>NW_028123461.1:0-395361 GCF_965194805.1 Balaenoptera borealis
CAATCAAACCTCAGTCATGTTGCCAGTCCACAGGTTTCTGCCATCAAACCTCAGTCAAGTTCCCAGGCCAAAGATTTCCAATATCAAACCTCAGTCATATTCGCAGGACACATGGTTCCAGAATCAAACCTCAGTCATGTTTGCAGGACCCATGATTCTACAATCAGAACACAGTCATGTTCCCAGCACAAAGGTGTCCAGAATCAAACCTCAGTCATGTTCCCAGGGAACAGGGTTCCAGAAACAAACCTCAGTCATGTTGCCAAGACACAGGTTTCCACCATCAAACCTCAGACATGTTCCCAGGCCACAGGGTTCCAGAATCAAACCGTTCTCATGTTCCCAGGCCACAGGGTTCCAGAAACCACTGATGTCATGTTCCCAGGCCACAGGGTTCGAGAAACAATCCTCAGTTATTTTCGCAGGCTACAGGGTTCCAGAATAAAACCTCAGTCATGTTCCCAGTCCACAGGGTACCAAAACCAAGCCTCAGTCAGATTCCCAGGGCCCAGTATTCCACAATCTAAACAGATGTCATGTTCCCAGGCAACAGGATTCCAGAATCACGCCTCACTCTTGTTCCTGGCCACAGGGTTCCAGAATCAAACCAATGTCAAATTCCCAGGCCATGGGTTTCAAGTATCAGGTCGCAGTCATGTTTCCAGGGCACAGGGTTCTACAATCAAACCTCAGTAATGTTGCCAGTCCACAGATTTCTGCCATCAAACCTCAGTCAAGTTCCCAGGCCACAGATTTCCAGAATCAAACCTCAGTCATATTCCCAGGCCACACTTTTCCAGAATCACGCCTCAGTCATGTTACCAGGCCACCGGGTTCCAGAAACAATCCTCAGTTATATTCCCAGGCTACAGGGTTCCAGAATAAAACCTCAGTCATGTTCCCAGTCCACAGAGTTCCAGAATCAAACCAATGTCAATTTCCCAGGCCATGCGTTTCAAGTATCAGGTCGCAGTCATGTTTCCAGAGCACAGGGTTCAACAATCAAACCTCAGTAATGTTGCCAGTCCACAGATTTCTGCCATCAAACCTCAGTCAAGTTCCCAGGCCACAGATTTCCAGAATCAAACCTCAGTCATATTCCCAGGCCACAGTTTTCCAGAATCACGCCTCAGTCATGTTCCCTGGCCACAGGGATCCAGAATCAAACCTCAGTCATGTTGCCAGGCCATAGGGTACCACCATCAAACCTCAGTCATATTCCCAGACCACAGGTTTCCACAATCAAACCGATTTCATGTTCCCAGGCAACAGGGTACCAGAATCCAAAGTGATGTCATGTTCCCAGGCCCCAGGATTCCTCAATCTAACATCAGTCATGTTCACAGGCCAATGGTTTCCAAAATCAAACCACAGTCATATTCCCAGGCCACATGGTTCCAGAATCAAACCTCAGTCATGTTCCCAGTCCACAGGATTCCAGAACCAAGCTTTCAGTCAGGTTCCCAGGGCACAGTATTCCATAATCTAAACAGATGTCATGTTCCCAGGCCGCAGGATTCCAGAATCACGCCTCAGTCATGTTCCCAGGCCACAGGGTTCCAGAATCAAACCAATATCAAATTCCTAGGCCATGGGTTTCCAGTACCAAGCCACAGTCATGTTTCCTGGGCACAGGATTCCAGAATCTCGCCTCAGTCATGTTCCCTGGCCACAGGGTTCCAGAATCAAACCAATGTCAAGTTCCCAAGCCATGGGTTTCAAGTATCAGGTCGCAGTCATGTTTCCAGGGCACAGGGTTCTACAATCAAACCTCAGTCATGTTGCCAGTCCACAGATTTCTGCCATCAAACCTCAGTCAAGTTCCCAGACCACAGATTTCCAGAATCAAAGCTCATTCATATTCGCAGGACACATGGTTCCAGAATCAAACCTCAGTCATTTTTGCAGGACCCATGGTTCCACAATCAAACCACAGTCATGTTCCCAGGACAAAGGTGTCCAGAAGCAAAACTCACTCATGTTCCCAGGGAACAGGGTTTCAGAAACAAACCTCAGTCCTGTTGCCCGGCCACAGGTTTCCACCATCAAACCTCAGACATATTCCCAAGCCACAGGATTCCAGAATCAAACCGTTCTCATGTTCCCATGCCACAGGGTTCCAGAATCCACTGATGTCATGTTCCCCGGCCACAGGGTTCCAGAATCCACTGATGTCATGTTCCCAGGCCACAGGATTCCAGAATAAAACCTCAGTCAAGTTCCCTGTCCACAGGGTTCCAGAACCAAGCCTCAGTCAGGTTCCCAGGGCCCAGAATTCCACAATCTAAACAGATCTCATGTTCCCAGGGCACAGCATTCCAGAATCACGCCTCAATCTTGTTCCTGGCCAAAGGGTTCCAGAATCAAACCAATGTCAAGTTCCCAGGCCATGGGTTTCAAGTATCAGGTCTCAGTCATGTTTCCAGGGCACAGGGTTCTACAATCAAACCTCAGTAATGTTGCCAGTCCACAGATTTCTGCCATCAAACCTCAGTCAAGTTCCCAGGCCACAGATTTCCAGAATCAAACCTCAGTCATATTCCCAGGCCACACTTTTCCAGAATCACGCCTCAGTCATGTTCCCAGGCCACAGGGTTCCAGCAACAATCCTCAGTTATATTCCCAGGCTACAGGGTTCCAGAATAAAACCTCAGTCATGTTCCCAGTCCACAGGGTTCCAGAATCAAACCAATGTCAAGTTCCCAGGCCATGGGTTTCAAGTATCAGGTCTCAGTCATGTTTCCATAGCACAGGGTTCAACAATCAAACCTAAGTAAGGTTGCCAGTCCACAGATTTCTGCCATCAAACCTCAGTCAAGTTCCCAGGCCACAGATTTCCAGAGTCAAACCTCAGTCATATTCCCAGGCCACAGTTTTCCAGAATCACGCCTCAGTCATGTTCCCTGGCCACAGGGATCCAGAATCAAACCTCAGTCATGTTGCCAGGCCATAGGATACCACCATCAAACCTCAGTCATATTCCCAGACCACAGGTTTCCACAATCAAACCGATTTCATGTTCCCAGGCAACAGGGTACCAGAATCCAAAGTGATGTCATGTTCCCAGGCCCCAGGATTCCTCAATCTAACATCAGTCATGTTCACAGGCCAATGGTTTCCAAAATCAAACCACAGTCATATTCCCAGGCCACATGGTTCCAGAATCAAACCTCAGTCATGTTCCCAGTCCACAGGATTCCAGAACCAAGCTTTCAGTCAGGTTCCCAGGGCACAGTATTCCATAATCTAAACAGATGTCTTGTTCCCAGGCTGCAGGATTCCAGAATCACGCCTCAGTCATGTTCCCAGGCCACAGGGTTCCAGAATCAAACCAATGTCAAATTCCTAGGCCATGGGTTTCCAGTACCAAGCCACAGTCATGTTTCCTGGGCACAGGATTCCAGAATCTCGCCTCAGTCATGTTCCCTGGCCACAGGGTTCCAGAATCAAACCAATGTCAAGTTCCCAAGCCATGGGTTTCAAGTATCAGGTCGCAGTCATGTTTCCAGGGCACAGGGTTCTACAATCAAACCTCAGTCATGTTGCCAGTCCACAGGTTTCTGCCATCAAACCTCAGTCAAGTTCCCAGGCCACAGATTTCCAGAATCAAAGCTCAGTCATATTCCCAAGACACATGGTTCCAGAATCAAACCTCAGTCATGTTCGCAGGCCACAGGATTCCACAATCAAACCACAGTCATGTTCCCAGGAGAAAGGTGTCCAGAAGCAAACCTCAGTCATGTTCCCAGGGAACAGGGTTCCAGAAACAAACCTCAGTCATGTTGCCAGGCCACAGGTTTCCACCATCAAACCTCAGACATATTCCCAAGCCACAGGGTTCCAGAATCAAACCGTTCTCATGTTCCCATGCCACAGGGTTCCAGAATCCACTGATGACATGTTCCTCGGCCAGAGGGTTCCAGAATCCACTGATGTCATGTTCCCAGGCCACAGGATTCCAGAATAAAACCTCAATAAAGTTCCCTGTCCACAGGGTTCCAGAACCAAGCCTCAGTCAGGTTCCCAGGGCCCAGAATTCCACAATCTAAACATATCTCATGTTCCCAGGGCACTGCATTCCAGAATCACGCCTCAGTCTTGTTCCTGGCCACAGGGTTCCAGAATCAAACCAATGTCAAGTTCCCAGGCCATGGGTTTCAAGTATCAGGTCTCAGTCATGTTTCCAGGGTACAGGGTTCTACAATCAAACCTCAGTCATATTGCCAGTCCACAGATTTCTGCCATCAAACCTCAGTCAAGTTCCCAGGCCACAGATTTCCAGAATCAAACTTCAGTCATATTCCCAGGCCACACTTTCCAGAATCACGCCTCAGTCATGTTCCCAGGCCACAGCGTTCCAGAATCAAATCAATGTCAAACTCCTAGGCCATGGGTTTCCACTACCAGGCCACAGTCATGTTTCCAGGGCACAGGGTTCTACAATCAAACCTCAGTCATGTTGCCAGTCCACAGGTTTCTGCCATCAAACCTCAGTCAAGTTCCCAGGCCAAAGATTTCCAATATCAAACCTCAGTCATATTCGCAGGACACATGGTTCCAGAATCAAACCTCAGTCATGTTTGCAGGACCCATGATTCTACAATCAGAACACAGTCATGTTCCCAGCACAAAGGTGTCCAGAATCAAACCTCAGTCATGTTCCCAGGGAACAGGGTTCAAGAAACAAACCTCAGTCATGTTGCCAATCCACAGGTTTCCACCATCAAACCTCAGACATGTTCCCAGGCCACAGGGTTGCAGAATCAAACCGTTCTCATGTTCCCAGGCCACAGGGTTCCAGAAACCACTGATGTCATGTTCCCAGGCCACAGGGTTCGAGAAACAATCCTCAGTTATTTTTGCAGGCTACCGGGTTCCAGAATAAAACCTCAGTCATGTTCCCAGTCCACAGGGTTCCAGAATCAAACCAATGTCAATTTCCCAGGCCATGCGTTTCAAGTATCAGGTCTCAGTCATGTTTCCATAGCACAGGGTTCTACAATCAAACCTCAGTAATGTTGCCAGTCCACAGATTTCTGCCATCAAACCTCAGTCAAGTTCCCAGGCCACAGATTTCCAGAGTCAAACCTCAGTCATATTCCCAGGCCACAGTTTTCCAGAATCACGCCTCAGTCATGTTCCCTGGCCCCAGGGATCCAGAATCAAACCTCAGTCATGTTGCCAGGCCATAGGATATCACCATCAAACCTCAGTCATATTCCCAGACCACAGGTTTCCACAATCAAACCGATTTCATGTTCCCAGGCAACAGGGTACCAGAATCCAAAGTGATGTCATGTTCCCAGGCCCCAGGATTCCTCAATCTAACATCAGTCATGTTCACAGGCCAATGGTTTCCAAAATCAAACCACAGTCATATTCCCAGGCCACATGGTTCCAGAATCAAACCTCAGTCATGTTTGCAGGACCCATGGTTCCACAATCAAACCACAGTCATGTTCCCAGGACAAAGGTGTCCAGAGGAAAAACTCACTCATGTTCCCAGGGAACAGGGTTTCAGAAACAAACCTCAGTCATGTTGCCAGGCCACAGGTTTCCACCATCAAACCTCAGACATATTCCCAAGCCACAGGGTTCCAGAATCAAACCGTTCTCATGTTCCCATGCCACAGGGTTCCAGAATCCACTGATGACATGTTCCTCGGCCAGAGGGTTCCAGAATCCACTGATGTCATGTTCCCAGGCCACAGGATTCCAGAATAAAACCTCAATCAAGTTCCCTGTCCACAGGGTTCCAGAACCAAGCCTCAGTCATGTTCCCAGGGCCCAGAATTCCACAATCTAAACATATCTCATGTTCCCAGGGCACTGCATTCCAGAATCACGCCTCAGTCTTGTTCCTGGCCACAGGGTTCCAGAATCAAACCAATGTCAAGTTCCCAGGCCATGGGTTTCAAGTATCAGGTCTCAGTCATGTTTCCAGGGTACAGGGTTCTACAATCAAACCTCAGTCATATTGCCAGTCCACAGATTTCTGCCATCAAACCTCAGTCAAGTTCCCAGGCCACAGATTTCCAGAATCAAACTTCAGTCATATTCCCAGGCCACACTTTTCCAGAATCACGCCTCAGTCATGTTCCCAGGCCACAGCGTTCCAGAATCAAACCAATGTCAAACTCCTAGGCCATGGGTTTCCACTACCAGGCCACAGTCATGTTTCCAGGGCACAGGGTTCTACAATCAAACCTCAGTCATGTTGCCAGTCCACAGGTTTCTGCCATCAAACCTCAGTCAAGTTCCCAGGCCAAAGATTTCCAATATCAAACCTCAGTCATATTCGCAGGACACATGGTTCCAGAATCAAACCTCAGTCATGTTTGCAGGACCCATGATTCTACAATCAGAACACAGTCATGTTCCCAGCACAAAGGTGTCCAGAATCAAACCTCAGTCATGTTCCCAGGGAACAGGGTTCCAGAAACAAACCTCAGTCATGTTGCCAAGCCACAGGTTTCCACCATCAAACCTCAGACATGTTCCCAGGCCACAGGGTTCCAGAATCAAACCGTTCTCATGTTCCCAGGCCACAGGGTTCCAGAAACCACTGATGTCATGTTCCCAGGCCACAGGGTTCGAGAAACAATCCTCAGTTATTTTCGCAGGCTACAGGGTTCCAGAATAAAACCTCAGTCATGTTCCCAGTCCACAGGGTACCAAAACCAAGCCTCAGTCAGATTCCCAGGGCCCAGTATTCCACAATCTAAACAGATGTCATGTTCCCAGGCAACAGGATTCCAGAATCACGCCTCACTCTTGTTCCTGGCCACAGGGTTCCAGAATCAAACCAATGTCAAATTCCCAGGCCATGGGTTTCAAGTATCAGGTCGCAGTCATGTTTCCATGGCACAGGTTTCTACAATCAAACCTCAGTAATGTTGCCAGTCCACAGATTTCTGCCATCAAACCTCAGTCAAGTTCCCAGGCCACAGATTTCCAGAATCAAACCTCAGTCATATTCCCAGGCCACACTTTTCCAGAATCACGCCTCAGTCATGTTACCAGGCCACCGGGTTCCAGAAACAATCCTCAGTTATATTCCCAGGCTACAGGGTTCCAGAATAAAACCTCAGTCATGTTCCCAGTCCACAGGGTTCCAGAATCAAACCAATGTCAATTTCCCAGGCCATGCGTTTCAAGTATCAGGTCGCAGTCATGTTTCCAGAGCACAGGGTTCAACAATCAAACCTCAGTAATGTTGCCAGTCCACAGATTTCTGCCATCAAACCTCAGTCAAGTTCCCAGGCCACAGATTTCCAGAATCAAACCTCAGTCATATTCCCAGGCCACAGTTTTCCAGAATCACGCCTCAGTCATGTTCCCTGGCCACAGGGATCCAGAATCAAACCTCAGTCATGTTGCCAGGCCATAGGGTACCACCATCAAACCTCAGTCATATTCCCAGACCACAGGTTTCCACAATCAAACCGATTTCATGTTCCCAGGCAACAGGGTACCAGAATCCAAAGTGATGTCATGTTCCCAGGCCCCAGGATTCCTCAATCTAACATCAGTCATGTTCACAGGCCAATGGTTTCCAAAATCAAACCACAGTCATATTCCCAGGCCACATGGTTCCAGAATCAAACCTCAGTCATGTTCCCAGTCCACAGGATTCCAGAACCAAGCTTTCAGTCAGGTTCCCAGGGCACAGTATTCCATAATCTAAACAGATGTCATGTTCCCAGGCCGCAGGATTCCAGAATCACGCCTCAGTCATGTTCCCAGGCCACAGGGTTCCAGAATCAAACCAATGTCAAATTCCTAGGCCATGGGTTTCCAGTACCAAGCCACAGTCATGTTTCCTGGGCACAGGATTCCAGAATCTCGCCTCAGTCATGTTCCCTGGCCACAGGGTTCCAGAATCAAACCAATGTCAAGTTCCCAAGCCATGGGTTTCAAGTATCAGGTCGCAGTCATGTTTCCAGGGCACAGGGTTCTACAATCAAACCTCAGTCATGTTGCCAGTCCACAGGTATCTGCCATCAAACCTCAGTCAAGTTCCCAGGCCACAGATTTCCAGAATCAAAGCTCAGTCATATTCCCATGACACATGGTTCCAGAATCAAACCTCAGTCATGTTCGCAGGCCACAGGATTCCACAATCAAACCACAGTCATGTTCCCAGGAGAAAGGTGTCCAGAAACAAACCTCAGTCATGTTGCCAGGCCACAGGTTTCCACCATCAAACCTCAGACATATTCCCAAGCCACAGGGTTCCAGAATCAAACCGTTCTCATGTTCCCAGGCCACAGGGTTCCAGAATCCACTGATGACATGTTCCTCGGCCAGAGGGTTCCAGAATCCACTGATGTCATGTTCCCAGGCCACAGGATTCCAGAATAAAACCTCAATCAAGTTCCCTGTCCACAGGGTTCCAGAACCAAGCCTCAGTCAGGTTCCCAGGGCCCAGAATTCCACAATCTAAACAAATCTCATGTTCCCAATGCACTGCATTCCAGAATCACGGCTCAGTCTTGTTCCTGGCCACAGGGTTCCAGAATCAAACCAATGTCATATTCCCAGGCCATGGGTTTCAAGTATCAGGTCTCAGTCATGTTTCCAGGGTACAGGGTTCTACAATCAAACCTCAGTCATATTGCCAGTCCACAGATTTCTGCCATCAAACCTCAGTCAAGTTCCCAGGCCACAGACTTCCAGAATCAAACTTCAGTCATATTCCCAGGCCACACTTTTCCAGAATCACGCCTCAGTCATGTTTCCAGGCCACAGCGTTCCAGAATCAAACCAATGTCAAACTCCTAGGCCATGGGTTTCCACTACCAGGCCACAGTCATGTTTCCAGGGCACAGGGTTCTACAATCAAACCTCAGTCATGTTGCCAGTCCACAGGTTTCTGCCATCAAACCTCAGTCAAGTTCCCAGGCCAAAGATTTCCAATATCAAACCTCAGTCATATTCGCAGGACACATGGTTCCAGAATCAAACCTCAGTCATGTTTGCAGGACCCATGATTCTACAATCAGAACACAGTCATGTTCCCAGCACAAAGGTGTCCAGAATCAAACCTCAGTCATGTTCCCAGGGAACAGGGTTCCAGAAACAAACCTCAGTCATGTTGCCAAGCCACAGGTTTCCACCATCAAACCTCAGACATGTTCCCAGGCCACAGGGTTGCAGAATCAAACCGTTCTCATGTTCCCAGGCCACAGGGTTCCAGAAACCACTGATGTCATGTTCCCAGGCCACAGGATTCCAGAATAAAACCTCAGTCAAGTTCCCTGTCCACAGGGTTCCAGAACCAAGCCTCAGTCAGGTTCCCAGGGCCCAGTATTCCACAATCTAAACAGATGTCATGTTCCCAGGGCACAGCATTCCAGAATCACGCCTCAGTCTTGTTCCTGGCCACAGGGTTCCAGAATCAAACCAATGTCAAGTTCCCAGGCCATGGGTTTCAAGTATCAGGTCTCAGTCATGTTTCCAGGGTACAGGGTTCTACAATCAAACCTCAGTCATTTTGCCAGTCCACAGATTTCTGCCATCAAACCTCAGTCAAGTTCCCAGGCCACAGATTTCCAGAATCAAACTTCAGTCATATTCCCAGGCCACACTTTTCCAGAATCACGCCTCAGTCATGTTCCCAGGCCACAGGGTTCCAGCAACAATCCTCAGTTATATTCCCAGGCTACAGGGTTCCAGAATAAAACCTCAGTCATGTTCCCAGTCCACAGGGTTCCAGAATCAAACCAATGTCAATTTCCCAGGCCATGCGTTTCAAGTATCAGGTCTCAGTCATGTTTCCATAGCACAGGGTTCTACAATCAAACCTAAGTAATGTTGCCAGTCCACAGATTTCTGCCATCAAACCTCAGTCAAGTTCCCAGGCCACAGATTTCCAGAGTCAAACCTCAGTCATATTCCCAGGCCACAGTTTTCCAGAATCACGCCTCAGTCATGTTCCCTGGCCCCAGGGATCCAGAATCAAACCTCAGTCATGTTGCCAGGCCATAGGATACCACCATCAAACCTCAGTCATATTCCCAGACCACAGGTTTCCACAATCAAACCGATTTCATGTTCCCAGGCAACAGGGTACCAGAATCCAAAGTGATGTCATGTTCCCAGGCCCCAGGATTCCTCAATCTAACATCAGTCATGTTCACAGGCCAATGGTTTCCAAAATCAAACCACAGTCATATTCCCAGGCCACATGGTTCCAGAATCAAACCTCAGTCATGTTTGCAGGACCCATGGTTCCACAATCAAACCACAGTCATGTTCCCAGGACAAAGGTGTCCAGAGGCAAAACTCACTCATGTTCCCAGGGAACAGGGTTTCAGAAACAAACCTCAGTCATGTTGCCAGGCCACAGGTTTCCACCATCAAACCTCAGACATATTCCCAAGCCACAGGGTTCCAGAATCAAACCGTTCTCATGTTCCCATGCCACAGGGTTCCAGAATCCACTGATGACATGTTCCTCGGCCAGAGGGTTCCAGAATCCACTGATGTCATGTTCCCAGGCCACAGGATTCCAGAATAAAACCTCAATCAAGTTCCCTGTCCACAGGGTTCCAGAACCAAGCCTCAGTCATGTTCCCAGGGCCCAGAATTCCACAATCTAAACATATCTCATGTTCCCAGGGCACTGCATTCCAGAATCACGCCTCAGTCTTGTTCCTGGCCACAGGGTTCCAGAATCAAACCAATGTCAAGTTCCCAGGCCATGGGTTTCAAGTATCAGGTCTCAGTCATGTTTCCAGGGTACAGGGTTCTACAATCAAACCTCAGTCATATTGCCAGTCCACAGATTTCTGCCATCAAACCTCAGTCAAGTTCCCAGGCCACAGATTTCCAGAATCAAACTTCAGTCATATTCCCAGGCCACACTTTTCCAGAATCACGCCTCAGTCATGTTCCCAGGCCACAGCGTTCCAGAATCAAACCAATGTCAAACTCCTAGGCCATGGGTTTCCACTACCAGGCCACAGTCATGTTTCCAGGGCACAGGGTTCTACAATCAAACCTCAGTCATGTTGCCAGTCCACAGGTTTCTGCCATCAAACCTCAGTCAAGTTCCCAGGCCAAAGATTTCCAATATCAAACCTCAGTCATATTCGCAGGACACATGGTTCCAGAATCAAACCTCAGTCATGTTTGCAGGACCCATGATTCTACAATCAGAACACAGTCATGTTCCCAGCACAAAGGTGTCCAGAATCAAACCTCAGTCATGTTCCCAGGGAACAGGGTTCCAGAAACAAACCTCAGTCATGTTGCCAAGCCACAGGTTTCCACCATCAAACCTCAGACATGTTCCCAGGCCACAGGGTTCCAGAATCAAACCGTTCTCATGTTCCCAGGCCACAGGGTTCCAGAAACCACTGATGTCATGTTCCCAGGCCACAGGGTTCGAGAAACAATCCTCAGTTATTTTCGCAGGCTACAGGGTTCCAGAATAAAACCTCAGTCATGTTCCCAGTCCACAGGGTACCAAAACCAAGCCTCAGTCAGATTCCCAGGGCCCAGTATTCCACAATCTAAACAGATGTCATGTTCCCAGGAAACAGGATTCCAGAATCACGCCTCAGTCTTGTTCCTGGCCACAGGGTTCCAGAATCAAACCAATGTCAAATTCCCAGGCCATGGGTTTCAAGTATCAGGTCGCAGTCATGTTTCCAGGGCACAGGGTTCTACAATCAAACCTCAGTAATGTTGCCAGTCCACAGATTTCTGCCATCAAACCTCAGTCAAGTTCCCAGGCCACAGATTTCCAGAATCAAACCTCAGTCATATTCCCAGGCCACACTTTTCCAGAATCACGCCTCAGTCATGTTACCAGGCCACCGGGTTCCAGAAACAATCCTCAGTTATATTCCCAGGCTACAGGGTTCCAGAATAAAACCTCAGTCATGTTCCCAGTCCACAGGGTTCCAGAATCAAACCAATGTCAATTTCCCAGGCCATGCGTTTCAAGTATCAGGTCGCAGTCATGTTTCCAGAGCACAGGGTTCAACAATCAAACCTCAGTAATGTTGCCAGTCCACAGATTTCTGCCATCAAACCTCAGTCAAGTTCCCAGGCCACAGATTTCCAGAATCAAACCTCAGTCATATTCCCAGGCCACAGTTTTCCAGAATCACGCCTCAGTCATGTTCCCTGGCCACAGGGATCCAGAATCAAACCTCAGTCATGTTGCCAGGCCATAGGATACCACCATCAAACCTCAGTCATATTCCCAGACCACAGGTTTCCACAATCAAACCTATTTCATGTTCCCAGGCAACAGGGTACCAGAATCCAAAGTGATGTCATGTTCCCAGGCCCCAGGATTCCTCAATCTAACATCAGTCATGTTCACAGGCCAATGGTTTCCAAAATCAAACCACAGTCATATTCCCGGGCAACATGGTTCGAGAATCAAACCTCAGTCATGTTCCCAGTCCACAGGATTCCAGAACCAAGCTTTCAGTCAGGTTCCCAGGGCACAGTATTCCATAATCTAAACAGATGTCATGTTCCCAGGCCGCAGGATTCCAGAATCACGCCTCAGTCATGTTCCCAGGCCACAGGGTTCCAGAATCAAACCAATGTCAAATTCCTAGGCCATGGGTTTCCAGTACCAAGCCACAGTCATGTTTCCTGGGCACAGGATTCCAGAATCTCGCCTCAGTCATGTTCCCTGGCCACAGGGTTCCAGAATCAAACCAATGTCAAGTTCCCAAGCCATGGGTTTCAAGTATCAGGTCGCAGTCATGTTTCCAGGGCACAGGGTTCTACAATCAAACCTCAGTCATGTTGCCAGTCCACAGGTATCTGCCATCAAACCTCAGTCAAGTTCCCAGGCCACAGATTTCCAGAATCAAAGCTCAGTCATATTCCCATGACACATGGTTCCAGAATCAAACCTCAGTCATGTTCGCAGGCCACAGGATTCCACAATCAAACCACAGTCATGTTCCCAGGAGAAAGGTGTCCAGAAGCAAACCTCAGTCATGTTCCCAGGGAACAGGGTTCCAGAAACAAACCTCAGTCATGTTGCCAGGCCACAGGTTTCCACCATCAAACCTCAGACATGTTCCCAGACCACAGGGTTCCAGAATCAAACCGTTCTCATGTTCCCAGGCCACAGGGTTCCAGAAACCACTGATGTCATGTTCCCAGGCCACAGGGTTCGAGAAACAATCCTCAGTTATTTTCGCAGGCTACAGGGTTCCAGAATAAAACCTCAGTCATGTTCCCAGTCCACAGGGTACCAAAACCACGCCTCAGTCAGATTCCCAGGGCCCAGTATTCCACAATCTAAACAGATGTCATGTTCCCAGGCAACAGGATTCCAGAATCACGCCTCAGTCTTGTTCCTGGCCACAGGGTTCCAGAATCAAACCAATGTCAAATTCCCAGGCCATGGGTTTCAAGTATCAGGTAGCAGTCATGTTTCCATGGCACAGGGTTCTACAATCAAACCTCAGTAATGTTGCCAGTCCACAGATTTCTGCCATCAAACCTCAGTCAAGTTCCCAGGCCACAGATTTCCAGAATCAAACCTCAGTCATATTCCCAGGCCACACTTTTCCAGAATCACGCCTCAGTCATGTTACCAGGCCACCGGGTTCCAGAAACAATCCTCAGTTATATTCCCAGGCTACAGGGTTCCAGAATAAAACCTCAGTCATGTTCCCAGTCCACAGGGTTCCAGAATCAAACCAATGTCAATTTCCCAGGCCATGCGTTTCAAGTATCAGGTCGCAGTCATGTTTCCAGAGCACAGGGTTCAACAATCAAACCTCAGTAATGTTGCCAGTCCACAGATTTCTGCCATCAAACCTCAGTCAAGTTCCCAGGCCACAGATTTCCAGAATCAAACCTCAGTCATATTCCCAGGCCACAGTTTTCCAGAATCACGCCTCAGTCATGTTCCCTGGCCCCAGGGATCCAGAATCAAACCTCAGTCATGTTGCCAGGCCATAGGGTACCACCATCAAACCTCAGTCATATTCCCAGACCACAGGTTTCCACAATCAAACCGATTTCATGTTCCCAGGCAACAGGGTACCAGAATCCAAAGTGATGTCATGTTCCCAGGCCCCAGGATTCCTCAATCTAACATCAGTCATGTTCACAGGCCAATGGTTTCCAAAATCAAACCACAGTCATATTCCCAGGCCACATGGTTCCAGAATCAAACCTCAGTCATGTTCCCAGTCCACAGGATTCCAGAACCAAGCTTTCAGTCAGGTTCCCAGGGCACAGTATTCCATAATCTAAACAGATGTCATGTTCCCAGGCCGCAGGATTCCAGAATCACGCCTCAGTCATGATCCCAGGCCACAGGGTTCCAGAATCAAACCAATGTCAAATTCCTAGGCCATGGGTTTCCAGTACCAAGCCACAGTCATGTTTCCTGGGCACAGGATTCCAGAATCTCGCCTCAGTCATGTTCCCTGGCCACAGGGTTCCAGAATCAAACCAATGTCAAATTCCCAGGCCATGGGTTTCAAGTATCAGGTCGCAGTCATGTTTCCAGGGCACAGGGTTCTACAATCAAACCTCAGTAATGTTGCCAGTCCACAGATTTCTGCCATCAAACCTCAGTCAAGTTCCCAGGCCACAGATTTCCAGAATCAAACCTCAGTCATATTCCCAGGCCACACTTTTCCAGAATCACGCCTCAGTCATGTTACCAGGCCACCGGGTTCCAGAAACAATCCTCAGTTATATTCCCAGGCTACAGGGTTCCAGAATAAAACCTCAGTCATGTTCCCAGTCCACAGGGTTCCAGAATCAAACCAATGTCAATTTCCCAGGCCATGCGTTTCAAGTATCAGGTCGCAGTCATGTTTCCAGAGCACAGGGTTCAACAATCAAACCTCAGTAATGTTGCCAGTCCACAGATTTCTGCCATCAAACCTCAGTCAAGTTCCCAGGCCACAGATTTCCAGAATCAAACCTCAGTCATATTCCCAGGCCACAGTTTTCCAGAATCACGCCTCAGTCATGTTCCCTGGCCACAGGGATCCAGAATCAAACCTCAGTCATGTTGCCAGGCCATAGGATACCACCATCAAACCTCAGTCATATTCCCAGACCACAGGTTTCCACAATCAAACCTATTTCATGTTCCCAGGCAACAGGGTACCAGAATCCAAAGTGATGTCATGTTCCCAGGCCCCAGGATTCCTCAATCTAACATCAGTCATGTTCACAGGCCAATGGTTTCCAAAATCAAACCACAGTCATATTCCCGGGCAACATGGTTCGAGAATCAAACCTCAGTCATGTTCCCAGTCCACAGGATTCCAGAACCAAGCTTTCAGTCAGGTTCCCAGGGCACAGTATTCCATAATCTAAACAGATGTCATGTTCCCAGGCCGCAGGATTCCAGAATCACGCCTCAGTCATGTTCCCAGGCCACAGGGTTCCAGAATCAAACCAATGTCAAATTCCTAGGCCATGGGTTTCCAGTACCAAGCCACAGTCATGTTTCCTGGGCACAGGATTCCAGAATCTCGCCTCAGTCATGTTCCCTGGCCACAGGGTTCCAGAATCAAACCAATGTCAAGTTCCCAAGCCATGGGTTTCAAGTATCAGGTCGCAGTCATGTTTCCAGGGCACAGGGTTCTACAATCAAACCTCAGTCATGTTGCCAGTCCACAGGTATCTGCCATCAAACCTCAGTCAAGTTCCCAGGCCACAGATTTCCAGAATCAAAGCTCAGTCATATTCCCATGACACATGGTTCCAGAATCAAACCTCAGTCATGTTCGCAGGCCACAGGATTCCACAATCAAACCACAGTCATGTTCCCAGGAGAAAGGTGTCCAGAAGCAAACCTCAGTCATGTTCCCAGGGAACAGGGTTCCAGAAACAAACCTCAGTCATGTTGCCAGGCCACAGGTTTCCACCATCAAACCTCAGACATGTTCCCAGACCACAGGGTTCCAGAATCAAACCGTTCTCATGTTCCCAGGCCACAGGGTTCCAGAAACCACTGATGTCATGTTCCCAGGCCACAGGGTTCGAGAAACAATCCTCAGTTATTTTCGCAGGCTACAGGGTTCCAGAATAAAACCTCAGTCATGTTCCCAGTCCACAGGGTACCAAAACCACGCCTCAGTCAGATTCCCAGGGCCCAGTATTCCACAATCTAAACAGATGTCATGTTCCCAGGCAACAGGATTCCAGAATCACGCCTCAGTCTTGTTCCTGGCCACAGGGTTCCAGAATCAAACCAATGTCAAATTCCCAGGCCATGGGTTTCAAGTATCAGGTAGCAGTCATGTTTCCATGGCACAGGGTTCTACAATCAAACCTCAGTAATGTTGCCAGTCCACAGATTTCTGCCATCAAACCTCAGTCAAGTTCCCAGGCCACAGATTTCCAGAATCAAACCTCAGTCATATTCCCAGGCCACACTTTTCCAGAATCACGCCTCAGTCATGTTACCAGGCCACCGGGTTCCAGAAACAATCCTCAGTTATATTCCCAGGCTACAGGGTTCCAGAATAAAACCTCAGTCATGTTCCCAGTCCACAGGGTTCCAGAATCAAACCAATGTCAATTTCCCAGGCCATGCGTTTCAAGTATCAGGTCGCAGTCATGTTTCCAGAGCACAGGGTTCAACAATCAAACCTCAGTAATGTTGCCAGTCCACAGATTTCTGCCATCAAACCTCAGTCAAGTTCCCAGGCCACAGATTTCCAGAATCAAACCTCAGTCATATTCCCATGACACATGGTTCCAGAATCAAACCTCAGTCATGTTCGCAGGCCACAGGATTCCACAATCAAACCACAGTCATGTTCCCAGGAGAAAGGTGTCCAGAAGCAAACCTCAGTCATATTCCCAGGACACATGGTTCCAGAATCAAACCTCAGTCATGTTTGCAGGACCCATGGTTCCACAATCAAACCACAGTCATGTTCCCAGGACAAAGGTTTCCAGAAGCAAAACTCACTCATGTTCCCAGGGAACAGGGTTTCAGAAACAAAACTCAGTCATGTTGCCAGGCCACAGGTTTCCACCATCAAACCTCAGACATATTCCCAAGCCACAGGGTTCCAGAATCAAACCGTTCTCATGTTCCCAGGCCACAGGGTTCCAGAATCCACTGATGTCATGTTCCCCGGCCACAGGGTTCCAGAATCCACTGATGTCATGTTCCCAGGCCACAGGATTCCAGAATAAAACCTCAGTCAAGTTCCCTGTCCACAGGATTCCAGAACCAAGCCTCAGTCAGGTTCCCAGGGCCCAGAATTCCACAATCTAAACAGATCTCATGTTCCCAGGGCACAGCATTCCAGAATCACGCCTCAATCTTGTTCCTGGCCACAGGGTTCCAGAATCAAACCAATGTCAAGTTCCCAGGCCATGGGTTTCAAGTATCAGGTCTCAGTCATGTTTCCAGGGCACAGGGTTCTACAATCAAACCTCAGTAATGTTGCCAGTCCACAGATTTCTGCCATCAAACCTCAGTCAAGTTCCCAGGCCACAGATTTCCAGAATCAAACCTCAGTCATATTCCCAGGCCACACTTTTCCAGAATCACGCCTCAGTCATGTTCCCAGGCCACAGGGTTCCAGCAACAATCCTCAGTTATATTCCCAGGCTACAGGGTTCCAGAATAAAACCTCAGTCATGTTCCCAGTCCACAGGGTTCCAGAATCAAACCAATGTCAATTTCCCAGGCCATGCGTTTCAAGTATCAGGTCGCAGTCATGTTTCCAGAGCACAGGGTTCTACAATCAAACCTCAGTAATGTTGCCAGTCCACAGATTTCTGCCATCAAACCTCAGTCAAGTTCCCAGGCCACAGATTTCCAGAGTCAAACCTCAGTCATATTCCCAGGCCACAGTTTTCCAGAATCACGCCTCAGTCATGTTCCCTGGCCCCAGGGATCCAGAATCAAACCTCAGTCATGTTGCCAGGCCATAGGATACCACCATCAAACCTCAGTCATATTCCCAGACCACAGGTTTCCACAATCAAACCGATTTCATGTTCCCAGGCAACAGGGTACCAGAATCCAAAGTGATGTCATGTTCCCAGGCCCCAGGATTCCTCAATCTAACATCAGTCATGTTCACAGGCCAATGGTTTCCAAAATCAAACCACAGTCATATTCCCAGGCCACATGGTTCCAGAATCAAACCTCAGTCATGTTCCCAGTCCACAGGATTCCAGAACCAAGCTTTCAGTCAGGTTCCCAGGGCACAGTATTCCATAATCTAAACAGATGTCATGTTCCCAGGCCGCAGGATTCCAGAATCACGCCTCAGTCATGATCCCAGGCCACAGGGTTCCAGAATCAAACCAATGTCAAATTCCTAGGCCATGGGTTTCCAGTACCAAGCCACAGTCATGTTTCCTGGGCACAGGATTCCAGAATCTCGCCTCAGTCATGTTCCCTGGCCACAGGGTTCCAGAATCAAACCAATGTCAAGTTCCCAAGCCATGGGTTTCAAGTATCAGGTCGCAGTCATGTTTCCAGGGCACAGGGTTCTACAATCAAACCTCAGTCATGTTGCCAGTCCACAGGTTTCTGCCATCAAACCTCAGTCAAGTTCCCAGGCCACAGATTTCCAGAATCAAAGCTCAGTCATATTCCCATGACACATGGTTCCAGAATCAAACCTCAGTCATGTTCGCAGGCCACAGGATTCCACAATCAAACCACAGTCATGTTCCCAGGAGAAAGGTGTCCAGAAACAAACCTCAGTCATGTTGCCAGGCCACAGGTTTCCACCATCAAACCTCAGACATATTCCCAAGCCACAGGGTTCCAGAATCAAACCGTTCTCATGTTCCCAGGCCACAGGGTTCCAGAATCCACTGATGACATGTTCCTCGGCCAGAGGGATCCAGAATCCACTGATGTCATGTTCCCAGGCCACAGGATTCCAGAATAAAACCTCAATCAAGTTCCCTGTCCACAGGGTTCCAGAACCAAGCCTCAGTCAGGTTCCCAGGGCCCAGAATTCCACAATCTAAACAAATCTCATGTTCCCAATGCACTGCATTCCAGAATCACGGCTCAGTCTTGTTCCTGGCCACAGGGTTCCAGAATCAAACCAATGTCAAGTTCCCAGGCCATGGGTTTCAAGTATCAGGTCTCAGTCATGTTTCCAGGGTACAGGGTTCTACAATCAAACCTCAGTCATATTGCCAGTCCACAGATTTCTGCCATCAAACCTCAGTCAAGTTCCCAGGCCACAGACTTCCAGAATCAAACTTCAGTCATATTCCCAGGCCACACTTTTCCAGAATCACGCCTCAGTCATGTTTCCAGGCCACAGCGTTCCAGAATCAAACCAATGTCAAACTCCTAGGCCATGGGTTTCCACTACCAGGCCACAGTCATGTTTCCAGGGCACAGGGTTCTACAATCAAACCTCAGTCATGTTGCCAGTCCACAGGTTTCTGCCATCAAACCTCAGTCAAGTTCCCAGGCCAAAGATTTCCAATATCAAACCTCAGTCATATTCGCAGGACACATGGTTCCAGAATCAAACCTCAGTCATGTTTGCAGGACCCATGATTCTACAATCAGAACACAGTCATGTTCCCAGCACAAAGGTGTCCAGAATCAAACCTCAGTCATGTTCCCAGGGAACAGGGTTCCAGAAACAAACCTCAGTCATGTTGCCAAGCCACAGGTTTCCACCATCAAACCTCAGACATGTTCCCAGGCCACAGGGTTGCAGAATCAAACCGTTCTCATGTTCCCAGGCCACAGGGTTCCAGAAACCACTGATGTCATGTTCCCAGGCCACAGGATTCCAGAATAAAACCTCAGTCAAGTTCCCTGTCCACAGGGTTCCAGAACCAAGCCTCAGTCAGGTTCCCAGGGCCCAGTATTCCACAATCTAAACAGATGTCATGTTCCCAGGGCACAGCATTCCAGAATCACGCCTCAGTCTTGTTCCTGGCCACAGGGTTCCAGAATCAAACCAATGTCAAGTTCCCAGGCCATGGGTTTCAAGTATCAGGTCTCAGTCATGTTTCCAGGGTACAGGGTTCTACAATCAAACCTCAGTCATTTTGCCAGTCCACAGATTTCTGCCATCAAACCTCAGTCAAGTTCCCAGGCCACAGATTTCCAGAATCAAACTTCAGTCATATTCCCAGGCCACACTTTTCCAGAATCACGCCTCAGTCATGTTCCCAGGCCACAGGGTTCCAGCAACAATCCTCAGTTATATTCCCAGGCTACAGGGTTCCAGAATAAAACCTCAGTCATGTTCCCAGTCCACAGGGTTCCAGAATCAAACCAATGTCAATTTCCCAGGCCATGCGTTTCAAGTATCAGGTCTCAGTCATGTTTCCATAGCACAGGGTTCTACAATCAAACCTAAGTAATGTTGCCAGTCCACAGATTTCTGCCATCAAACCTCAGTCAAGTTCCCAGGCCACAGATTTCCAGAGTCAAACCTCAGTCATATTCCCAGGCCACAGTTTTCCAGAATCACGCCTCAGTCATGTTCCCTGGCCCCAGGGATCCAGAATCAAACCTCAGTCATGTTGCCAGGCCATAGGATACCACCATCAAACCTCAGTCATATTCCCAGACCACAGGTTTCCACAATCAAACCGATTTCATGTTCCCAGGCAACAGGGTACCAGAATCCAAAGTGATGTCATGTTCCCAGGCCCCAGGATTCCTCAATCTAACATCAGTCATGTTCACAGGCCAATGGTTTCCAAAATCAAACCACAGTCATATTCCCAGGCCACATGGTTCCAGAATCAAACCTCAGTCATGTTTGCAGGACCCATGGTTCCACAATCAAACCACAGTCATGTTCCCAGGACAAAGGTGTCCAGAGGCAAAACTCACTCATGTTCCCAGGGAACAGGGTTTCAGAAACAAACCTCAGTCATGTTGCCAGGCCACAGGTTTCCACCATCAAACCTCAGACATATTCCCAAGCCACAGGGTTCCAGAATCAAACCGTTCTCATGTTCCCATGCCACAGGGTTCCAGAATCCACTGATGACATGTTCCTCGGCCAGAGGGTTCCAGAATCCACTGATGTCATGTTCCCAGGCCACAGGATTCCAGAATAAAACCTCAATCAAGTTCCCTGTCCACAGGGTTCCAGAACCAAGCCTCAGTCATGTTCCCAGGGCCCAGAATTCCACAATCTAAACATATCTCATGTTCCCAGGGCACTGCATTCCAGAATCACGCCTCAGTCTTGTTCCTGGCCACAGGGTTCCAGAATCAAACCAATGTCAAGTTCCCAGGCCATGGGTTTCAAGTATCAGGTCTCAGTCATGTTTCCAGGGTACAGGGTTCTACAATCAAACCTCAGTCATATTGCCAGTCCACAGATTTCTGCCATCAAACCTCAGTCAAGTTCCCAGGCCACAGATTTCCAGAATCAAACTTCAGTCATATTCCCAGGCCACACTTTTCCAGAATCACGCCTCAGTCATGTTCCCAGGCCACAGCGTTCCAGAATCAAACCAATGTCAAACTCCTAGGCCATGGGTTTCCACTACCAGGCCACAGTCATGTTTCCAGGGCACAGGGTTCTACAATCAAACCTCAGTCATGTTGCCAGTCCACAGGTTTCTGCCATCAAACCTCAGTCAAGTTCCCAGGCCAAAGATTTCCAATATCAAACCTCAGTCATATTCGCAGGACACATGGTTCCAGAATCAAACCTCAGTCATGTTTGCAGGACCCATGATTCTACAATCAGAACACAGTCATGTTCCCAGCACAAAGGTGTCCAGAATCAAACCTCAGTCATGTTCCCAGGGAACAGGGTTCCAGAAACAAACCTCAGTCATGTTGCCAAGCCACAGGTTTCCACCATCAAACCTCAGACATGTTCCCAGGCCACAGGGTTCCAGAATCAAACCGTTCTCATGTTCCCAGGCCACAGGGTTCCAGAAACCACTGATGTCATGTTCCCAGGCCACAGGGTTCGAGAAACAATCCTCAGTTATTTTCGCAGGCTACAGGGTTCCAGAATAAAACCTCAGTCATGTTCCCAGTCCACAGGGTACCAAAATCAAGCCTCAGTCAGATTCCCAGGGCCTAGTATTCCACAATCTAAACAGATGTCATGTTCCCAGGCAACAGGATTCCAGAATCACGCCTCAGTCTTGTTCCTGGCCACAGGGTTCCAGAATCAAACCAATGTCAAATTCCCAGGCCATGGGTTTCAAGTATCAGGTCGCAGTCATGTTTCCAGGGCACAGGGTTCTACAATCAAACCTCAGTAATGTTGCCAGTCCACAGATTTCTGCCATCAAACCTCAGTCAAGTTCCCAGGCCACAGATTTCCAGAATCAAACCTCAGTCATATTCCCAGGCCACACTTTTCCAGAATCACGCCTCAGTCATGTTACCAGGCCACCGGGTTCCAGAAACAATCCTCAGTTATATTCCCAGGCTACAGGGTTCCAGAATAAAACCTCAGTCATGTTCCCAGTCCACAGGGTTCCAGAATCAAACCAATGTCAATTTCCCAGGCCATGCGTTTCAAGTATCAGGTCGCAGTCATGTTTCCAGAGCACAGGGTTCAACAATCAAACCTCAGTAATGTTGCCAGTCCACAGATTTCTGCCATCAAACCTCAGTCAAGTTCCCAGGCCACAGATTTCCAGAATCAAACCTCAGTCATATTCCCAGGCCACAGTTTTCCAGAATCACGCCTCAGTCATGTTCCCTGGCCACAGGGATCCAGAATCAAACCTCAGTCATGTTGCCAGGCCATAGGATACCACCATCAAACCTCAGTCATATTCCCAGACCACAGGTTTCCACAATCAAACCTATTTCATGTTCCCAGGCAACAGGGTACCAGAATCCAAAGTGATGTCATGTTCCCAGGCCCCAGGATTCCTCAATCTAACATCAGTCATGTTCACAGGCCAATGGTTTCCAAAATCAAACCACAGTCATATTCCCGGGCAACATGGTTCGAGAATCAAACCTCAGTCATGTTCCCAGTCCACAGGATTCCAGAACCAAGCTTTCAGTCAGGTTCCCAGGGCACAGTATTCCATAATCTAAACAGATGTCATGTTCCCAGGCCGCAGGATTCCAGAATCACGCCTCAGTCATGTTCCCAGGCCACAGGGTTCCAGAATCAAACCAATGTCAAATTCCTAGGCCATGGGTTTCCAGTACCAAGCCACAGTCATGTTTCCTGGGCACAGGATTCCAGAATCTCGCCTCAGTCATGTTCCCTGGCCACAGGGTTCCAGAATCAAACCAATGTCAAGTTCCCAAGCCATGGGTTTCAAGTATCAGGTCGCAGTCATGTTTCCAGGGCACAGGGTTCTACAATCAAACCTCAGTCATGTTGCCAGTCCACAGGTTTCTGCCATCAAACCTCAGTCAAGTTCCCAGGCCACAGATTTCCAGAATCAAAGCTCAGTCATATTCCCAGGACACATGGTTCCAGAATCAAACCTCAGTCATGTTCGCAGGCCACAGGATTCCACAATCAAACCACAGTCATGTTCCCAGGAGAAAGGTGTCCAGAAGCAAACCTCAGTCATGTTCCCAGGGAACAGGGTTCCAGAAACAAACCTCAGTCATGTTGCCAGGCCACAGGTTTCCACCATCAAACCTCAGACATGTTCCCAGACCACAGGGTTCCAGAATCAAACCGTTCTCATGTTCCCAGGCCACAGGGTTCCAGAATCCACTGATGTCATGTTCCCAGGCCACAGGGTTCGAGAAACAATCCTCAGTTATTTTCGCAGGCTACAGGGTTCCAGAATAAAACCTCAGTCATGTTCCCAGTCCACAGGGTACCAAAACCACGCCTCAGTCAGATTCCCAGGGCCCAGTATTCCACAATCTAAACAGATGTCATGTTCCCAGGCAACAGGATTCCAGAATCACGCCTCAGTCTTGTTCCTGGCCACAGGGTTCCAGAATCAAACCAATGTCAAATTCCCAGGCCATGGGTTTCAAGTATCAGGTAGCAGTCATGTTTCCATGGCACAGGTTTCTACAATCAAACCTCAGTAATGTTGCCAGTCCACAGATTTCTGCCATCAAACCTCAGTCAAGTTCCCAGGCCACAGATTTCCAGAATCAAACCTCAGTCATATTCCCAGGCCACACTTTTCCAGAATCACGCCTCAGTCATGTTACCAGGCCACCGGGTTCCAGAAACAATCCTCAGTTATATTCCCAGGCTACAGGGTTCCAGAATAAAACCTCAGTCATGTTCCCAGTCCACAGGGTTCCAGAATCAAACCAATGTCAATTTCCCAGGCCATGCGTTTCAAGTATCAGGTCGCAGTCATGTTTCCAGAGCACAGGGTTCAACAATCAAACCTCAGTAATGTTGCCAGTCCACAGATTTCTGCCATCAAACCTCAGTCAAGTTCCCAGGCCACAGATTTCCAGAATCAAACCTCAGTCATATTCCCAGGCCACAGTTTTCCAGAATCACGCCTCAGTCATGTTCCCTGGCCACAGGGATCCAGAATCAAACCTCAGTCATGTTGCCAGGCCATAGGGTACCACCATCAAACCTCAGTCATATTCCCAGACCACAGGTTTCCACAATCAAACCGATTTCATGTTCCCAGGCAACAGGGTACCAGAATCCAAAGTGATGTCATGTTCCCAGGCCCCAGGATTCCTCAATCTAACATCAGTCATGTTCACAGGCCAATGGTTTCCAAAATCAAACCACAGTCATATTCCCAGGCCACATGGTTCCAGAATCAAACCTCAGTCATGTTCCCAGTCCACAGGATTCCAGAACCAAGCTTTCAGTCAGGTTCCCAGGGCACAGTATTCCATAATCTAAACAGATGTCATGTTCCCAGGCCGCAGGATTCCAGAATCACGCCTCAGTCATGATCCCAGGCCACAGGGTTCCAGAATCAAACCAATGTCAAATTCCTAGGCCATGGGTTTCCAGTACCAAGCCACAGTCATGTTTCCTGGGCACAGGATTCCAGAATCTCGCCTCAGTCATGTTCCCTGGCCACAGGGTTCCAGAATCAAACCAATGTCAAGTTCCCAAGCCATGGGTTTCAAGTATCAGGTCGCAGTCATGTTTCCAGGGCACAGGGTTCTACAATCAAACCTCAGTCATGTTGCCAGTCCACAGGTTTCTGCCATCAAACCTCAGTCAAGTTCCCAGGCCACAGATTTCCAGAATCAAAGCTCAGTCATATTCCCATGACACATGGTTCCAGAATCAAACCTCAGTCATGTTCGCAGGCCACAGGATTCCACAATCAAACCACAGTCATGTTCCCAGGAGAAAGGTGTCCAGAAGCAAACCTCAGTCATATTCCCAGGACACATGGTTCCAGAATCAAACCTCAGTCATGTTTGCAGGACCCATGGTTCCACAATCAAACCACAGTCATGTTCCCAGGACAAAGGTTTCCAGAAGCAAAACTCACTCATGTTCCCAGGGAACAGGGTTTCAGAAACAAAACTCAGTCATGTTGCCAGGCCACAGGTTTCCACCATCAAACCTCAGACATATTCCCAAGCCACAGGGTTCCAGAATCAAACCGTTCTCATGTTCCCAGGCCACAGGGTTCCAGAATCCACTGATGTCATGTTCCCCGGCCACAGGGTTCCAGAATCCACTGATGTCATGTTCCCAGGCCACAGGATTCCAGAATAAAACCTCAGTCAAGTTCCCTGTCCACAGGATTCCAGAACCAAGCCTCAGTCAGGTTCCCAGGGCCCAGAATTCCACAATCTAAACAGATCTCATGTTCCCAGGGCACAGCATTCCAGAATCACGCCTCAATCTTGTTCCTGGCCACAGGGTTCCAGAATCAAACCAATGTCAAGTTCCCAGGCCATGGGTTTCAAGTATCAGGTCTCAGTCATGTTTCCAGGGCACAGGGTTCTACAATCAAACCTCAGTAATGTTGCCAGTCCACAGATTTCTGCCATCAAACCTCAGTCAAGTTCCCAGGCCACAGATTTCCAGAATCAAACCTCAGTCATATTCCCAGGCCACACTTTTCCAGAATCACGCCTCAGTCATGTTCCCAGGCCACAGGGTTCCAGCAACAATCCTCAGTTATATTCCCAGGCTACAGGGTTCCAGAATAAAACCTCAGTCATGTTCCCAGTCCACAGGGTTCCAGAATCAAACCAATGTCAATTTCCCAGGCCATGCGTTTCAAGTATCAGGTCGCAGTCATGTTTCCAGAGCACAGGGTTCTACAATCAAACCTCAGTAATGTTGCCAGTCCACAGATTTCTGCCATCAAACCTCAGTCAAGTTCCCAGGCCACAGATTTCCAGAGTCAAACCTCAGTCATATTCCCAGGCCACAGTTTTCCAGAATCACGCCTCAGTCATGTTCCCTGGCCCCAGGGATCCAGAATCAAACCTCAGTCATGTTGCCAGGCCATAGGATACCACCATCAAACCTCAGTCATATTCCCAGACCACAGGTTTCCACAATCAAACCGATTTCATGTTCCCAGGCAACAGGGTACCAGAATCCAAAGTGATGTCATGTTCCCAGGCCCCAGGATTCCTCAATCTAACATCAGTCATGTTCACAGGCCAATGGTTTCCAAAATCAAACCACAGTCATATTCCCAGGCCACATGGTTCCAGAATCAAACCTCAGTCATGTTCCCAGTCCACAGGATTCCAGAACCAAGCTTTCAGTCAGGTTCCCAGGGCACAGTATTCCACAATCTAAACAGATGTCATGTTCCCAGGCCACAGGATTCCAGAACCAAGCTTTCAGTTAGGTTCCCAGGGCACAGTATTCCATAATCTAAACAGATGTCATGTTCCCAGGCCGCAGGATTCCAGAATCACGCCTCAGTCATGTTCCCAGGACACAGGGTTCCAGAATCAAACCAATGTCAAATTCCTAGGCCATGGGTTTCCAGTACCAAGCCACAGTCATGTTTCCTGGGCACAGGATTCCAGAATCTCGCCTCAGTCATGTTCCCTGGCCACAGGGTTCCAGAATCAAACCAATGTCAAGTTCCCAAGCCATGGGTTTCAAGTATCAGGTCGCAGTCATGTTTCCAGGGCACAGGGTTCTACAATCAAACCTCAGTCATGTTGCCAGTCCACAGGTTTCTGCCATCAAACCTCAGTCAAGTTCCCAGGCCACAGATTTCCAGAATCAAAGCTCAGTCATATTCCCAGGACACATGGTTCCAGAATCAAACCTCAGTCATGTTCGCAGGCCACAGGATTCCACAATCAAACCACAGTCATGTTCCCAGGAGAAAGGTGTCCAGAAGCAAACCTCAGTCATGTTCCCAGGGAACAGGGTTCCAGAAACAAACCTCAGTCCTGTTGCCAGGCCACAGGTTTCCACCATCAAACCTCAGACATATTCCCAAGCCACAGGGTTCCAGAATCAAACCGTTCTCATGTTCCCATGCCACAGGGTTCCAGAATCCACTGATGACATGTTCCTCGGCCACAGGGTTCCAGAATCCACTGATGTCATGTTCCCAGGCCACAGGATTCCAGAATAAAACCTCAATCAAGTTCCCTGTCCACAGGGTTCCAGAACCAAGCCTCAGTCAGGTTCCCAGGGCCCAGAATTCCACAATCTAAACATATCTCATGTTCCCAGGGCACTGCATTCCAGAATCACGCCTCAGTCTTGTTCCTGGCCACAGGGTTCCAGAATCAAACCAATGTCAAGTTCCCAGGCCATGGGTTTCAAGTATCAGGTCTCAGTCATGTTTCCAGGGTACAGGGTTCTACAATCAAACCTCAGTCATATTGCCAGTCCACAGATTTCTGCCATCAAACCTCAGTCAAGTTCCCAGGCCACAGATTTCCAGAATCAAACTTCACTCATATTCCCAGGCCACACTTTTCCAGAATCACGCCTCAGTCATGTTCCCAGGCCACAGCGTTCAAGAATCAAACCAATGTCAAACTCCTAGGCCATGGGTTTCCACTACCAGGCCACAGTCATGTTTCCAGGGCACAGGGTTCTACAATCAAACCTCAGTCATGTTGCCAGTCCACAGGTTTCTGCCATCAAACCTCAGTCAAGTTCCCAGGCCAAAGATTTCCAATATCAAACCTCAGTCATATTCGCAGGACACATGGTTCCAGAATCAAACCTCAGTCATGTTTGCAGGACCCATGATTCCACAATCAAACCACAGTCATGTTCCCAGGAGAAAGGTGTCCAGAAGCAAACCTCAGTCATGTTCCCAGGGAACAGGGTTCCAGAAACAAACCTCAGTCATGTTGCCAGGCCACAGGTTTCCACCATCAAACCTCAGACATGTTCCCAGACCACAGGGTTCCAGAATCAAACCGTTCTCATGTTCCCAGGCCACAGGGTTCCAGAATCCACTGATGTCATGTTCCCAGGCCACAGGGTTCGAGAAACAATCCTCAGTTATTTTCGCAGGCTACAGGGTTCCAGAATAAAACCTCAGTCATGTTCCCAGTCCACAGGGTACCAAAACCACGCCTCAGTCAGATTCCCAGGGCCCAGTATTCCACAATCTAAACAGATGTCATGTTCCCAGGCAACAGGATTCCAGAATCACGCCTCAGTCTTGTTCCTGGCCACAGGGTTCCAGAATCAAACCAATGTCAAATTCCCAGGCCATGGGTTTCAAGTATCAGGTAGCAGTCATGTTTCCATGGCACAGGGTTCTACAATCAAACCTCAGTAATGTTGCCAGTCCACAGATTTCTGCCATCAAACCTCAGTCAAGTTCCCAGGCCACAGATTTCCAGAATCAAACCTCAGTCATATTCCCAGGCCACACTTTTCCAGAATCACGCCTCAGTCATGTTACCAGGCCACCGGGTTCCAGAAACAATCCTCAGTTATATTCCCAGGCTACAGGGTTCCAGAATAAAACCTCAGTCATGTTCCCAGTCCACAGGGTTCCAGAATCAAACCAATGTCAATTTCCCAGGCCATGCGTTTCAAGTATCAGGTCGCAGTCATGTTTCCAGAGCACAGGGTTCAACAATCAAACCTCAGTAATGTTGCCAGTCCACAGATTTCTGCCATCAAACCTCAGTCAAGTTCCCAGGCCACAGATTTCCAGAATCAAACCTCAGTCATATTCCCAGGCCACAGTTTTCCAGAATCACGCCTCAGTCATGTTCCCTGGCCACAGGGATCCAGAATCAAACCTCAGTCATGTTGCCAGGCCATAGGGTACCACCATCAAACCTCAGTCATATTCCCAGACCACAGGTTTCCACAATCAAACCGATTTCATGTTCCCAGGCAACAGGGTACCAGAATCCAAAGTGATGTCATGTTCCCAGGCCCCAGGATTCCTCAATCTAACATCAGTCATGTTCACAGGCCAATGGTTTCCAAAATCAAACCACAGTCATATTCCCAGGCCACATGGTTCCAGAATCAAACCTCAGTCATGTTCCCAGTCCACAGGATTCCAGAACCAAGCTTTCAGTCAGGTTCCCAGGGCACAGTATTCCATAATCTAAACAGATGTCATGTTCCCAGGCCGCAGGATTCCAGAATCACGCCTCAGTCATGATCCCAGGCCACAGGGTTCCAGAATCAAACCAATGTCAAATTCCTAGGCCATGGGTTTCCAGTACCAAGCCACAGTCATGTTTCCTGGGCACAGGATTCCAGAATCTCGCCTCAGTCATGTTCCCTGGCCACAGGGTTCCAGAATCAAACCAATGTCAAGTTCCCAAGCCATGGCTTTCAAGTATCAGGTCGCAGTCATGTTTCCAGGGCACAGGGTTCTACAATCAAACCTCAGTCATGTTGCCAGTCCACAGGTTTCTGCCATCAAACCTCAGTCAAGTTCCCAGGCCACAGATTTCCAGAATCAAAGCTCAGTCATATTCCCATGACACATGGTTCCAGAATCAAACCTCAGTCATGTTCGCAGGCCACAGGATTCCACAATCAAACCACAGTCATGTTCCCAGGAGAAAGGTGTCCAGAAGCAAACCTCAGTCATATTCCCAGGACACATGGTTCCAGAATCAAACCTCAGTCATGTTTGCAGGACCCATGGTTCCACAATCAAACCACAGTCATGTTCCCAGGACAAAGGTTTCCAGAAGCAAAACTCACTCATGTTCCCAGGGAACAGGGTTTCAGAAACAAAACTCAGTCATGTTGCCAGGCCACAGGTTTCCACCATCAAACCTCAGACATATTCCCAAGCCACAGGGTTCCAGAATCAAACCGTTCTCATGTTCCCAGGCCACAGGGTTCCAGAATCCACTGATGTCATGTTCCCCGGCCACAGGGTTCCAGAATCCACTGATGTCATGTTCCCAGGCCACAGGATTCCAGAATAAAACCTCAGTCAAGTTCCCTGTCCACAGGATTCCAGAACCAAGCCTCAGTCAGGTTCCCAGGGCCCAGAATTCCACAATCTAAACAGATCTCATGTTCCCAGGGCACAGCATTCCAGAATCACGCCTCAATCTTGTTCCTGGCCACAGGGTTCCAGAATCAAACCAATGTCAAGTTCCCAGGCCATGGGTTTCAAGTATCAGGTCTCAGTCATGTTTCCAGGGCACAGGGTTCTACAATCAAACCTCAGTAATGTTGCCAGTCCACAGATTTCTGCCATCAAACCTCAGTCAAGTTCCCAGGCCACAGATTTCCAGAATCAAACCTCAGTCATATTCCCAGGCCACACTTTTCCAGAATCACGCCTCAGTCATGTTCCCAGGCCACAGGGTTCCAGCAACAATCCTCAGTTATATTCCCAGGCTACAGGGTTCCAGAATAAAACCTCAGTCATGTTCCCAGTCCACAGGGTTCCAGAATCAAACCAATGTCAATTTCCCAGGCCATGCGTTTCAAGTATCAGGTCGCAGTCATGTTTCCAGAGCACAGGGTTCTACAATCAAACCTCAGTAATGTTGCCAGTCCACAGATTTCTGCCATCAAACCTCAGTCAAGTTCCCAGGCCACAGATTTCCAGAGTCAAACCTCAGTCATATTCCCAGGCCACAGTTTTCCAGAATCACGCCTCAGTCATGTTCCCTGGCCCCAGGGATCCAGAATCAAACCTCAGTCATGTTGCCAGGCCATAGGATACCACCATCAAACCTCAGTCATATTCCCAGACCACAGGTTTCCACAATCAAACCGATTTCATGTTCCCAGGCAACAGGGTACCAGAATCCAAAGTGATGTCATGTTCCCAGGCCCCAGGATTCCTCAATCTAACATCAGTCATGTTCACAGGCCAATGGTTTCCAAAATCAAACCACAGTCATATTCCCAGGCCACATGGTTCCAGAATCAAACCTCAGTCATGTTCCCAGTCCACAGGATTCCAGAACCAAGCTTTCAGTCAGGTTCCCAGGGCACAGTATTCCATAATCTAAACAGATGTCATGTTCCCAGGCCGCAGGATTCCAGAATCACGCCTCAGTCATGTTCCCAGGACACAGGGTTCCAGAATCAAACCAATGTCAAATTCCTAGGCCATGGGTTTCCAGTACCAAGCCACAGTCATGTTTCCTGGGCACAGGATTCCAGAATCTCGCCTCAGTCATGTTCCCTGGCCACAGGGTTCCAGAATCAAACCAATGTCAAGTTCCCAAGCCATGGCTTTCAAGTATCAGGTCGCAGTCATGTTTCCAGGGCACAGGGTTCTACAATCAAACCTCAGTCATGTTGCCAGTCCACAGGTTTCTGCCATCAAACCTCAGTCAAGTTCCCAGGCCACAGATTTCCAGAATCAAAGCTCAGTCATATTCCCAGGACACATGGTTCCAGAATCAAACCTCAGTCATGTTCGCAGGCCACAGGATTCCACAATCAAACCACAGTCATGTTCCCAGGAGAAAGGTGTCCAGAAGCAAACCTCAGTCATGTTCCCAGGGAACAGGGTTCCAGAAACAAACCTCAGTCCTGTTGCCAGGCCACAGGTTTCCACCATCAAACCTCAGACATATTCCCAAGCCACAGGGTTCCAGAATCAAACCGTTCTCATGTTCCCATGCCACAGGGTTCCAGAATCCACTGATGACATGTTCCTCGGCCACAGGGTTCCAGAATCCACTGATGTCATGTTCCCAGGCCACAGGATTCCAGAATAAAACCTCAATCAAGTTCCCTGTCCACAGGGTTCCAGAACCAAGCCTCAGTCAGGTTCCCAGGGCCCAGAATTCCACAATCTAAACATATCTCATGTTCCCAGGGCACTGCATTCCAGAATCACGCCTCAGTCTTGTTCCTGGCCACAGGGTTCCAGAATCAAACCAATGTCAAGTTCCCAGGCCATGGGTTTCAAGTATCAGGTCGCAGTCATGTTTCCAGGGTACAGGGTTCTACAATCAAACCTCAGTCATGTTGCCAGTCCACAGATTTCTGCCATCAAACCTCAGTCAAGTTCCCAGGCCACAGATTTCCAGAATCAAACTTCAGTCATATTCCCAGGCCACACTTTTCCAGAATCACGCCTCAGTCATGTTCCCAGGCCACAGCGTTCCAGAATCAAACCAATGTCAAACTCCTAGGCCATGGGTTTCCACTACCAGGCCACAGTCATGTTTCCAGGGCACAGGGTTCTACAATCAAACCTCAGTCATGTTGCCAGTCCACAGGTTTCTGCCATCAAACCTCAGTCAAGTTCCCAGGCCAAAGATTTCCAATATCAAACCTCAGTCATATTCGCAGGACACATGGTTCCAGAATCAAACCTCAGTCATGTTTGCAGGACCCATGATTCTACAATCAGAACACAGTCATGTTCCCAGCACAAAGGTGTCCAGAATCAAACCTCAGTCATGTTCCCAGGGAACAGGGTTCCAGAAACAAACCTCAGTCATGTTGCCAAGCCACAGGTTTCCACCATCAAACCTCAGACATGTTCCCAGGCCACAGGGTTCCAGAATCAAACCGTTCTCATGTTCCCAGGCCACAGGGTTCCAGAAACCACTGATGTCATGTTCCCAGGCCACAGGGTTCGAGAAACAATCCTCAGTTATTTTCGCAGGCTACAGGGTTCCAGAATAAAACCTCAGTCATGTTCCCAGTCCACAGGGTACCAGAACCAAGCCTCAGTCAGATTCCCAGGGCCCAGTATTCCACAATCTAAACAGATGTCATGTTCCCAGGCAACAGGATTCCAGAATCACGCCTCAGTCTTGTTCCTGGCCACAGGGTTCCAGAATCAAACCAATGTCAAATTCCCAGGCCATGGGTTTCAAGTATCAGGTCGCAGTCATGTTTCCAGGGCACAGGGTTCTACAATCAAACCTCAGTAATGTTGCCAGTCCACAGATTTCTGCCATCAAACCTCAGTCAAGTTCCCAGGCCACAGATTTCCAGAATCAAACCTCAGTCATATTCCCAGGCCACACTTTTCCAGAATCACGCCTCAGTCATGTTACCAGGCCACCGGGTTCCAGAAACAATCCTCAGTTATATTCCCAGGCTACAGGGTTCCAGAATAAAACCTCAGTCATGTTCCCAGTCCACAGGGTTCCAGAATCAAACCAATGTCAATTTCCCAGGCCATGCGTTTCAAGTATCAGGTCGCAGTCATGTTTCCAGAGCACAGGGTTCAACAATCAAACCTCAGTAATGTTGCCAGTCCACAGATTTCTGCCATCAAACCTCAGTCAAGTTCCCAGGCCACAGATTTCCAGAATCAAACCTCAGTCATATTCCCAGGCCACAGTTTTCCAGAATCACGCCTCAGTCATGTTCCCTGGCCACAGGGATCCAGAATCAAACCTCAGTCATGTTGCCAGGCCATAGGGTACCACCATCAAACCTCAGTCATATTCCCAGACCACAGGTTTCCACAATCAAACCGATTTCATGTTCCCAGGCAACAGGGTACCAGAATCCAAAGTGATGTCATGTTCCCAGGCCCCAGGATTCCTCAATCTAACATCAGTCATGTTCAAAGGCCAATGGTTTCCAAAATCAAACCACAGTCATATTCCCAGGCCACATGGTTCCAGAATCAAACCTCAGTCATGTTCCCAGTCCACAGGATTCCAGAACCAAGCTTTCAGTCAGGTTCCCAGGGCACAGTATTCCATAACCTAAACAGATGTCATGTTCCCAGGCCGCAGGATTCCAGAATCACGCCTCAGTCATGTTCCCAGGCCACAGGGTTCCAGAATCAAACCAATGTCAAGTTCCTAGGCCATGGGTTTCCAGTACCAAGCCACAGTCATGTTTCCTGGGCACAGGATTCCAGAATCTCGCCTCAGTCATGTTCCCTGGCCACAGGGTTCCAGAATCAAACCAATGTCAAGTTCCCAAGCCATGGCTTTCAAGTATCAGGTCGCAGTCATGTTTCCAGGGCACAGGGTTCTACAATCAAACCTCAGTCATGTTGCCAGTCCACAGGTATCTGCCATCAAACCTCAGTCAAGTTCCCAGGCCACAGATTTCCAGAATCAAAGCTCAGTCATATTCCCATGACACATGGTTCCAGAATCAAACCTCAGTCATGTTCGCAGGCCACAGGATTCCACAATCAAACCACAGTCATGTTCCCAGGAGAAAGGTGTCCAGAAGCAAACCTCAGTCATGTTCCCAGGGAACAGGGTTCCAGAAACAAACCTCAGTCATGTTGCCAGGCCACAGGTTTCCACCATCAAACCTCAGACATGTTCCCAGACCACAGGGTTCCAGAATCAAACCGTTCTCATGTTCCCAGGCCACAGGGTTCCAGAAACCACTGATGTCATGTTCCCAGGCCACAGGGTTCGAGAAACAATCCTCAGTTATTTTCGCAGGCTACAGGGTTCCAGAATAAAACCTCAGTCATGTTCCCAGTCCACAGGGTACCAAAACCACGCCTCAGTCAGATTCCCAGGGCCCAGTATTCCACAATCTAAACAGATGTCATGTTCCCAGGCAACAGGATTCCAGAATCACGCCTCAGTCTTGTTCCTGGCCACAGGGTTCCAGAATCAAACCAATGTCAAATTCCCAGGCCATGGGTTTCAAGTATCAGGTCGCAGTCATGTTTCCAGGGCACAGGGTTCTACAATCAAACCTCAGTAATGTTGCCAGTCCACAGATTTCTGCCATCAAACCTCAGTCAAGTTCCCAGGCCACAGATTTCCAGAATCAAACCTCAGTCATATTCCCAGGCCACACTTTTCCAGAATCACGCCTCAGTCATGTTCCCAGGCCACCGGGTTCCAGCAACAATCCTCAGTTATATTCCCAGGCTACAGGGTTCCAGAATAAAACCTCAGTCATGTTCCCAGTCCACAGGGTTCCAGAATCAAACCAATGTCAATTTCCCAGGCCATGCGTTTCAAGTATCAGGTCGCAGTCATGTTTCCAGAGCACAGGGTTCAACAATCAAACCTCAGTAATGTTGCCAGTCCACAGATTTCTGCCATCAAACCTCAGTCAAGTTCCCAGGCCACAGATTTCCAGAATCAAACCTCAGTCATATTCCCAGGCCACAGTTTTCCAGAATCACGCCTCAGTCATGTTCCCTGGCCACAGGGATCCAGAATCAAACCTCAGTCATGTTGCCAGGCCATAGGGTACCACCATCAAACCTCAGTCATATTCCCAGACCACAGGTTTCCACAATCAAACCGATTTCATGTTCCCAGGCAACAGGGTACCAGAATCCAAAGTGATGTCATGTTCCCAGGCCCCAGGATTCCTCAATCTAACATCAGTCATGTTCACAGGCCAATGGTTTCCAAAATCAAACCACAGTCATATTCCCAGGCCACATGGTTCCAGAATCAAACCTCAGTCATGTTCCCAGTCCACAGGATTCCAGAACCAAGCTTTCAGTCAGGTTCCCAGGGCACAGTATTCCATAATCTAAACAGATGTCATGTTCCCAGGCCGCAGGATTCCAGAATCACGCCTCAGTCATGATCCCAGGCCACAGGGTTCCAGAATCAAACCAATGTCAAATTCCTAGGCCATGGGTTTCCAGTACCAAGCCACAGTCATGTTTCCTGGGCACAGGATTCCAGAATCTCGCCTCAGTCATGTTCCCTGGCCACAGGGTTCCAGAATCAAACCAATGTCAAGTTCCCAAGCCATGGGTTTCAAGTATCAGGTCGCAGTTATGTTTCCAGGGCACAGGGTTCTACAATCAAACCTCAGTCATGTTGCCAGTCCACAGGTTTCTGCCATCAAACCTCAGTCAAGTTCCCAGGCCACAGATTTCCAGAATCAAAGCTCAGTCATATTCCCATGACACATGGTTCCAGAATCAAACCTCAGTCATGTTCGCAGGCCACAGGATTCCACAATCAAACCACAGTCATGTTCCCAGGAGAAAGGTGTCCAGAAGCAAACCTCAGTCATATTCCCAGGACACATGGTTCCAGAATCAAACCTCAGTCATGTTTGCAGGACCCATGGTTCCACAATCAAACCACAGTCATGTTCCCAGGACAAAGGTTTCCAGAAGCAAAACTCACTCATGTTCCCAGGGAACAGGGTTTCAGAAACAAAACTCAGTCATGTTGCCAGGCCACAGGTTTCCACCATCAAACCTCAGACATATTCCCAAGCCACAGGGTTCCAGAATCAAACCGTTCTCATGTTCCCAGGCCACAGGGTTCCAGAATCCACTGATGTCATGTTCCCCGGCCACAGGGTTCCAGAATCCACTGATGTCATGTTCCCAGGCCACAGGATTCCAGAATAAAACCTCAGTCAAGTTCCCTGTCCACAGGATTCCAGAACCAAGCCTCAGTCAGGTTCCCAGGGCCCAGAATTCCACAATCTAAACAGATCTCATGTTCCCAGGGCACAGCATTCCAGAATCACGCCTCAATCTTGTTCCTGGCCACAGGGTTCCAGAATCAAACCAATGTCAAGTTCCCAGGCCATGGGTTTCAAGTATCAGGTCTCAGTCATGTTTCCAGGGCACAGGGTTCTACAATCAAACCTCAGTAATGTTGCCAGTCCACAGATTTCTGCCATCAAACCTCAGTCAAGTTCCCAGGCCACAGATTTCCAGAATCAAACCTCAGTCATATTCCCAGGCCACACTTTTCCAGAATCACGCCTCAGTCATGTTCCCAGGCCACAGGGTTCCAGCAACAATCCTCAGTTATATTCCCAGGCTACAGGGTTCCAGAATAAAACCTCAGTCATGTTCCCAGTCCACAGGGTTCCAGAATCAAACCAATGTCAATTTCCCAGGCCATGCGTTTCAAGTATCAGGTCGCAGTCATGTTTCCAGAGCACAGGGTTCTACAATCAAACCTCAGTAATGTTGCCAGTCCACAGATTTCTGCCATCAAACCTCAGTCAAGTTCCCAGGCCACAGATTTCCAGAGTCAAACCTCAGTCATATTCCCAGGCCACAGTTTTCCAGAATCACGCCTCAGTCATGTTCCCTGGCCCCAGGGATCCAGAATCAAACCTCAGTCATGTTGCCAGGCCATAGGATACCACCATCAAACCTCAGTCATATTCCCAGACCACAGGTTTCCACAATCAAACCGATTTCATGTTCCCAGGCAACAGGGTACCAGAATCCAAAGTGATGTCATGTTCCCAGGCCCCAGGATTCCTCAATCTAACATCAGTCATGTTCACAGGCCAATGGTTTCCAAAATCAAACCACAGTCATATTCCCAGGCCACATGGTTCCAGAATCAAACCTCAGTCATGTTCCCAGTCCACAGGATTCCAGAACCAAGCTTTCAGTCAGGTTCCCAGGGCACAGTATTCCATAATCTAAACAGATGTCATGTTCCCAGGCCGCAGGATTCCAGAATCACGCCTCAGTCATGTTCCCAGGACACAGGGTTCCAGAATCAAACCAATGTCAAATTCCTAGGCCATGGGTTTCCAGTACCAAGCCACAGTCATGTTTCCTGGGCACAGGATTCCAGAATCTCGCCTCAGTCATGTTCCCTGGCCACAGGGTTCCAGAATCAAACCAATGTCAAGTTCCCAAGCCATGGCTTTCAAGTATCAGGTCGCAGTCATGTTTCCAGGGCACAGGGTTCTACAATCAAACCTCAGTCATGTTGCCAGTCCACAGGTTTCTGCCATCAAACCTCAGTCAAGTTCCCAGGCCACAGATTTCCAGAATCAAAGCTCAGTCATATTCCCAGGACACATGGTTCCAGAATCAAACCTCAGTCATGTTCGCAGGCCACAGGATTCCACAATCAAACCACAGTCATGTTCCCAGGAGAAAGGTGTCCAGAAGCAAACCTCAGTCATGTTCCCAGGGAACAGGGTTCCAGAAACAAACCTCAGTCCTGTTGCCAGGCCACAGGTTTCCACCATCAAACCTCAGACATATTCCCAAGCCACAGGGTTCCAGAATCAAACCGTTCTCATGTTCCCATGCCACAGGGTTCCAGAATCCACTGATGACATGTTCCTCGGCCACAGGGTTCCAGAATCCACTGATGTCATGTTCCCAGGCCACAGGATTCCAGAATAAAACCTCAATCAAGTTCCCTGTCCACAGGGTTCCAGAACCAAGCCTCAGTCAGGTTCCCAGGGCCCAGAATTCCACAATCTAAACATATCTCATGTTCCCAGGGCACTGCATTCCAGAATCACGCCTCAGTCTTGTTCCTGGCCACAGGGTTCCAGAATCAAACCAATGTCAAGTTCCCAGGCCATGGGTTTCAAGTATCAGGTCGCAGTCATGTTTCCAGGGTACAGGGTTCTACAATCAAACCTCAGTCATGTTGCCAGTCCACAGATTTCTGCCATCAAACCTCAGTCAAGTTCCCAGGCCACAGATTTCCAGAATCAAACTTCAGTCATATTCCCAGGCCACACTTTTCCAGAATCACGCCTCAGTCATGTTCCCAGGCCACAGCGTTCCAGAATCAAACCAATGTCAAACTCCTAGGCCATGGGTTTCCACTACCAGGCCACAGTCATGTTTCCAGGGCACAGGGTTCTACAATCAAACCTCAGTCATGTTGCCAGTCCACAGGTTTCTGCCATCAAACCTCAGTCAAGTTCCCAGGCCAAAGATTTCCAATATCAAACCTCAGTCATATTCGCAGGACACATGGTTCCAGAATCAAACCTCAGTCATGTTTGCAGGACCCATGATTCTACAATCAGAACACAGTCATGTTCCCAGCACAAAGGTGTCCAGAATCAAACCTCAGTCATGTTCCCAGGGAACAGGGTTCCAGAAACAAACCTCAGTCATGTTGCCAAGCCACAGGTTTCCACCATCAAACCTCAGACATGTTCCCAGGCCACAGGGTTCCAGAATCAAACCGTTCTCATGTTCCCAGGCCACAGGGTTCCAGAAACCACTGATGTCATGTTCCCAGGCCACAGGGTTCGAGAAACAATCCTCAGTTATTTTCGCAGGCTACAGGGTTCCAGAATAAAACCTCAGTCATGTTCCCAGTCCACAGGGTACCAGAACCAAGCCTCAGTCAGATTCCCAGGGCCCAGTATTCCACAATCTAAACAGATGTCATGTTCCCAGGCAACAGGATTCCAGAATCACGCCTCAGTCTTGTTCCTGGCCACAGGGTTCCAGAATCAAACCAATGTCAAATTCCCAGGCCATGGGTTTCAAGTATCAGGTCGCAGTCATGTTTCCAGGGCACAGGGTTCTACAATCAAACCTCAGTAATGTTGCCAGTCCACAGATTTCTGCCATCAAACCTCAGTCAAGTTCCCAGGCCACAGATTTCCAGAATCAAACCTCAGTCATATTCCCAGGCCACACTTTTCCAGAATCACGCCTCAGTCATGTTACCAGGCCACCGGGTTCCAGAAACAATCCTCAGTTATATTCCCAGGCTACAGGGTTCCAGAATAAAACCTCAGTCATGTTCCCAGTCCACAGGGTTCCAGAATCAAACCAATGTCAATTTCCCAGGCCATGCGTTTCAAGTATCAGGTCGCAGTCATGTTTCCAGAGCACAGGGTTCAACAATCAAACCTCAGTAATGTTGCCAGTCCACAGATTTCTGCCATCAAACCTCAGTCAAGTTCCCAGGCCACAGATTTCCAGAATCAAACCTCAGTCATATTCCCAGGCCACAGTTTTCCAGAATCACGCCTCAGTCATGTTCCCTGGCCACAGGGATCCAGAATCAAACCTCAGTCATGTTGCCAGGCCATAGGGTACCACCATCAAACCTCAGTCATATTCCCAGACCACAGGTTTCCACAATCAAACCGATTTCATGTTCCCAGGCAACAGGGTACCAGAATCCAAAGTGATGTCATGTTCCCAGGCCCCAGGATTCCTCAATCTAACATCAGTCATGTTCAAAGGCCAATGGTTTCCAAAATCAAACCACAGTCATATTCCCAGGCCACATGGTTCCAGAATCAAACCTCAGTCATGTTCCCAGTCCACAGGATTCCAGAACCAAGCTTTCAGTCAGGTTCCCAGGGCACAGTATTCCATAACCTAAACAGATGTCATGTTCCCAGGCCGCAGGATTCCAGAATCACGCCTCAGTCATGTTCCCAGGCCACAGGGTTCCAGAATCAAACCAATGTCAAGTTCCTAGGCCATGGGTTTCCAGTACCAAGCCACAGTCATGTTTCCTGGGCACAGGATTCCAGAATCTCGCCTCAGTCATGTTCCCTGGCCACAGGGTTCCAGAATCAAACCAATGTCAAGTTCCCAAGCCATGGCTTTCAAGTATCAGGTCGCAGTCATGTTTCCAGGGCACAGGGTTCTACAATCAAACCTCAGTCATGTTGCCAGTCCACAGGTATCTGCCATCAAACCTCAGTCAAGTTCCCAGGCCACAGATTTCCAGAATCAAAGCTCAGTCATATTCCCATGACACATGGTTCCAGAATCAAACCTCAGTCATGTTCGCAGGCCACAGGATTCCACAATCAAACCACAGTCATGTTCCCAGGAGAAAGGTGTCCAGAAGCAAACCTCAGTCATGTTCCCAGGGAACAGGGTTCCAGAAACAAACCTCAGTCATGTTGCCAGGCCACAGGTTTCCACCATCAAACCTCAGACATGTTCCCAGACCACAGGGTTCCAGAATCAAACCGTTCTCATGTTCCCAGGCCACAGGGTTCCAGAAACCACTGATGTCATGTTCCCAGGCCACAGGGTTCGAGAAACAATCCTCAGTTATTTTCGCAGGCTACAGGGTTCCAGAATAAAACCTCAGTCATGTTCCCAGTCCACAGGGTACCAAAACCACGCCTCAGTCAGATTCCCAGGGCCCAGTATTCCACAATCTAAACAGATGTCATGTTCCCAGGCAACAGGATTCCAGAATCACGCCTCAGTCTTGTTCCTGGCCACAGGGTTCCAGAATCAAACCAATGTCAAATTCCCAGGCCATGGGTTTCAAGTATCAGGTCGCAGTCATGTTTCCAGGGCACAGGGTTCTACAATCAAACCTCAGTAATGTTGCCAGTCCACAGATTTCTGCCATCAAACCTCAGTCAAGTTCCCAGGCCACAGATTTCCAGAATCAAACCTCAGTCATATTCCCAGGCCACACTTTTCCAGAATCACGCCTCAGTCATGTTACCAGGCCACCGGGTTCCAGAAACAATCCTCAGTTATATTCCCAGGCTACAGGGTTCCAGAATAAAACCTCAGTCATGTTCCCAGTCCACAGGGTTCCAGAATCAAACCAATGTCAATTTCCCAGGCCATGCGTTTCAAGTATCAGGTCGCAGTCATGTTTCCAGAGCACAGGGTTCAACAATCAAACCTCAGTAATGTTGCCAGTCCACAGATTTCTGCCATCAAACCTCAGTCAAGTTCCCAGGCCACAGATTTCCAGAATCAAACCTCAGTCATATTCCCAGGCCACAGTTTTCCAGAATCACGCCTCAGTCATGTTCCCTGGCCACAGGGATCCAGAATCAAACCTCAGTCATGTTGCCAGGCCATAGGGTACCACCATCAAACCTCAGTCATATTCCCAGACCACAGGTTTCCACAATCAAACCGATTTCATGTTCCCAGGCAACAGGGTACCAGAATCCAAAGTGATGTCATGTTCCCAGGCCCCAGGATTCCTCAATCTAACATCAGTCATGTTCACAGGCCAATGGTTTCCAAAATCAAACCACAGTCATATTCCCAGGCCACATGGTTCCAGAATCAAACCTCAGTCATGTTCCCAGTCCACAGGATTCCAGAACCAAGCTTTCAGTCAGGTTCCCAGGGCACAGTATTCCATAATCTAAACAGATGTCATGTTCCCAGGCCGCAGGATTCCAGAATCACGCCTCAGTCATGATCCCAGGCCACAGGGTTCCAGAATCAAACCAATGTCAAATTCCTAGGCCATGGGTTTCCAGTACCAAGCCACAGTCATGTTTCCTGGGCACAGGATTCCAGAATCTCGCCTCAGTCATGTTCCCTGGCCACAGGGTTCCAGAATCAAACCAATGTCAAGTTCCCAAGCCATGGGTTTCAAGTATCAGGTCGCAGTTATGTTTCCAGGGCACAGGGTTCTACAATCAAACCTCAGTCATGTTGCCAGTCCACAGGTTTCTGCCATCAAACCTCAGTCAAGTTCCCAGGCCACAGATTTCCAGAATCAAAGCTCAGTCATATTCCCATGACACATGGTTCCAGAATCAAACCTCAGTCATGTTCGCAGGCCACAGGATTCCACAATCAAACCACAGTCATGTTCCCAGGAGAAAGGTGTCCAGAAGCAAACCTCAGTCATATTCCCAGGACACATGGTTCCAGAATCAAACCTCAGTCATGTTTGCAGGACCCATGGTTCCACAATCAAACCACAGTCATGTTCCCAGGACAAAGGTTTCCAGAAGCAAAACTCACTCATGTTCCCAGGGAACAGGGTTTCAGAAACAAAACTCAGTCATGTTGCCAGGCCACAGGTTTCCACCATCAAACCTCAGACATATTCCCAAGCCACAGGGTTCCAGAATCAAACCGTTCTCATGTTCCCAGGCCACAGGGTTCCAGAATCCACTGATGTCATGTTCCCCGGCCACAGGGTTCCAGAATCCACTGATGTCATGTTCCCAGGCCACAGGATTCCAGAATAAAACCTCAGTCAAGTTCCCTGTCCACAGGATTCCAGAACCAAGCCTCAGTCAGGTTCCCAGGGCCCAGAATTCCACAATCTAAACAGATCTCATGTTCCCAGGGCACAGCATTCCAGAATCACGCCTCAATCTTGTTCCTGGCCACAGGGTTCCAGAATCAAACCAATGTCAAGTTCCCAGGCCATGGGTTTCAAGTATCAGGTCTCAGTCATGTTTCCAGGGCACAGGGTTCTACAATCAAACCTCAGTAATGTTGCCAGTCCACAGATTTCTGCCATCAAACCTCAGTCAAGTTCCCAGGCCACAGATTTCCAGAATCAAACCTCAGTCATATTCCCAGGCCACACTTTTCCAGAATCACGCCTCAGTCATGTTCCCAGGCCACAGGGTTCCAGCAACAATCCTCAGTTATATTCCCAGGCTACAGGGTTCCAGAATAAAACCTCAGTCATGTTCCCAGTCCACAGGGTTCCAGAATCAAACCAATGTCAATTTCCCAGGCCATGCGTTTCAAGTATCAGGTCGCAGTCATGTTTCCAGAGCACAGGGTTCTACAATCAAACCTCAGTAATGTTGCCAGTCCACAGATTTCTGCCATCAAACCTCAGTCAAGTTCCCAGGCCACAGATTTCCAGAGTCAAACCTCAGTCATATTCCCAGGCCACAGTTTTCCAGAATCACGCCTCAGTCATGTTCCCTGGCCCCAGGGATCCAGAATCAAACCTCAGTCATGTTGCCAGGCCATAGGATACCACCATCAAACCTCAGTCATATTCCCAGACCACAGGTTTCCACAATCAAACCGATTTCATGTTCCCAGGCAACAGGGTACCAGAATCCAAAGTGATGTCATGTTCCCAGGCCCCAGGATTCCTCAATCTAACATCAGTCATGTTCACAGGCCAATGGTTTCCAAAATCAAACCACAGTCATATTCCCAGGCCACATGGTTCCAGAATCAAACCTCAGTCATGTTCCCAGTCCACAGGATTCCAGAACCAAGCTTTCAGTCAGGTTCCCAGGGCACAGTATTCCATAATCTAAACAGATGTCATGTTCCCAGGCCGCAGGATTCCAGAATCACGCCTCAGTCATGTTCCCAGGACACAGGGTTCCAGAATCAAACCAATGTCAAATTCCTAGGCCATGGGTTTCCAGTACCAAGCCACAGTCATGTTTCCTGGGCACAGGATTCCAGAATCTCGCCTCAGTCATGTTCCCTGGCCACAGGGTTCCAGAATCAAACCAATGTCAAGTTCCCAAGCCATGGCTTTCAAGTATCAGGTCGCAGTCATGTTTCCAGGGCACAGGGTTCTACAATCAAACCTCAGTCATGTTGCCAGTCCACAGGTTTCTGCCATCAAACCTCAGTCAAGTTCCCAGGCCACAGATTTCCAGAATCAAAGCTCAGTCATATTCCCAGGACACATGGTTCCAGAATCAAACCTCAGTCATGTTCGCAGGCCACAGGATTCCACAATCAAACCACAGTCATGTTCCCAGGAGAAAGGTGTCCAGAAGCAAACCTCAGTCATGTTCCCAGGGAACAGGGTTCCAGAAACAAACCTCAGTCCTGTTGCCAGGCCACAGGTTTCCACCATCAAACCTCAGACATATTCCCAAGCCACAGGGTTCCAGAATCAAACCGTTCTCATGTTCCCATGCCACAGGGTTCCAGAATCCACTGATGACATGTTCCTCGGCCACAGGGTTCCAGAATCCACTGATGTCATGTTCCCAGGCCACAGGATTCCAGAATAAAACCTCAATCAAGTTCCCTGTCCACAGGGTTCCAGAACCAAGCCTCAGTCAGGTTCCCAGGGCCCAGAATTCCACAATCTAAACATATCTCATGTTCCCAGGGCACTGCATTCCAGAATCACGCCTCAGTCTTGTTCCTGGCCACAGGGTTCCAGAATCAAACCAATGTCAAGTTCCCAGGCCATGGGTTTCAAGTATCAGGTCGCAGTCATGTTTCCAGGGTACAGGGTTCTACAATCAAACCTCAGTCATGTTGCCAGTCCACAGATTTCTGCCATCAAACCTCAGTCAAGTTCCCAGGCCACAGATTTCCAGAATCAAACTTCAGTCATATTCCCAGGCCACACTTTTCCAGAATCACGCCTCAGTCATGTTCCCAGGCCACAGCGTTCCAGAATCAAACCAATGTCAAACTCCTAGGCCATGGGTTTCCACTACCAGGCCACAGTCATGTTTCCAGGGCACAGGGTTCTACAATCAAACCTCAGTCATGTTGCCAGTCCACAGGTTTCTGCCATCAAACCTCAGTCAAGTTCCCAGGCCAAAGATTTCCAATATCAAACCTCAGTCATATTCGCAGGACACATGGTTCCAGAATCAAACCTCAGTCATGTTTGCAGGACCCATGATTCTACAATCAGAACACAGTCATGTTCCCAGCACAAAGGTGTCCAGAATCAAACCTCAGTCATGTTCCCAGGGAACAGGGTTCCAGAAACAAACCTCAGTCATGTTGCCAAGCCACAGGTTTCCACCATCAAACCTCAGACATGTTCCCAGGCCACAGGGTTCCAGAATCAAACCGTTCTCATGTTCCCAGGCCACAGGGTTCCAGAAACCACTGATGTCATGTTCCCAGGCCACAGGGTTCGAGAAACAATCCTCAGTTATTTTCGCAGGCTACAGGGTTCCAGAATAAAACCTCAGTCATGTTCCCAGTCCACAGGGTACCAGAACCAAGCCTCAGTCAGATTCCCAGGGCCCAGTATTCCACAATCTAAACAGATGTCATGTTCCCAGGCAACAGGATTCCAGAATCACGCCTCAGTCTTGTTCCTGGCCACAGGGTTCCAGAATCAAACCAATGTCAAATTCCCAGGCCATGGGTTTCAAGTATCAGGTCGCAGTCATGTTTCCAGGGCACAGGGTTCTACAATCAAACCTCAGTAATGTTGCCAGTCCACAGATTTCTGCCATCAAACCTCAGTCAAGTTCCCAGGCCACAGATTTCCAGAATCAAACCTCAGTCATATTCCCAGGCCACACTTTTCCAGAATCACGCCTCAGTCATGTTCCCAGGCCACAGGGTTCCAGCAACAATCCTCAGTTATATTCCCAGGCTACAGGGTTCCAGAATAAAACCTCAGTCATGTTCCCAGTCCACAGGGTTCCAGAATCAAACCAATGTCAATTTCCCAGGCCATGCGTTTCAAGTATCAGGTCGCAGTCATGTTTCCAGAGCACAGGGTTCTACAATCAAACCTCAGTAATGTTGCCAGTCCACAGATTTCTGCCATCAAACCTCAGTCAAGTTCCCAGGCCACAGATTTCCAGAGTCAAACCTCAGTCATATTCCCAGGCCACAGTTTTCCAGAATCACGCCTCAGTCATGTTCCCTGGCCCCAGGGATCCAGAATCAAACCTCAGTCATGTTGCCAGGCCATAGGATACCACCATCAAACCTCAGTCATATTCCCAGACCACAGGTTTCCACAATCAAACCGATTTCATGTTCCCAGGCAACAGGGTACCAGAATCCAAAGTGATGTCATGTTCCCAGGCCCCAGGATTCCTCAATCTAACATCAGTCATGTTCACAGGCCAATGGTTTCCAAAATCAAACCACAGTCATATTCCCAGGCCACATGGTTCCAGAATCAAACCTCAGTCATGTTCCCAGTCCACAGGATTCCAGAACCAAGCTTTCAGTCAGGTTCCCAGGGCACAGTATTCCATAATCTAAACAGATGTCATGTTCCCAGGCCGCAGGATTCCAGAATCACGCCTCAGTCATGTTCCCAGGACACAGGGTTCCAGAATCAAACCAATGTCAAATTCCTAGGCCATGGGTTTCCAGTACCAAGCCACAGTCATGTTTCCTGGGCACAGGATTCCAGAATCTCGCCTCAGTCATGTTCCCTGGCCACAGGGTTCCAGAATCAAACCAATGTCAAGTTCCCAAGCCATGGCTTTCAAGTATCAGGTCGCAGTCATGTTTCCAGGGCACAGGGTTCTACAATCAAACCTCAGTCATGTTGCCAGTCCACAGGTTTCTGCCATCAAACCTCAGTCAAGTTCCCAGGCCACAGATTTCCAGAATCAAAGCTCAGTCATATTCCCAGGACACATGGTTCCAGAATCAAACCTCAGTCATGTTCGCAGGCCACAGGATTCCACAATCAAACCACAGTCATGTTCCCAGGAGAAAGGTGTCCAGAAGCAAACCTCAGTCATGTTCCCAGGGAACAGGGTTCCAGAAACAAACCTCAGTCCTGTTGCCAGGCCACAGGTTTCCACCATCAAACCTCAGACATATTCCCAAGCCACAGGGTTCCAGAATCAAACCGTTCTCATGTTCCCATGCCACAGGGTTCCAGAATCCACTGATGACATGTTCCTCGGCCACAGGGTTCCAGAATCCACTGATGTCATGTTCCCAGGCCACAGGATTCCAGAATAAAACCTCAATCAAGTTCCCTGTCCACAGGGTTCCAGAACCAAGCCTCAGTCAGGTTCCCAGGGCCCAGAATTCCACAATCTAAACATATCTCATGTTCCCAGGGCACTGCATTCCAGAATCACGCCTCAGTCTTGTTCCTGGCCACAGGGTTCCAGAATCAAACCAATGTCAAGTTCCCAGGCCATGGGTTTCAAGTATCAGGTCGCAGTCATGTTTCCAGGGTACAGGGTTCTACAATCAAACCTCAGTCATGTTGCCAGTCCACAGATTTCTGCCATCAAACCTCAGTCAAGTTCCCAGGCCACAGATTTCCAGAATCAAACTTCAGTCATATTCCCAGGCCACACTTTTCCAGAATCACGCCTCAGTCATGTTCCCAGGCCACAGCGTTCCAGAATCAAACCAATGTCAAACTCCTAGGCCATGGGTTTCCACTACCAGGCCACAGTCATGTTTCCAGGGCACAGGGTTCTACAATCAAACCTCAGTCATGTTGCCAGTCCACAGGTTTCTGCCATCAAACCTCAGTCAAGTTCCCAGGCCAAAGATTTCCAATATCAAACCTCAGTCATATTCGCAGGACACATGGTTCCAGAATCAAACCTCAGTCATGTTTGCAGGACCCATGATTCTACAATCAGAACACAGTCATGTTCCCAGCACAAAGGTGTCCAGAATCAAACCTCAGTCATGTTCCCAGGGAACAGGGTTCCAGAAACAAACCTCAGTCATGTTGCCAAGCCACAGGTTTCCACCATCAAACCTCAGACATGTTCCCAGGCCACAGGGTTCCAGAATCAAACCGTTCTCATGTTCCCAGGCCACAGGGTTCCAGAAACCACTGATGTCATGTTCCCAGGCCACAGGGTTCGAGAAACAATCCTCAGTTATTTTCGCAGGCTACAGGGTTCCAGAATAAAACCTCAGTCATGTTCCCAGTCCACAGGGTACCAGAACCAAGCCTCAGTCAGATTCCCAGGGCCCAGTATTCCACAATCTAAACAGATGTCATGTTCCCAGGCAACAGGATTCCAGAATCACGCCTCAGTCTTGTTCCTGGCCACAGGGTTCCAGAATCAAACCAATGTCAAATTCCCAGGCCATGGGTTTCAAGTATCAGGTCGCAGTCATGTTTCCAGGGCACAGGGTTCTACAATCAAACCTCAGTAATGTTGCCAGTCCACAGATTTCTGCCATCAAACCTCAGTCAAGTTCCCAGGCCACAGATTTCCAGAATCAAACCTCAGTCATATTCCCAGGCCACACTTTTCCAGAATCACGCCTCAGTCATGTTCCCAGGCCACAGGGTTCCAGCAACAATCCTCAGTTATATTCCCAGGCTACAGGGTTCCAGAATAAAACCTCAGTCATGTTCCCAGTCCACAGGGTTCCAGAATCAAACCAATGTCAATTTCCCAGGCCATGCGTTTCAAGTATCAGGTCGCAGTCATGTTTCCAGAGCACAGGGTTCTACAATCAAACCTCAGTAATGTTGCCAGTCCACAGATTTCTGCCATCAAACCTCAGTCAAGTTCCCAGGCCACAGATTTCCAGAGTCAAACCTCAGTCATATTCCCAGGCCACAGTTTTCCAGAATCACGCCTCAGTCATGTTCCCTGGCCCCAGGGATCCAGAATCAAACCTCAGTCATGTTGCCAGGCCATAGGATACCACCATCAAACCTCAGTCATATTCCCAGACCACAGGTTTCCACAATCAAACCGATTTCATGTTCCCAGGCAACAGGGTACCAGAATCCAAAGTGATGTCATGTTCCCAGGCCCCAGGATTCCTCAATCTAACATCAGTCATGTTCACAGGCCAATGGTTTCCAAAATCAAACCACAGTCATATTCCCAGGCCACATGGTTCCAGAATCAAACCTCAGTCATGTTCCCAGTCCACAGGATTCCAGAACCAAGCTTTCAGTCAGGTTCCCAGGGCACAGTATTCCACAATCTAAACAGATGTCATGTTCCCAGGCCACAGGATTCCAGAACCAAGCTTTCAGTTAGGTTCCCAGGGCACAGTATTCCATAATCTAAACAGATGTCATGTTCCCAGGCCGCAGGATTCCAGAATCACGCCTCAGTCATGTTCCCAGGACACAGGGTTCCAGAATCAAACCAATGTCAAATTCCTAGGCCATGGGTTTCCAGTACCAAGCCACAGTCATGTTTCCTGGGCACAGGATTCCAGAATCTCGCCTCAGTCATGTTCCCTGGCCACAGGGTTCCAGAATCAAACCAATGTCAAGTTCCCAAGCCATGGGTTTCAAGTATCAGGTCGCAGTCATGTTTCCAGGGCACAGGGTTCTACAATCAAACCTCAGTCATGTTGCCAGTCCACAGGTTTCTGCCATCAAACCTCAGTCAAGTTCCCAGGCCACAGATTTCCAGAATCAAAGCTCAGTCATATTCCCAGGACACATGGTTCCAGAATCAAACCTCAGTCATGTTCGCAGGCCACAGGATTCCACAATCAAACCACAGTCATGTTCCCAGGAGAAAGGTGTCCAGAAGCAAACCTCAGTCATGTTCCCAGGGAACAGGGTTCCAGAAACAAACCTCAGTCCTGTTGCCAGGCCACAGGTTTCCACCATCAAACCTCAGACATATTCCCAAGCCACAGGGTTCCAGAATCAAACCGTTCTCATGTTCCCATGCCACAGGGTTCCAGAATCCACTGATGACATGTTCCTCGGCCACAGGGTTCCAGAATCCACTGATGTCATGTTCCCAGGCCACAGGATTCCAGAATAAAACCTCAATCAAGTTCCCTGTCCACAGGGTTCCAGAACCAAGCCTCAGTCAGGTTCCCAGGGCCCAGAATTCCACAATCTAAACATATCTCATGTTCCCAGGGCACTGCATTCCAGAATCACGCCTCAGTCTTGTTCCTGGCCACAGGGTTCCAGAATCAAACCAATGTCAAGTTCCCAGGCCATGGGTTTCAAGTATCAGGTCTCAGTCATGTTTCCAGGGTACAGGGTTCTACAATCAAACCTCAGTCATATTGCCAGTCCACAGATTTCTGCCATCAAACCTCAGTCAAGTTCCCAGGCCACAGATTTCCAGAATCAAACTTCACTCATATTCCCAGGCCACACTTTTCCAGAATCACGCCTCAGTCATGTTCCCAGGCCACAGCGTTCAAGAATCAAACCAATGTCAAACTCCTAGGCCATGGGTTTCCACTACCAGGCCACAGTCATGTTTCCAGGGCACAGGGTTCTACAATCAAACCTCAGTCATGTTGCCAGTCCACAGGTTTCTGCCATCAAACCTCAGTCAAGTTCCCAGGCCAAAGATTTCCAATATCAAACCTCAGTCATATTCGCAGGACACATGGTTCCAGAATCAAACCTCAGTCATGTTTGCAGGACCCATGATTCCACAATCAAACCACAGTCATGTTCCCAGGAGAAAGGTGTCCAGAAGCAAACCTCAGTCATGTTCCCAGGGAACAGGGTTCCAGAAACAAACCTCAGTCATGTTGCCAGGCCACAGGTTTCCACCATCAAACCTCAGACATGTTCCCAGACCACAGGGTTCCAGAATCAAACCGTTCTCATGTTCCCAGGCCACAGGGTTCCAGAATCCACTGATGTCATGTTCCCAGGCCACAGGGTTCGAGAAACAATCCTCAGTTATTTTCGCAGGCTACAGGGTTCCAGAATAAAACCTCAGTCATGTTCCCAGTCCACAGGGTACCAAAACCACGCCTCAGTCAGATTCCCAGGGCCCAGTATTCCACAATCTAAACAGATGTCATGTTCCCAGGCAACAGGATTCCAGAATCACGCCTCAGTCTTGTTCCTGGCCACAGGGTTCCAGAATCAAACCAATGTCAAATTCCCAGGCCATGGGTTTCAAGTATCAGGTAGCAGTCATGTTTCCATGGCACAGGGTTCTACAATCAAACCTCAGTAATGTTGCCAGTCCACAGATTTCTGCCATCAAACCTCAGTCAAGTTCCCAGGCCACAGATTTCCAGAATCAAACCTCAGTCATATTCCCAGGCCACACTTTTCCAGAATCACGCCTCAGTCATGTTACCAGGCCACCGGGTTCCAGAAACAATCCTCAGTTATATTCCCAGGCTACAGGGTTCCAGAATAAAACCTCAGTCATGTTCCCAGTCCACAGGGTTCCAGAATCAAACCAATGTCAATTTCCCAGGCCATGCGTTTCAAGTATCAGGTCGCAGTCATGTTTCCAGAGCACAGGGTTCAACAATCAAACCTCAGTAATGTTGCCAGTCCACAGATTTCTGCCATCAAACCTCAGTCAAGTTCCCAGGCCACAGATTTCCAGAATCAAACCTCAGTCATATTCCCAGGCCACAGTTTTCCAGAATCACGCCTCAGTCATGTTCCCTGGCCACAGGGATCCAGAATCAAACCTCAGTCATGTTGCCAGGCCATAGGGTACCACCATCAAACCTCAGTCATATTCCCAGACCACAGGTTTCCACAATCAAACCGATTTCATGTTCCCAGGCAACAGGGTACCAGAATCCAAAGTGATGTCATGTTCCCAGGCCCCAGGATTCCTCAATCTAACATCAGTCATGTTCACAGGCCAATGGTTTCCAAAATCAAACCACAGTCATATTCCCAGGCCACATGGTTCCAGAATCAAACCTCAGTCATGTTCCCAGTCCACAGGATTCCAGAACCAAGCTTTCAGTCAGGTTCCCAGGGCACAGTATTCCATAATCTAAACAGATGTCATGTTCCCAGGCCGCAGGATTCCAGAATCACGCCTCAGTCATGATCCCAGGCCACAGGGTTCCAGAATCAAACCAATGTCAAATTCCTAGGCCATGGGTTTCCAGTACCAAGCCACAGTCATGTTTCCTGGGCACAGGATTCCAGAATCTCGCCTCAGTCATGTTCCCTGGCCACAGGGTTCCAGAATCAAACCAATGTCAAGTTCCCAAGCCATGGCTTTCAAGTATCAGGTCGCAGTCATGTTTCCAGGGCACAGGGTTCTACAATCAAACCTCAGTCATGTTGCCAGTCCACAGGTTTCTGCCATCAAACCTCAGTCAAGTTCCCAGGCCACAGATTTCCAGAATCAAAGCTCAGTCATATTCCCATGACACATGGTTCCAGAATCAAACCTCAGTCATGTTCGCAGGCCACAGGATTCCACAATCAAACCACAGTCATGTTCCCAGGAGAAAGGTGTCCAGAAGCAAACCTCAGTCATATTCCCAGGACACATGGTTCCAGAATCAAACCTCAGTCATGTTTGCAGGACCCATGGTTCCACAATCAAACCACAGTCATGTTCCCAGGACAAAGGTTTCCAGAAGCAAAACTCACTCATGTTCCCAGGGAACAGGGTTTCAGAAACAAAACTCAGTCATGTTGCCAGGCCACAGGTTTCCACCATCAAACCTCAGACATATTCCCAAGCCACAGGGTTCCAGAATCAAACCGTTCTCATGTTCCCAGGCCACAGGGTTCCAGAATCCACTGATGTCATGTTCCCCGGCCACAGGGTTCCAGAATCCACTGATGTCATGTTCCCAGGCCACAGGATTCCAGAATAAAACCTCAGTCAAGTTCCCTGTCCACAGGATTCCAGAACCAAGCCTCAGTCAGGTTCCCAGGGCCCAGAATTCCACAATCTAAACAGATCTCATGTTCCCAGGGCACAGCATTCCAGAATCACGCCTCAATCTTGTTCCTGGCCACAGGGTTCCAGAATCAAACCAATGTCAAGTTCCCAGGCCATGGGTTTCAAGTATCAGGTCTCAGTCATGTTTCCAGGGCACAGGGTTCTACAATCAAACCTCAGTAATGTTGCCAGTCCACAGATTTCTGCCATCAAACCTCAGTCAAGTTCCCAGGCCACAGATTTCCAGAATCAAACCTCAGTCATATTCCCAGGCCACACTTTTCCAGAATCACGCCTCAGTCATGTTCCCAGGCCACAGGGTTCCAGCAACAATCCTCAGTTATATTCCCAGGCTACAGGGTTCCAGAATAAAACCTCAGTCATGTTCCCAGTCCACAGGGTTCCAGAATCAAACCAATGTCAATTTCCCAGGCCATGCGTTTCAAGTATCAGGTCGCAGTCATGTTTCCAGAGCACAGGGTTCTACAATCAAACCTCAGTAATGTTGCCAGTCCACAGATTTCTGCCATCAAACCTCAGTCAAGTTCCCAGGCCACAGATTTCCAGAGTCAAACCTCAGTCATATTCCCAGGCCACAGTTTTCCAGAATCACGCCTCAGTCATGTTCCCTGGCCCCAGGGATCCAGAATCAAACCTCAGTCATGTTGCCAGGCCATAGGATACCACCATCAAACCTCAGTCATATTCCCAGACCACAGGTTTCCACAATCAAACCGATTTCATGTTCCCAGGCAACAGGGTACCAGAATCCAAAGTGATGTCATGTTCCCAGGCCCCAGGATTCCTCAATCTAACATCAGTCATGTTCACAGGCCAATGGTTTCCAAAATCAAACCACAGTCATATTCCCAGGCCACATGGTTCCAGAATCAAACCTCAGTCATGTTCCCAGTCCACAGGATTCCAGAACCAAGCTTTCAGTCAGGTTCCCAGGGCACAGTATTCCATAATCTAAACAGATGTCATGTTCCCAGGCCGCAGGATTCCAGAATCACGCCTCAGTCATGTTCCCAGGACACAGGGTTCCAGAATCAAACCAATGTCAAATTCCTAGGCCATGGGTTTCCAGTACCAAGCCACAGTCATGTTTCCTGGGCACAGGATTCCAGAATCTCGCCTCAGTCATGTTCCCTGGCCACAGGGTTCCAGAATCAAACCAATGTCAAGTTCCCAAGCCATGGCTTTCAAGTATCAGGTCGCAGTCATGTTTCCAGGGCACAGGGTTCTACAATCAAACCTCAGTCATGTTGCCAGTCCACAGGTTTCTGCCATCAAACCTCAGTCAAGTTCCCAGGCCACAGATTTCCAGAATCAAAGCTCAGTCATATTCCCAGGACACATGGTTCCAGAATCAAACCTCAGTCATGTTCGCAGGCCACAGGATTCCACAATCAAACCACAGTCATGTTCCCAGGAGAAAGGTGTCCAGAAGCAAACCTCAGTCATGTTCCCAGGGAACAGGGTTCCAGAAACAAACCTCAGTCCTGTTGCCAGGCCACAGGTTTCCACCATCAAACCTCAGACATATTCCCAAGCCACAGGGTTCCAGAATCAAACCGTTCTCATGTTCCCATGCCACAGGGTTCCAGAATCCACTGATGACATGTTCCTCGGCCACAGGGTTCCAGAATCCACTGATGTCATGTTCCCAGGCCACAGGATTCCAGAATAAAACCTCAATCAAGTTCCCTGTCCACAGGGTTCCAGAACCAAGCCTCAGTCAGGTTCCCAGGGCCCAGAATTCCACAATCTAAACATATCTCATGTTCCCAGGGCACTGCATTCCAGAATCACGCCTCAGTCTTGTTCCTGGCCACAGGGTTCCAGAATCAAACCAATGTCAAGTTCCCAGGCCATGGGTTTCAAGTATCAGGTCGCAGTCATGTTTCCAGGGTACAGGGTTCTACAATCAAACCTCAGTCATGTTGCCAGTCCACAGATTTCTGCCATCAAACCTCAGTCAAGTTCCCAGGCCACAGATTTCCAGAATCAAACTTCAGTCATATTCCCAGGCCACACTTTTCCAGAATCACGCCTCAGTCATGTTCCCAGGCCACAGCGTTCCAGAATCAAACCAATGTCAAACTCCTAGGCCATGGGTTTCCACTACCAGGCCACAGTCATGTTTCCAGGGCACAGGGTTCTACAATCAAACCTCAGTCATGTTGCCAGTCCACAGGTTTCTGCCATCAAACCTCAGTCAAGTTCCCAGGCCAAAGATTTCCAATATCAAACCTCAGTCATATTCGCAGGACACATGGTTCCAGAATCAAACCTCAGTCATGTTTGCAGGACCCATGATTCTACAATCAGAACACAGTCATGTTCCCAGCACAAAGGTGTCCAGAATCAAACCTCAGTCATGTTCCCAGGGAACAGGGTTCCAGAAACAAACCTCAGTCATGTTGCCAAGCCACAGGTTTCCACCATCAAACCTCAGACATGTTCCCAGGCCACAGGGTTCCAGAATCAAACCGTTCTCATGTTCCCAGGCCACAGGGTTCCAGAAACCACTGATGTCATGTTCCCAGGCCACAGGGTTCGAGAAACAATCCTCAGTTATTTTCGCAGGCTACAGGGTTCCAGAATAAAACCTCAGTCATGTTCCCAGTCCACAGGGTACCAGAACCAAGCCTCAGTCAGATTCCCAGGGCCCAGTATTCCACAATCTAAACAGATGTCATGTTCCCAGGCAACAGGATTCCAGAATCACGCCTCAGTCTTGTTCCTGGCCACAGGGTTCCAGAATCAAACCAATGTCAAATTCCCAGGCCATGGGTTTCAAGTATCAGGTCGCAGTCATGTTTCCAGGGCACAGGGTTCTACAATCAAACCTCAGTAATGTTGCCAGTCCACAGATTTCTGCCATCAAACCTCAGTCAAGTTCCCAGGCCACAGATTTCCAGAATCAAACCTCAGTCATATTCCCAGGCCACACTTTTCCAGAATCACGCCTCAGTCATGTTACCAGGCCACCGGGTTCCAGAAACAATCCTCAGTTATATTCCCAGGCTACAGGGTTCCAGAATAAAACCTCAGTCATGTTCCCAGTCCACAGGGTTCCAGAATCAAACCAATGTCAATTTCCCAGGCCATGCGTTTCAAGTATCAGGTCGCAGTCATGTTTCCAGAGCACAGGGTTCAACAATCAAACCTCAGTAATGTTGCCAGTCCACAGATTTCTGCCATCAAACCTCAGTCAAGTTCCCAGGCCACAGATTTCCAGAATCAAACCTCAGTCATATTCCCAGGCCACAGTTTTCCAGAATCACGCCTCAGTCATGTTCCCTGGCCACAGGGATCCAGAATCAAACCTCAGTCATGTTGCCAGGCCATAGGGTACCACCATCAAACCTCAGTCATATTCCCAGACCACAGGTTTCCACAATCAAACCGATTTCATGTTCCCAGGCAACAGGGTACCAGAATCCAAAGTGATGTCATGTTCCCAGGCCCCAGGATTCCTCAATCTAACATCAGTCATGTTCAAAGGCCAATGGTTTCCAAAATCAAACCACAGTCATATTCCCAGGCCACATGGTTCCAGAATCAAACCTCAGTCATGTTCCCAGTCCACAGGATTCCAGAACCAAGCTTTCAGTCAGGTTCCCAGGGCACAGTATTCCATAACCTAAACAGATGTCATGTTCCCAGGCCGCAGGATTCCAGAATCACGCCTCAGTCATGTTCCCAGGCCACAGGGTTCCAGAATCAAACCAATGTCAAGTTCCTAGGCCATGGGTTTCCAGTACCAAGCCACAGTCATGTTTCCTGGGCACAGGATTCCAGAATCTCGCCTCAGTCATGTTCCCTGGCCACAGGGTTCCAGAATCAAACCAATGTCAAGTTCCCAAGCCATGGCTTTCAAGTATCAGGTCGCAGTCATGTTTCCAGGGCACAGGGTTCTACAATCAAACCTCAGTCATGTTGCCAGTCCACAGGTATCTGCCATCAAACCTCAGTCAAGTTCCCAGGCCACAGATTTCCAGAATCAAAGCTCAGTCATATTCCCATGACACATGGTTCCAGAATCAAACCTCAGTCATGTTCGCAGGCCACAGGATTCCACAATCAAACCACAGTCATGTTCCCAGGAGAAAGGTGTCCAGAAGCAAACCTCAGTCATGTTCCCAGGGAACAGGGTTCCAGAAACAAACCTCAGTCATGTTGCCAGGCCACAGGTTTCCACCATCAAACCTCAGACATGTTCCCAGACCACAGGGTTCCAGAATCAAACCGTTCTCATGTTCCCAGGCCACAGGGTTCCAGAAACCACTGATGTCATGTTCCCAGGCCACAGGGTTCGAGAAACAATCCTCAGTTATTTTCGCAGGCTACAGGGTTCCAGAATAAAACCTCAGTCATGTTCCCAGTCCACAGGGTACCAAAACCACGCCTCAGTCAGATTCCCAGGGCCCAGTATTCCACAATCTAAACAGATGTCATGTTCCCAGGCAACAGGATTCCAGAATCACGCCTCAGTCTTGTTCCTGGCCACAGGGTTCCAGAATCAAACCAATGTCAAATTCCCAGGCCATGGGTTTCAAGTATCAGGTCGCAGTCATGTTTCCAGGGCACAGGGTTCTACAATCAAACCTCAGTAATGTTGCCAGTCCACAGATTTCTGCCATCAAACCTCAGTCAAGTTCCCAGGCCACAGATTTCCAGAATCAAACCTCAGTCATATTCCCAGGCCACACTTTTCCAGAATCACGCCTCAGTCATGTTACCAGGCCACCGGGTTCCAGAAACAATCCTCAGTTATATTCCCAGGCTACAGGGTTCCAGAATAAAACCTCAGTCATGTTCCCAGTCCACAGGGTTCCAGAATCAAACCAATGTCAATTTCCCAGGCCATGCGTTTCAAGTATCAGGTCGCAGTCATGTTTCCAGAGCACAGGGTTCAACAATCAAACCTCAGTAATGTTGCCAGTCCACAGATTTCTGCCATCAAACCTCAGTCAAGTTCCCAGGCCACAGATTTCCAGAATCAAACCTCAGTCATATTCCCAGGCCACAGTTTTCCAGAATCACGCCTCAGTCATGTTCCCTGGCCACAGGGATCCAGAATCAAACCTCAGTCATGTTGCCAGGCCATAGGGTACCACCATCAAACCTCAGTCATATTCCCAGACCACAGGTTTCCACAATCAAACCGATTTCATGTTCCCAGGCAACAGGGTACCAGAATCCAAAGTGATGTCATGTTCCCAGGCCCCAGGATTCCTCAATCTAACATCAGTCATGTTCACAGGCCAATGGTTTCCAAAATCAAACCACAGTCATATTCCCAGGCCACATGGTTCCAGAATCAAACCTCAGTCATGTTCCCAGTCCACAGGATTCCAGAACCAAGCTTTCAGTCAGGTTCCCAGGGCACAGTATTCCATAATCTAAACAGATGTCATGTTCCCAGGCCGCAGGATTCCAGAATCACGCCTCAGTCATGATCCCAGGCCACAGGGTTCCAGAATCAAACCAATGTCAAATTCCTAGGCCATGGGTTTCCAGTACCAAGCCACAGTCATGTTTCCTGGGCACAGGATTCCAGAATCTCGCCTCAGTCATGTTCCCTGGCCACAGGGTTCCAGAATCAAACCAATGTCAAGTTCCCAAGCCATGGGTTTCAAGTATCAGGTCGCAGTTATGTTTCCAGGGCACAGGGTTCTACAATCAAACCTCAGTCATGTTGCCAGTCCACAGGTTTCTGCCATCAAACCTCAGTCAAGTTCCCAGGCCACAGATTTCCAGAATCAAAGCTCAGTCATATTCCCATGACACATGGTTCCAGAATCAAACCTCAGTCATGTTCGCAGGCCACAGGATTCCACAATCAAACCACAGTCATGTTCCCAGGAGAAAGGTGTCCAGAAGCAAACCTCAGTCATATTCCCAGGACACATGGTTTCAGAATCAAACCTCAGTCATGTTTGCAGGACCCATGGTTCCACAATCAAACCACAGTCATGTTCCCAGGACAAAGGTTTCCAGAAGCAAAACTCACTCATGTTCCCAGGGAACAGGGTTTCAGAAACAAAACTCAGTCATGTTGCCAGGCCACAGGTTTCCACCATCAAACCTCAGACATATTCCCAAGCCACAGGGTTCCAGAATCAAACCGTTCTCATGTTCCCAGGCCACAGGGTTCCAGAATCCACTGATGTCATGTTCCCCGGCCACAGGGTTCCAGAATCCACTGATGTCATGTTCCCAGGCCACAGGATTCCAGAATAAAACCTCAGTCAAGTTCCCTGTCCACAGGATTCCAGAACCAAGCCTCAGTCAGGTTCCCAGGGCCCAGAATTCCACAATCTAAACAGATCTCATGTTCCCAGGGCACAGCATTCCAGAATCACGCCTCAATCTTGTTCCTGGCCACAGGGTTCCAGAATCAAACCAATGTCAAGTTCCCAGGCCATGGGTTTCAAGTATCAGGTCTCAGTCATGTTTCCAGGGCACAGGGTTCTACAATCAAACCTCAGTAATGTTGCCAGTCCACAGATTTCTGCCATCAAACCTCAGTCAAGTTCCCAGGCCACAGATTTCCAGAATCAAACCTCAGTCATATTCCCAGGCCACACTTTTCCAGAATCACGCCTCAGTCATGTTCCCAGGCCACAGGGTTCCAGCAACAATCCTCAGTTATATTCCCAGGCTACAGGGTTCCAGAATAAAACCTCAGTCATGTTCCCAGTCCACAGGGTTCCAGAATCAAACCAATGTCAATTTCCCAGGCCATGCGTTTCAAGTATCAGGTCGCAGTCATGTTTCCAGAGCACAGGGTTCTACAATCAAACCTCAGTAATGTTGCCAGTCCACAGATTTCTGCCATCAAACCTCAGTCAAGTTCCCAGGCCACAGATTTCCAGAGTCAAACCTCAGTCATATTCCCAGGCCACAGTTTTCCAGAATCACGCCTCAGTCATGTTCCCTGGCCCCAGGGATCCAGAATCAAACCTCAGTCATGTTGCCAGGCCATAGGATACCACCATCAAACCTCAGTCATATTCCCAGACCACAGGTTTCCACAATCAAACCGATTTCATGTTCCCAGGCAACAGGGTACCAGAATCCAAAGTGATGTCATGTTCCCAGGCCCCAGGATTCCTCAATCTAACATCAGTCATGTTCACAGGCCAATGGTTTCCAAAATCAAACCACAGTCATATTCCCAGGCCACATGGTTCCAGAATCAAACCTCAGTCATGTTCCCAGTCCACAGGATTCCAGAACCAAGCTTTCAGTCAGGTTCCCAGGGCACAGTATTCCATAATCTAAACAGATGTCATGTTCCCAGGCCGCAGGATTCCAGAATCACGCCTCAGTCATGTTCCCAGGACACAGGGTTCCAGAATCAAACCAATGTCAAATTCCTAGGCCATGGGTTTCCAGTACCAAGCCACAGTCATGTTTCCTGGGCACAGGATTCCAGAATCTCGCCTCAGTCATGTTCCCTGGCCACAGGGTTCCAGAATCAAACCAATGTCAAGTTCCCAAGCCATGGCTTTCAAGTATCAGGTCGCAGTCATGTTTCCAGGGCACAGGGTTCTACAATCAAACCTCAGTCATGTTGCCAGTCCACAGGTTTCTGCCATCAAACCTCAGTCAAGTTCCCAGGCCACAGATTTCCAGAATCAAAGCTCAGTCATATTCCCAGGACACATGGTTCCAGAATCAAACCTCAGTCATGTTCGCAGGCCACAGGATTCCACAATCAAACCACAGTCATGTTCCCAGGAGAAAGGTGTCCAGAAGCAAACCTCAGTCATGTTCCCAGGGAACAGGGTTCCAGAAACAAACCTCAGTCCTGTTGCCAGGCCACAGGTTTCCACCATCAAACCTCAGACATATTCCCAAGCCACAGGGTTCCAGAATCAAACCGTTCTCATGTTCCCATGCCACAGGGTTCCAGAATCCACTGATGACATGTTCCTCGGCCACAGGGTTCCAGAATCCACTGATGTCATGTTCCCAGGCCACAGGATTCCAGAATAAAACCTCAATCAAGTTCCCTGTCCACAGGGTTCCAGAACCAAGCCTCAGTCAGGTTCCCAGGGCCCAGAATTCCACAATCTAAACATATCTCATGTTCCCAGGGCACTGCATTCCAGAATCACGCCTCAGTCTTGTTCCTGGCCACAGGGTTCCAGAATCAAACCAATGTCAAGTTCCCAGGCCATGGGTTTCAAGTATCAGGTCGCAGTCATGTTTCCAGGGTACAGGGTTCTACAATCAAACCTCAGTCATGTTGCCAGTCCACAGATTTCTGCCATCAAACCTCAGTCAAGTTCCCAGGCCACAGATTTCCAGAATCAAACTTCAGTCATATTCCCAGGCCACACTTTTCCAGAATCACGCCTCAGTCATGTTCCCAGGCCACAGCGTTCCAGAATCAAACCAATGTCAAACTCCTAGGCCATGGGTTTCCACTACCAGGCCACAGTCATGTTTCCAGGGCACAGGGTTCTACAATCAAACCTCAGTCATGTTGCCAGTCCACAGGTTTCTGCCATCAAACCTCAGTCAAGTTCCCAGGCCAAAGATTTCCAATATCAAACCTCAGTCATATTCGCAGGACACATGGTTCCAGAATCAAACCTCAGTCATGTTTGCAGGACCCATGATTCTACAATCAGAACACAGTCATGTTCCCAGCACAAAGGTGTCCAGAATCAAACCTCAGTCATGTTCCCAGGGAACAGGGTTCCAGAAACAAACCTCAGTCATGTTGCCAAGCCACAGGTTTCCACCATCAAACCTCAGACATGTTCCCAGGCCACAGGGTTCCAGAATCAAACCGTTCTCATGTTCCCAGGCCACAGGGTTCCAGAAACCACTGATGTCATGTTCCCAGGCCACAGGGTTCGAGAAACAATCCTCAGTTATTTTCGCAGGCTACAGGGTTCCAGAATAAAACCTCAGTCATGTTCCCAGTCCACAGGGTACCAGAACCAAGCCTCAGTCAGATTCCCAGGGCCCAGTATTCCACAATCTAAACAGATGTCATGTTCCCAGGCAACAGGATTCCAGAATCACGCCTCAGTCTTGTTCCTGGCCACAGGGTTCCAGAATCAAACCAATGTCAAATTCCCAGGCCATGGGTTTCAAGTATCAGGTCGCAGTCATGTTTCCAGGGCACAGGGTTCTACAATCAAACCTCAGTAATGTTGCCAGTCCACAGATTTCTGCCATCAAACCTCAGTCAAGTTCCCAGGCCACAGATTTCCAGAATCAAACCTCAGTCATATTCCCAGGCCACACTTTTCCAGAATCACGCCTCAGTCATGTTACCAGGCCACCGGGTTCCAGAAACAATCCTCAGTTATATTCCCAGGCTACAGGGTTCCAGAATAAAACCTCAGTCATGTTCCCAGTCCACAGGGTTCCAGAATCAAACCAATGTCAATTTCCCAGGCCATGCGTTTCAAGTATCAGGTCGCAGTCATGTTTCCAGAGCACAGGGTTCAACAATCAAACCTCAGTAATGTTGCCAGTCCACAGATTTCTGCCATCAAACCTCAGTCAAGTTCCCAGGCCACAGATTTCCAGAATCAAACCTCAGTCATATTCCCAGGCCACAGTTTTCCAGAATCACGCCTCAGTCATGTTCCCTGGCCACAGGGATCCAGAATCAAACCTCAGTCATGTTGCCAGGCCATAGGGTACCACCATCAAACCTCAGTCATATTCCCAGACCACAGGTTTCCACAATCAAACCGATTTCATGTTCCCAGGCAACAGGGTACCAGAATCCAAAGTGATGTCATGTTCCCAGGCCCCAGGATTCCTCAATCTAACATCAGTCATGTTCACAGGCCAATGGTTTCCAAAATCAAACCACAGTCATATTCCCAGGCCACATGGTTCCAGAATCAAACCTCAGTCATGTTCCCAGTCCACAGGATTCCAGAACCAAGCTTTCAGTCAGGTTCCCAGGGCACAGTATTCCATAACCTAAACAGATGTCATGTTCCCAGGCCGCAGGATTCCAGAATCACGCCTCAGTCATGTTCCCAGGCCACAGGGTTCCAGAATCAAACCAATGTCAAGTTCCTAGGCCATGGGTTTCCAGTACCAAGCCACAGTCATGTTTCCTGGGCACAGGATTCCAGAATCTCGCCTCAGTCATGTTCCCTGGCCACAGGGTTCCAGAATCAAACCAATGTCAAGTTCCCAAGCCATGGCTTTCAAGTATCAGGTCGCAGTCATGTTTCCAGGGCACAGGGTTCTACAATCAAACCTCAGTCATGTTGCCAGTCCACAGGTATCTGCCATCAAACCTCAGTCAAGTTCCCAGGCCACAGATTTCCAGAATCAAAGCTCAGTCATATTCCCATGACACATGGTTCCAGAATCAAACCTCAGTCATGTTCGCAGGCCACAGGATTCCACAATCAAACCACAGTCATGTTCCCAGGAGAAAGGTGTCCAGAAGCAAACCTCAGTCATGTTCCCAGGGAACAGGGTTCCAGAAACAAACCTCAGTCATGTTGCCAGGCCACAGGTTTCCACCATCAAACCTCAGACATGTTCCCAGACCACAGGGTTCCAGAATCAAACCGTTCTCATGTTCCCAGGCCACAGGGTTCCAGAAACCACTGATGTCATGTTCCCAGGCCACAGGGTTCGAGAAACAATCCTCAGTTATTTTCGCAGGCTACAGGGTTCCAGAATAAAACCTCAGTCATGTTCCCAGTCCACAGGGTACCAAAACCACGCCTCAGTCAGATTCCCAGGGCCCAGTATTCCACAATCTAAACAGATGTCATGTTCCCAGGCAACAGGATTCCAGAATCACGCCTCAGTCTTGTTCCTGGCCACAGGGTTCCAGAATCAAACCAATGTCAAATTCCCAGGCCATGGGTTTCAAGTATCAGGTCGCAGTCATGTTTCCAGGGCACAGGGTTCTACAATCAAACCTCAGTAATGTTGCCAGTCCACAGATTTCTGCCATCAAACCTCAGTCAAGTTCCCAGGCCACAGATTTCCAGAATCAAACCTCAGTCATATTCCCAGGCCACACTTTTCCAGAATCACGCCTCAGTCATGTTACCAGGCCACCGGGTTCCAGAAACAATCCTCAGTTATATTCCCAGGCTACAGGGTTCCAGAATAAAACCTCAGTCATGTTCCCAGTCCACAGGGTTCCAGAATCAAACCAATGTCAATTTCCCAGGCCATGCGTTTCAAGTATCAGGTCGCAGTCATGTTTCCAGAGCACAGGGTTCAACAATCAAACCTCAGTAATGTTGCCAGTCCACAGATTTCTGCCATCAAACCTCAGTCAAGTTCCCAGGCCACAGATTTCCAGAATCAAACCTCAGTCATATTCCCAGGCCACAGTTTTCCAGAATCACGCCTCAGTCATGTTCCCTGGCCACAGGGATCCAGAATCAAACCTCAGTCATGTTGCCAGGCCATAGGGTACCACCATCAAACCTCAGTCATATTCCCAGACCACAGGTTTCCACAATCAAACCGATTTCATGTTCCCAGGCAACAGGGTACCAGAATCCAAAGTGATGTCATGTTCCCAGGCCCCAGGATTCCTCAATCTAACATCAGTCATGTTCACAGGCCAATGGTTTCCAAAATCAAACCACAGTCATATTCCCAGGCCACATGGTTCCAGAATCAAACCTCAGTCATGTTCCCAGTCCACAGGATTCCAGAACCAAGCTTTCAGTCAGGTTCCCAGGGCACAGTATTCCATAATCTAAACAGATGTCATGTTCCCAGGCCGCAGGATTCCAGAATCACGCCTCAGTCATGATCCCAGGCCACAGGGTTCCAGAATCAAACCAATGTCAAATTCCTAGGCCATGGGTTTCCAGTACCAAGCCACAGTCATGTTTCCTGGGCACAGGATTCCAGAATCTCGCCTCAGTCATGTTCCCTGGCCACAGGGTTCCAGAATCAAACCAATGTCAAGTTCCCAAGCCATGGGTTTCAAGTATCAGGTCGCAGTTATGTTTCCAGGGCACAGGGTTCTACAATCAAACCTCAGTCATGTTGCCAGTCCACAGGTTTCTGCCATCAAACCTCAGTCAAGTTCCCAGGCCACAGATTTCCAGAATCAAAGCTCAGTCATATTCCCATGACACATGGTTCCAGAATCAAACCTCAGTCATGTTCGCAGGCCACAGGATTCCACAATCAAACCACAGTCATGTTCCCAGGAGAAAGGTGTCCAGAAGCAAACCTCAGTCATATTCCCAGGACACATGGTTCCAGAATCAAACCTCAGTCATGTTTGCAGGACCCATGGTTCCACAATCAAACCACAGTCATGTTCCCAGGACAAAGGTTTCCAGAAGCAAATCTCACTCATGTTCCCAGGGAACAGGGTTTCAGAAACAAAACTCAGTCATGTTGCCAGGCCACAGGTTTCCACCATCAAACCTCAGACATATTCCCAAGCCACAGGGTTCCAGAATCAAACCGTTCTCATGTTCCCAGGCCACAGGGTTCCAGAATCCACTGATGTCATGTTCCCCGGCCACAGGGTTCCAGAATCCACTGATGTCATGTTCCCAGGCCACAGGATTCCAGAATAAAACCTCAGTCAAGTTCCCTGTCCACAGGATTCCAGAACCAAGCCTCAGTCAGGTTCCCAGGGCCCAGAATTCCACAATCTAAACAGATCTCATGTTCCCAGGGCACAGCATTCCAGAATCACGCCTCAATCTTGTTCCTGGCCACAGGGTTCCAGAATCAAACCAATGTCAAGTTCCCAGGCCATGGGTTTCAAGTATCAGGTCTCAGTCATGTTTCCAGGGCACAGGGTTCTACAATCAAACCTCAGTAATGTTGCCAGTCCACAGATTTCTGCCATCAAACCTCAGTCAAGTTCCCAGGCCACAGATTTCCAGAATCAAACCTCAGTCATATTCCCAGGCCACACTTTTCCAGAATCACGCCTCAGTCATGTTCCCAGGCCACAGGGTTCCAGCAACAATCCTCAGTTATATTCCCAGGCTACAGGGTTCCAGAATAAAACCTCAGTCATGTTCCCAGTCCACAGGGTTCCAGAATCAAACCAATGTCAATTTCCCAGGCCATGCGTTTCAAGTATCAGGTCGCAGTCATGTTTCCAGAGCACAGGGTTCTACAATCAAACCTCAGTAATGTTGCCAGTCCACAGATTTCTGCCATCAAACCTCAGTCAAGTTCCCAGGCCACAGATTTCCAGAGTCAAACCTCAGTCATATTCCCAGGCCACAGTTTTCCAGAATCACGCCTCAGTCATGTTCCCTGGCCCCAGGGATCCAGAATCAAACCTCAGTCATGTTGCCAGGCCATAGGATACCACCATCAAACCTCAGTCATATTCCCAGACCACAGGTTTCCACAATCAAACCGATTTCATGTTCCCAGGCAACAGGGTACCAGAATCCAAAGTGATGTCATGTTCCCAGGCCCCAGGATTCCTCAATCTAACATCAGTCATGTTCACAGGCCAATGGTTTCCAAAATCAAACCACAGTCATATTCCCAGGCCACATGGTTCCAGAATCAAACCTCAGTCATGTTCCCAGTCCACAGGATTCCAGAACCAAGCTTTCAGTCAGGTTCCCAGGGCACAGTATTCCATAATCTAAACAGATGTCATGTTCCCAGGCCGCAGGATTCCAGAATCACGCCTCAGTCATGTTCCCAGGACACAGGGTTCCAGAATCAAACCAATGTCAAATTCCTAGGCCATGGGTTTCCAGTACCAAGCCACAGTCATGTTTCCTGGGCACAGGATTCCAGAATCTCGCCTCAGTCATGTTCCCTGGCCACAGGGTTCCAGAATCAAACCAATGTCAAGTTCCCAAGCCATGGCTTTCAAGTATCAGGTCGCAGTCATGTTTCCAGGGCACAGGGTTCTACAATCAAACCTCAGTCATGTTGCCAGTCCACAGGTTTCTGCCATCAAACCTCAGTCAAGTTCCCAGGCCACAGATTTCCAGAATCAAAGCTCAGTCATATTCCCAGGACACATGGTTCCAGAATCAAACCTCAGTCATGTTCGCAGGCCACAGGATTCCACAATCAAACCACAGTCATGTTCCCAGGAGAAAGGTGTCCAGAAGCAAACCTCAGTCATGTTCCCAGGGAACAGGGTTCCAGAAACAAACCTCAGTCCTGTTGCCAGGCCACAGGTTTCCACCATCAAACCTCAGACATATTCCCAAGCCACAGGGTTCCAGAATCAAACCGTTCTCATGTTCCCATGCCACAGGGTTCCAGAATCCACTGATGACATGTTCCTCGGCCACAGGGTTCCAGAATCCACTGATGTCATGTTCCCAGGCCACAGGATTCCAGAATAAAACCTCAATCAAGTTCCCTGTCCACAGGGTTCCAGAACCAAGCCTCAGTCAGGTTCCCAGGGCCCAGAATTCCACAATCTAAACATATCTCATGTTCCCAGGGCACTGCATTCCAGAATCACGCCTCAGTCTTGTTCCTGGCCACAGGGTTCCAGAATCAAACCAATGTCAAGTTCCCAGGCCATGGGTTTCAAGTATCAGGTCGCAGTCATGTTTCCAGGGTACAGGGTTCTACAATCAAACCTCAGTCATGTTGCCAGTCCACAGATTTCTGCCATCAAACCTCAGTCAAGTTCCCAGGCCACAGATTTCCAGAATCAAACTTCAGTCATATTCCCAGGCCACACTTTTCCAGAATCACGCCTCAGTCATGTTCCCAGGCCACAGCGTTCCAGAATCAAACCAATGTCAAACTCCTAGGCCATGGGTTTCCACTACCAGGCCACAGTCATGTTTCCAGGGCACAGGGTTCTACAATCAAACCTCAGTCATGTTGCCAGTCCACAGGTTTCTGCCATCAAACCTCAGTCAAGTTCCCAGGCCAAAGATTTCCAATATCAAACCTCAGTCATATTCGCAGGACACATGGTTCCAGAATCAAACCTCAGTCATGTTTGCAGGACCCATGATTCTACAATCAGAACACAGTCATGTTCCCAGCACAAAGGTGTCCAGAATCAAACCTCAGTCATGTTCCCAGGGAACAGGGTTCCAGAAACAAACCTCAGTCATGTTGCCAAGCCACAGGTTTCCACCATCAAACCTCAGACATGTTCCCAGGCCACAGGGTTCCAGAATCAAACCGTTCTCATGTTCCCAGGCCACAGGGTTCCAGAAACCACTGATGTCATGTTCCCAGGCCACAGGGTTCGAGAAACAATCCTCAGTTATTTTCGCAGGCTACAGGGTTCCAGAATAAAACCTCAGTCATGTTCCCAGTCCACAGGGTACCAGAACCAAGCCTCAGTCAGATTCCCAGGGCCCAGTATTCCACAATCTAAACAGATGTCATGTTCCCAGGCAACAGGATTCCAGAATCACGCCTCAGTCTTGTTCCTGGCCACAGGGTTCCAGAATCAAACCAATGTCAAATTCCCAGGCCATGGGTTTCAAGTATCAGGTCGCAGTCATGTTTCCAGGGCACAGGGTTCTACAATCAAACCTCAGTAATGTTGCCAGTCCACAGATTTCTGCCATCAAACCTCAGTCAAGTTCCCAGGCCACAGATTTCCAGAATCAAACCTCAGTCATATTCCCAGGCCACACTTTTCCAGAATCACGCCTCAGTCATGTTACCAGGCCACCGGGTTCCAGAAACAATCCTCAGTTATATTCCCAGGCTACAGGGTTCCAGAATAAAACCTGAGTCATGTTCCCAGTCCACAGGGTTCCAGAATCAAACCAATGTCAATTTCCCAGGCCATGCGTTTCAAGTATCAGGTCGCAGTCATGTTTCCAGAGCACAGGGTTCAACAATCAAACCTCAGTAATGTTGCCAGTCCACAGATTTCTGCCATCAAACCTCAGTCAAGTTCCCAGGCCACAGATTTCCAGAATCAAACCTCAGTCATATTCCCAGGCCACAGTTTTCCAGAATCACGCCTCAGTCATGTTCCCTGGCCACAGGGATCCAGAATCAAACCTCAGTCATGTTGCCAGGCCATAGGGTACCACCATCAAACCTCAGTCATATTCCCAGACCACAGGTTTCCACAATCAAACCGATTTCATGTTCCCAGGCAACAGGGTACCAGAATCCAAAGTGATGTCATGTTCCCAGGCCCCAGGATTCCTCAATCTAACATCAGTCATGTTCACAGGCCAATGGTTTCCAAAATCAAACCACAGTCATATTCCCAGGCCACATGGTTCCAGAATCAAACCTCAGTCATGTTCCCAGTCCACAGGATTCCAGAACCAAGCTTTCAGTCAGGTTCCCAGGGCACAGTATTCCATAACCTAAACAGATGTCATGTTCCCAGGCCGCAGGATTCCAGAATCACGCCTCAGTCATGTTCCCAGGCCACAGGGTTCCAGAATCAAACCAATGTCAAGTTCCTAGGCCATGGGTTTCCAGTACCAAGCCACAGTCATGTTTCCTGGGCACAGGATTCCAGAATCTCGCCTCAGTCATGTTCCCTGGCCACAGGGTTCCAGAATCAAACCAATGTCAAGTTCCCAAGCCATGGCTTTCAAGTATCAGGTCGCAGTCATGTTTCCAGGGCACAGGGTTCTACAATCAAACCTCAGTCATGTTGCCAGTCCACAGGTATCTGCCATCAAACCTCAGTCAAGTTCCCAGGCCACAGATTTCCAGAATCAAAGCTCAGTCATATTCCCATGACACATGGTTCCAGAATCAAACCTCAGTCATGTTCGCAGGCCACAGGATTCCACAATCAAACCACAGTCATGTTCCCAGGAGAAAGGTGTCCAGAAGCAAACCTCAGTCATGTTCCCAGGGAACAGGGTTCCAGAAACAAACCTCAGTCATGTTGCCAGGCCACAGGTTTCCACCATCAAACCTCAGACATGTTCCCAGACCACAGGGTTCCAGAATCAAACCGTTCTCATGTTCCCAGGCCACAGGGTTCCAGAAACCACTGATGTCATGTTCCCAGGCCACAGGGTTCGAGAAACAATCCTCAGTTATTTTCGCAGGCTACAGGGTTCCAGAATAAAACCTCAGTCATGTTCCCAGTCCACAGGGTACCAAAACCACGCCTCAGTCAGATTCCCAGGGCCCAGTATTCCACAATCTAAACAGATGTCATGTTCCCAGGCAACAGGATTCCAGAATCACGCCTCAGTCTTGTTCCTGGCCACAGGGTTCCAGAATCAAACCAATGTCAAATTCCCAGGCCATGGGTTTCAAGTATCAGGTCGCAGTCATGTTTCCAGGGCACAGGGTTCTACAATCAAACCTCAGTAATGTTGCCAGTCCACAGATTTCTGCCATCAAACCTCAGTCAAGTTCCCAGGCCACAGATTTCCAGAATCAAACCTCAGTCATATTCCCAGGCCACACTTTTCCAGAATCACGCCTCAGTCATGTTACCAGGCCACCGGGTTCCAGAAACAATCCTCAGTTATATTCCCAGGCTACAGGGTTCCAGAATAAAACCTCAGTCATGTTCCCAGTCCACAGGGTTCCAGAATCAAACCAATGTCAATTTCCCAGGCCATGCGTTTCAAGTATCAGGTCGCAGTCATGTTTCCAGAGCACAGGGTTCAACAATCAAACCTCAGTAATGTTGCCAGTCCACAGATTTCTGCCATCAAACCTCAGTCAAGTTCCCAGGCCACAGATTTCCAGAATCAAACCTCAGTCATATTCCCAGGCCACAGTTTTCCAGAATCACGCCTCAGTCATGTTCCCTGGCCACAGGGATCCAGAATCAAACCTCAGTCATGTTGCCAGGCCATAGGGTACCACCATCAAACCTCAGTCATATTCCCAGACCACAGGTTTCCACAATCAAACCGATTTCATGTTCCCAGGCAACAGGGTACCAGAATCCAAAGTGATGTCATGTTCCCAGGCCCCAGGATTCCTCAATCTAACATCAGTCATGTTCACAGGCCAATGGTTTCCAAAATCAAACCACAGTCATATTCCCAGGCCACATGGTTCCAGAATCAAACCTCAGTCATGTTCCCAGTCCACAGGATTCCAGAACCAAGCTTTCAGTCAGGTTCCCAGGGCACAGTATTCCATAATCTAAACAGATGTCATGTTCCCAGGCCGCAGGATTCCAGAATCACGCCTCAGTCATGATCCCAGGCCACAGGGTTCCAGAATCAAACCAATGTCAAATTCCTAGGCCATGGGTTTCCAGTACCAAGCCACAGTCATGTTTCCTGGGCACAGGATTCCAGAATCTCGCCTCAGTCATGTTCCCTGGCCACAGGGTTCCAGAATCAAACCAATGTCAAGTTCCCAAGCCATGGGTTTCAAGTATCAGGTCGCAGTTATGTTTCCAGGGCACAGGGTTCTACAATCAAACCTCAGTCATGTTGCCAGTCCACAGGTTTCTGCCATCAAACCTCAGTCAAGTTCCCAGGCCACAGATTTCCAGAATCAAAGCTCAGTCATATTCCCATGACACATGGTTCCAGAATCAAACCTCAGTCATGTTCGCAGGCCACAGGATTCCACAATCAAACCACAGTCATGTTCCCAGGAGAAAGGTGTCCAGAAGCAAACCTCAGTCATATTCCCAGGACACATGGTTCCAGAATCAAACCTCAGTCATGTTTGCAGGACCCATGGTTCCACAATCAAACCACAGTCATGTTCCCAGGACAAAGGTTTCCAGAAGCAAATCTCACTCATGTTCCCAGGGAACAGGGTTTCAGAAACAAAACTCAGTCATGTTGCCAGGCCACAGGTTTCCACCATCAAACCTCAGACATATTCCCAAGCCACAGGGTTCCAGAATCAAACCGTTCTCATGTTCCCAGGCCACAGGGTTCCAGAATCCACTGATGTCATGTTCCCCGGCCACAGGGTTCCAGAATCCACTGATGTCATGTTCCCAGGCCACAGGATTCCAGAATAAAACCTCAGTCAAGTTCCCTGTCCACAGGATTCCAGAACCAAGCCTCAGTCAGGTTCCCAGGGCCCAGAATTCCACAATCTAAACAGATCTCATGTTCCCAGGGCACAGCATTCCAGAATCACGCCTCAATCTTGTTCCTGGCCACAGGGTTCCAGAATCAAACCAATGTCAAGTTCCCAGGCCATGGGTTTCAAGTATCAGGTCTCAGTCATGTTTCCAGGGCACAGGGTTCTACAATCAAACCTCAGTAATGTTGCCAGTCCACAGATTTCTGCCATCAAACCTCAGTCAAGTTCCCAGGCCACAGATTTCCAGAATCAAACCTCAGTCATATTCCCAGGCCACACTTTTCCAGAATCACGCCTCAGTCATGTTCCCAGGCCACAGGGTTCCAGCAACAATCCTCAGTTATATTCCCAGGCTACAGGGTTCCAGAATAAAACCTCAGTCATGTTCCCAGTCCACAGGGTTCCAGAATCAAACCAATGTCAATTTCCCAGGCCATGCGTTTCAAGTATCAGGTCGCAGTCATGTTTCCAGAGCACAGGGTTCTACAATCAAACCTCAGTAATGTTGCCAGTCCACAGATTTCTGCCATCAAACCTCAGTCAAGTTCCCAGGCCACAGATTTCCAGAGTCAAACCTCAGTCATATTCCCAGGCCACAGTTTTCCAGAATCACGCCTCAGTCATGTTCCCTGGCCCCAGGGATCCAGAATCAAACCTCAGTCATGTTGCCAGGCCATAGGATACCACCATCAAACCTCAGTCATATTCCCAGACCACAGGTTTCCACAATCAAACCGATTTCATGTTCCCAGGCAACAGGGTACCAGAATCCAAAGTGATGTCATGTTCCCAGGCCCCAGGATTCCTCAATCTAACATCAGTCATGTTCACAGGCCAATGGTTTCCAAAATCAAACCACAGTCATATTCCCAGGCCACATGGTTCCAGAATCAAACCTCAGTCATGTTCCCAGTCCACAGGATTCCAGAACCAAGCTTTCAGTCAGGTTCCCAGGGCACAGTATTCCATAATCTAAACAGATGTCATGTTCCCAGGCCGCAGGATTCCAGAATCACGCCTCAGTCATGTTCCCAGGACACAGGGTTCCAGAATCAAACCAATGTCAAATTCCTAGGCCATGGGTTTCCAGTACCAAGCCACAGTCATGTTTCCTGGGCACAGGATTCCAGAATCTCGCCTCAGTCATGTTCCCTGGCCACAGGGTTCCAGAATCAAACCAATGTCAAGTTCCCAAGCCATGGCTTTCAAGTATCAGGTCGCAGTCATGTTTCCAGGGCACAGGGTTCTACAATCAAACCTCAGTCATGTTGCCAGTCCACAGGTTTCTGCCATCAAACCTCAGTCAAGTTCCCAGGCCACAGATTTCCAGAATCAAAGCTCAGTCATATTCCCAGGACACATGGTTCCAGAATCAAACCTCAGTCATGTTCGCAGGCCACAGGATTCCACAATCAAACCACAGTCATGTTCCCAGGAGAAAGGTGTCCAGAAGCAAACCTCAGTCATGTTCCCAGGGAACAGGGTTCCAGAAACAAACCTCAGTCCTGTTGCCAGGCCACAGGTTTCCACCATCAAACCTCAGACATATTCCCAAGCCACAGGGTTCCAGAATCAAACCGTTCTCATGTTCCCATGCCACAGGGTTCCAGAATCCACTGATGACATGTTCCTCGGCCACAGGGTTCCAGAATCCACTGATGTCATGTTCCCAGGCCACAGGATTCCAGAATAAAACCTCAATCAAGTTCCCTGTCCACAGGGTTCCAGAACCAAGCCTCAGTCAGGTTCCCAGGGCCCAGAATTCCACAATCTAAACATATCTCATGTTCCCAGGGCACTGCATTCCAGAATCACGCCTCAGTCTTGTTCCTGGCCACAGGGTTCCAGAATCAAACCAATGTCAAGTTCCCAGGCCATGGGTTTCAAGTATCAGGTCGCAGTCATGTTTCCAGGGTACAGGGTTCTACAATCAAACCTCAGTCATGTTGCCAGTCCACAGATTTCTGCCATCAAACCTCAGTCAAGTTCCCAGGCCACAGATTTCCAGAATCAAACTTCAGTCATATTCCCAGGCCACACTTTTCCAGAATCACGCCTCAGTCATGTTCCCAGGCCACAGCGTTCCAGAATCAAACCAATGTCAAACTCCTAGGCCATGGGTTTCCACTACCAGGCCACAGTCATGTTTCCAGGGCACAGGGTTCTACAATCAAACCTCAGTCATGTTGCCAGTCCACAGGTTTCTGCCATCAAACCTCAGTCAAGTTCCCAGGCCAAAGATTTCCAATATCAAACCTCAGTCATATTCGCAGGACACATGGTTCCAGAATCAAACCTCAGTCATGTTTGCAGGACCCATGATTCTACAATCAGAACACAGTCATGTTCCCAGCACAAAGGTGTCCAGAATCAAACCTCAGTCATGTTCCCAGGGAACAGGGTTCCAGAAACAAACCTCAGTCATGTTGCCAAGCCACAGGTTTCCACCATCAAACCTCAGACATGTTCCCAGGCCACAGGGTTCCAGAATCAAACCGTTCTCATGTTCCCAGGCCACAGGGTTCCAGAAACCACTGATGTCATGTTCCCAGGCCACAGGGTTCGAGAAACAATCCTCAGTTATTTTCGCAGGCTACAGGGTTCCAGAATAAAACCTCAGTCATGTTCCCAGTCCACAGGGTACCAGAACCAAGCCTCAGTCAGATTCCCAGGGCCCAGTATTCCACAATCTAAACAGATGTCATGTTCCCAGGCAACAGGATTCCAGAATCACGCCTCAGTCTTGTTCCTGGCCACAGGGTTCCAGAATCAAACCAATGTCAAATTCCCAGGCCATGGGTTTCAAGTATCAGGTCGCAGTCATGTTTCCAGGGCACAGGGTTCTACAATCAAACCTCAGTAATGTTGCCAGTCCACAGATTTCTGCCATCAAACCTCAGTCAAGTTCCCAGGCCACAGATTTCCAGAATCAAACCTCAGTCATATTCCCAGGCCACACTTTTCCAGAATCACGCCTCAGTCATGTTACCAGGCCACCGGGTTCCAGAAACAATCCTCAGTTATATTCCCAGGCTACAGGGTTCCAGAATAAAACCTCAGTCATGTTCCCAGTCCACAGGGTTCCAGAATCAAACCAATGTCAATTTCCCAGGCCATGCGTTTCAAGTATCAGGTCGCAGTCATGTTTCCAGAGCACAGGGTTCAACAATCAAACCTCAGTAATGTTGCCAGTCCACAGATTTCTGCCATCAAACCTCAGTCAAGTTCCCAGGCCACAGATTTCCAGAATCAAACCTCAGTCATATTCCCAGGCCACAGTTTTCCAGAATCACGCCTCAGTCATGTTCCCTGGCCACAGGGATCCAGAATCAAACCTCAGTCATGTTGCCAGGCCATAGGGTACCACCATCAAACCTCAGTCATATTCCCAGACCACAGGTTTCCACAATCAAACCGATTTCATGTTCCCAGGCAACAGGGTACCAGAATCCAAAGTGATGTCATGTTCCCAGGCCCCAGGATTCCTCAATCTAACATCAGTCATGTTCACAGGCCAATGGTTTCCAAAATCAAACCACAGTCATATTCCCAGGCCACATGGTTCCAGAATCAAACCTCAGTCATGTTCCCAGTCCACAGGATTCCAGAACCAAGCTTTCAGTCAGGTTCCCAGGGCACAGTATTCCATAATCTAAACAGATGTCATGTTCCCAGGCCGCAGGATTCCAGAATCACGCCTCAGTCATGATCCCAGGCCACAGGGTTCCAGAATCAAACCAATGTCAAATTCCTAGGCCATGGGTTTCCAGTACCAAGCCACAGTCATGTTTCCTGGGCACAGGATTCCAGAATCTCGCCTCAGTCATGTTCCCTGGCCACAGGGTTCCAGAATCAAACCAATGTCAAGTTCCCAAGCCATGGGTTTCAAGTATCAGGTCGCAGTTATGTTTCCAGGGCACAGGGTTCTACAATCAAACCTCAGTCATGTTGCCAGTCCACAGGTTTCTGCCATCAAACCTCAGTCAAGTTCCCAGGCCACAGATTTCCAGAATCAAAGCTCAGTCATATTCCCATGACACATGGTTCCAGAATCAAACCTCAGTCATGTTCGCAGGCCACAGGATTCCACAATCAAACCACAGTCATGTTCCCAGGAGAAAGGTGTCCAGAAGCAAACCTCAGTCATATTCCCAGGACACATGGTTCCAGAATCAAACCTCAGTCATGTTTGCAGGACCCATGGTTCCACAATCAAACCACAGTCATGTTCCCAGGACAAAGGTTTCCAGAAGCAAATCTCACTCATGTTCCCAGGGAACAGGGTTTCAGAAACAAAACTCAGTCATGTTGCCAGGCCACAGGTTTCCACCATCAAACCTCAGACATATTCCCAAGCCACAGGGTTCCAGAATCAAACCGTTCTCATGTTCCCAGGCCACAGGGTTCCAGAATCCACTGATGTCATGTTCCCCGGCCACAGGGTTCCAGAATCCACTGATGTCATGTTCCCAGGCCACAGGATTCCAGAATAAAACCTCAGTCAAGTTCCCTGTCCACAGGATTCCAGAACCAAGCCTCAGTCAGGTTCCCAGGGCCCAGAATTCCACAATCTAAACAGATCTCATGTTCCCAGGGCACAGCATTCCAGAATCACGCCTCAATCTTGTTCCTGGCCACAGGGTTCCAGAATCAAACCAATGTCAAGTTCCCAGGCCATGGGTTTCAAGTATCAGGTCTCAGTCATGTTTCCAGGGCACAGGGTTCTACAATCAAACCTCAGTAATGTTGCCAGTCCACAGATTTCTGCCATCAAACCTCAGTCAAGTTCCCAGGCCACAGATTTCCAGAATCAAACCTCAGTCATATTCCCAGGCCACACTTTTCCAGAATCACGCCTCAGTCATGTTCCCAGGCCACAGGGTTCCAGCAACAATCCTCAGTTATATTCCCAGGCTACAGGGTTCCAGAATAAAACCTCAGTCATGTTCCCAGTCCACAGGGTTCCAGAATCAAACCAATGTCAATTTCCCAGGCCATGCGTTTCAAGTATCAGGTCGCAGTCATGTTTCCAGAGCACAGGGTTCTACAATCAAACCTCAGTAATGTTGCCAGTCCACAGATTTCTGCCATCAAACCTCAGTCAAGTTCCCAGGCCACAGATTTCCAGAGTCAAACCTCAGTCATATTCCCAGGCCACAGTTTTCCAGAATCACGCCTCAGTCATGTTCCCTGGCCCCAGGGATCCAGAATCAAACCTCAGTCATGTTGCCAGGCCATAGGATACCACCATCAAACCTCAGTCATATTCCCAGACCACAGGTTTCCACAATCAAACCGATTTCATGTTCCCAGGCAACAGGGTACCAGAATCCAAAGTGATGTCATGTTCCCAGGCCCCAGGATTCCTCAATCTAACATCAGTCATGTTCACAGGCCAATGGTTTCCAAAATCAAACCACAGTCATATTCCCAGGCCACATGGTTCCAGAATCAAACCTCAGTCATGTTCCCAGTCCACAGGATTCCAGAACCAAGCTTTCAGTCAGGTTCCCAGGGCACAGTATTCCATAATCTAAACAGATGTCATGTTCCCAGGCCGCAGGATTCCAGAATCACGCCTCAGTCATGTTCCCAGGACACAGGGTTCCAGAATCAAACCAATGTCAAATTCCTAGGCCATGGGTTTCCAGTACCAAGCCACAGTCATGTTTCCTGGGCACAGGATTCCAGAATCTCGCCTCAGTCATGTTCCCTGGCCACAGGGTTCCAGAATCAAACCAATGTCAAGTTCCCAAGCCATGGCTTTCAAGTATCAGGTCGCAGTCATGTTTCCAGGGCACAGGGTTCTACAATCAAACCTCAGTCATGTTGCCAGTCCACAGGTTTCTGCCATCAAACCTCAGTCAAGTTCCCAGGCCACAGATTTCCAGAATCAAAGCTCAGTCATATTCCCAGGACACATGGTTCCAGAATCAAACCTCAGTCATGTTCGCAGGCCACAGGATTCCACAATCAAACCACAGTCATGTTCCCAGGAGAAAGGTGTCCAGAAGCAAACCTCAGTCATGTTCCCAGGGAACAGGGTTCCAGAAACAAACCTCAGTCCTGTTGCCAGGCCACAGGTTTCCACCATCAAACCTCAGACATATTCCCAAGCCACAGGGTTCCAGAATCAAACCGTTCTCATGTTCCCATGCCACAGGGTTCCAGAATCCACTGATGACATGTTCCTCGGCCACAGGGTTCCAGAATCCACTGATGTCATGTTCCCAGGCCACAGGATTCCAGAATAAAACCTCAATCAAGTTCCCTGTCCACAGGGTTCCAGAACCAAGCCTCAGTCAGGTTCCCAGGGCCCAGAATTCCACAATCTAAACATATCTCATGTTCCCAGGGCACTGCATTCCAGAATCACGCCTCAGTCTTGTTCCTGGCCACAGGGTTCCAGAATCAAACCAATGTCAAGTTCCCAGGCCATGGGTTTCAAGTATCAGGTCGCAGTCATGTTTCCAGGGTACAGGGTTCTACAATCAAACCTCAGTCATGTTGCCAGTCCACAGATTTCTGCCATCAAACCTCAGTCAAGTTCCCAGGCCACAGATTTCCAGAATCAAACTTCAGTCATATTCCCAGGCCACACTTTTCCAGAATCACGCCTCAGTCATGTTCCCAGGCCACAGCGTTCCAGAATCAAACCAATGTCAAACTCCTAGGCCATGGGTTTCCACTACCAGGCCACAGTCATGTTTCCAGGGCACAGGGTTCTACAATCAAACCTCAGTCATGTTGCCAGTCCACAGGTTTCTGCCATCAAACCTCAGTCAAGTTCCCAGGCCAAAGATTTCCAATATCAAACCTCAGTCATATTCGCAGGACACATGGTTCCAGAATCAAACCTCAGTCATGTTTGCAGGACCCATGATTCTACAATCAGAACACAGTCATGTTCCCAGCACAAAGGTGTCCAGAATCAAACCTCAGTCATGTTCCCAGGGAACAGGGTTCCAGAAACAAACCTCAGTCATGTTGCCAAGCCACAGGTTTCCACCATCAAACCTCAGACATGTTCCCAGGCCACAGGGTTCCAGAATCAAACCGTTCTCATGTTCCCAGGCCACAGGGTTCCAGAAACCACTGATGTCATGTTCCCAGGCCACAGGGTTCGAGAAACAATCCTCAGTTATTTTCGCAGGCTACAGGGTTCCAGAATAAAACCTCAGTCATGTTCCCAGTCCACAGGGTACCAGAACCAAGCCTCAGTCAGATTCCCAGGGCCCAGTATTCCACAATCTAAACAGATGTCATGTTCCCAGGCAACAGGATTCCAGAATCACGCCTCAGTCTTGTTCCTGGCCACAGGGTTCCAGAATCAAACCAATGTCAAATTCCCAGGCCATGGGTTTCAAGTATCAGGTCGCAGTCATGTTTCCAGGGCACAGGGTTCTACAATCAAACCTCAGTAATGTTGCCAGTCCACAGATTTCTGCCATCAAACCTCAGTCAAGTTCCCAGGCCACAGATTTCCAGAATCAAACCTCAGTCATATTCCCAGGCCACACTTTTCCAGAATCACGCCTCAGTCATGTTACCAGGCCACCGGGTTCCAGAAACAATCCTCAGTTATATTCCCAGGCTACAGGGTTCCAGAATAAAACCTCAGTCATGTTCCCAGTCCACAGGGTTCCAGAATCAAACCAATGTCAATTTCCCAGGCCATGCGTTTCAAGTATCAGGTCGCAGTCATGTTTCCAGAGCACAGGGTTCAACAATCAAACCTCAGTAATGTTGCCAGTCCACAGATTTCTGCCATCAAACCTCAGTCAAGTTCCCAGGCCACAGATTTCCAGAATCAAACCTCAGTCATATTCCCAGGCCACAGTTTTCCAGAATCACGCCTCAGTCATGTTCCCTGGCCACAGGGATCCAGAATCAAACCTCAGTCATGTTGCCAGGCCATAGGGTACCACCATCAAACCTCAGTCATATTCCCAGACCACAGGTTTCCACAATCAAACCGATTTCATGTTCCCAGGCAACAGGGTACCAGAATCCAAAGTGATGTCATGTTCCCAGGCCCCAGGATTCCTCAATCTAACATCAGTCATGTTCACAGGCCAATGGTTTCCAAAATCAAACCACAGTCATATTCCCAGGCCACATGGTTCCAGAATCAAACCTCAGTCATGTTCCCAGTCCACAGGATTCCAGAACCAAGCTTTCAGTCAGGTTCCCAGGGCACAGTATTCCATAACCTAAACAGATGTCATGTTCCCAGGCCGCAGGATTCCAGAATCACGCCTCAGTCATGTTCCCAGGCCACAGGGTTCCAGAATCAAACCAATGTCAAGTTCCTAGGCCATGGGTTTCCAGTACCAAGCCACAGTCATGTTTCCTGGGCACAGGATTCCAGAATCTCGCCTCAGTCATGTTCCCTGGCCACAGGGTTCCAGAATCAAACCAATGTCAAGTTCCCAAGCCATGGCTTTCAAGTATCAGGTCGCAGTCATGTTTCCAGGGCACAGGGTTCTACAATCAAACCTCAGTCATGTTGCCAGTCCACAGGTATCTGCCATCAAACCTCAGTCAAGTTCCCAGGCCACAGATTTCCAGAATCAAAGCTCAGTCATATTCCCATGACACATGGTTCCAGAATCAAACCTCAGTCATGTTCGCAGGCCACAGGATTCCACAATCAAACCACAGTCATGTTCCCAGGAGAAAGGTGTCCAGAAGCAAACCTCAGTCATGTTCCCAGGGAACAGGGTTCCAGAAACAAACCTCAGTCATGTTGCCAGGCCACAGGTTTCCACCATCAAACCTCAGACATGTTCCCAGACCACAGGGTTCCAGAATCAAACCGTTCTCATGTTCCCAGGCCACAGGGTTCCAGAAACCACTGATGTCATGTTCCCAGGCCACAGGGTTCGAGAAACAATCCTCAGTTATTTTCGCAGGCTACAGGGTTCCAGAATAAAACCTCAGTCATGTTCCCAGTCCACAGGGTACCAAAACCACGCCTCAGTCAGATTCCCAGGGCCCAGTATTCCACAATCTAAACAGATGTCATGTTCCCAGGCAACAGGATTCCAGAATCACGCCTCAGTCTTGTTCCTGGCCACAGGGTTCCAGAATCAAACCAATGTCAAATTCCCAGGCCATGGGTTTCAAGTATCAGGTCGCAGTCATGTTTCCAGGGCACAGGGTTCTACAATCAAACCTCAGTAATGTTGCCAGTCCACAGATTTCTGCCATCAAACCTCAGTCAAGTTCCCAGGCCACAGATTTCCAGAATCAAACCTCAGTCATATTCCCAGGCCACACTTTTCCAGAATCACGCCTCAGTCATGTTACCAGGCCACCGGGTTCCAGAAACAATCCTCAGTTATATTCCCAGGCTACAGGGTTCCAGAATAAAACCTCAGTCATGTTCCCAGTCCACAGGGTTCCAGAATCAAACCAATGTCAATTTCCCAGGCCATGCGTTTCAAGTATCAGGTCGCAGTCATGTTTCCAGAGCACAGGGTTCAACAATCAAACCTCAGTAATGTTGCCAGTCCACAGATTTCTGCCATCAAACCTCAGTCAAGTTCCCAGGCCACAGATTTCCAGAATCAAACCTCAGTCATATTCCCAGGCCACAGTTTTCCAGAATCACGCCTCAGTCATGTTCCCTGGCCACAGGGATCCAGAATCAAACCTCAGTCATGTTGCCAGGCCATAGGGTACCACCATCAAACCTCAGTCATATTCCCAGACCACAGGTTTCCACAATCAAACCGATTTCATGTTCCCAGGCAACAGGGTACCAGAATCCAAAGTGATGTCATGTTCCCAGGCCCCAGGATTCCTCAATCTAACATCAGTCATGTTCACAGGCCAATGGTTTCCAAAATCAAACCACAGTCATATTCCCAGGCCACATGGTTCCAGAATCAAACCTCAGTCATGTTCCCAGTCCACAGGATTCCAGAACCAAGCTTTCAGTCAGGTTCCCAGGGCACAGTATTCCATAATCTAAACAGATGTCATGTTCCCAGGCCGCAGGATTCCAGAATCACGCCTCAGTCATGATCCCAGGCCACAGGGTTCCAGAATCAAACCAATGTCAAATTCCTAGGCCATGGGTTTCCAGTACCAAGCCACAGTCATGTTTCCTGGGCACAGGATTCCAGAATCTCGCCTCAGTCATGTTCCCTGGCCACAGGGTTCCAGAATCAAACCAATGTCAAGTTCCCAAGCCATGGGTTTCAAGTATCAGGTCGCAGTTATGTTTCCAGGGCACAGGGTTCTACAATCAAACCTCAGTCATGTTGCCAGTCCACAGGTTTCTGCCATCAAACCTCAGTCAAGTTCCCAGGCCACAGATTTCCAGAATCAAAGCTCAGTCATATTCCCATGACACATGGTTCCAGAATCAAACCTCAGTCATGTTCGCAGGCCACAGGATTCCACAATCAAACCACAGTCATGTTCCCAGGAGAAAGGTGTCCAGAAGCAAACCTCAGTCATATTCCCAGGACACATGGTTCCAGAATCAAACCTCAGTCATGTTTGCAGGACCCATGGTTCCACAATCAAACCACAGTCATGTTCCCAGGACAAAGGTTTCCAGAAGCAAAACTCACTCATGTTCCCAGGGAACAGGGTTTCAGAAACAAAACTCAGTCATGTTGCCAGGCCACAGGTTTCCACCATCAAACCTCAGACATATTCCCAAGCCACAGGGTTCCAGAATCAAACCGTTCTCATGTTCCCAGGCCACAGGGTTCCAGAATCCACTGATGTCATGTTCCCCGGCCACAGGGTTCCAGAATCCACTGATGTCATGTTCCCAGGCCACAGGATTCCAGAATAAAACCTCAGTCAAGTTCCCTGTCCACAGGATTCCAGAACCAAGCCTCAGTCAGGTTCCCAGGGCCCAGAATTCCACAATCTAAACAGATCTCATGTTCCCAGGGCACAGCATTCCAGAATCACGCCTCAATCTTGTTCCTGGCCACAGGGTTCCAGAATCAAACCAATGTCAAGTTCCCAGGCCATGGGTTTCAAGTATCAGGTCTCAGTCATGTTTCCAGGGCACAGGGTTCTACAATCAAACCTCAGTAATGTTGCCAGTCCACAGATTTCTGCCATCAAACCTCAGTCAAGTTCCCAGGCCACAGATTTCCAGAATCAAACCTCAGTCATATTCCCAGGCCACACTTTTCCAGAATCACGCCTCAGTCATGTTCCCAGGCCACAGGGTTCCAGCAACAATCCTCAGTTATATTCCCAGGCTACAGGGTTCCAGAATAAAACCTCAGTCATGTTCCCAGTCCACAGGGTTCCAGAATCAAACCAATGTCAATTTCCCAGGCCATGCGTTTCAAGTATCAGGTCGCAGTCATGTTTCCAGAGCACAGGGTTCTACAATCAAACCTCAGTAATGTTGCCAGTCCACAGATTTCTGCCATCAAACCTCAGTCAAGTTCCCAGGCCACAGATTTCCAGAGTCAAACCTCAGTCATATTCCCAGGCCACAGTTTTCCAGAATCACGCCTCAGTCATGTTCCCTGGCCCCAGGGATCCAGAATCAAACCTCAGTCATGTTGCCAGGCCATAGGATACCACCATCAAACCTCAGTCATATTCCCAGACCACAGGTTTCCACAATCAAACCGATTTCATGTTCCCAGGCAACAGGGTACCAGAATCCAAAGTGATGTCATGTTCCCAGGCCCCAGGATTCCTCAATCTAACATCAGTCATGTTCACAGGCCAATGGTTTCCAAAATCAAACCACAGTCATATTCCCAGGCCACATGGTTCCAGAATCAAACCTCAGTCATGTTCCCAGTCCACAGGATTCCAGAACCAAGCTTTCAGTCAGGTTCCCAGGGCACAGTATTCCATAATCTAAACAGATGTCATGTTCCCAGGCCGCAGGATTCCAGAATCACGCCTCAGTCATGTTCCCAGGACACAGGGTTCCAGAATCAAACCAATGTCAAATTCCTAGGCCATGGGTTTCCAGTACCAAGCCACAGTCATGTTTCCTGGGCACAGGATTCCAGAATCTCGCCTCAGTCATGTTCCCTGGCCACAGGGTTCCAGAATCAAACCAATGTCAAGTTCCCAAGCCATGGGTTTCAAGTATCAGGTCGCAGTCATGTTTCCAGGGCACAGGGTTCTACAATCAAACCTCAGTCATGTTGCCAGTCCACAGGTTTCTGCCATCAAACCTCAGTCAAGTTCCCAGGCCACAGATTTCCAGAATCAAAGCTCAGTCATATTCCCAGGACACATGGTTCCAGAATCAAACCTCAGTCATGTTCGCAGGCCACAGGATTCCACAATCAAACCACAGTCATGTTCCCAGGAGAAAGGTGTCCAGAAGCAAACCTCAGTCATGTTCCCAGGGAACAGGGTTCCAGAAACAAACCTCAGTCCTGTTGCCAGGCCACAGGTTTCCACCATCAAACCTCAGACATATTCCCAAGCCACAGGGTTCCAGAATCAAACCGTTCTCATGTTCCCATGCCACAGGGTTCCAGAATCCACTGATGACATGTTCCTCGGCCACAGGGTTCCAGAATCCACTGATGTCATGTTCCCAGGCCACAGGATTCCAGAATAAAACCTCAATCAAGTTCCCTGTCCACAGGGTTCCAGAACCAAGCCTCAGTCAGGTTCCCAGGGCCCAGAATTCCACAATCTAAACATATCTCATGTTCCCAGGGCACTGCATTCCAGAATCACGCCTCAGTCTTGTTCCTGGCCACAGGGTTCCAGAATCAAACCAATGTCAAGTTCCCAGGCCATGGGTTTCAAGTATCAGGTCGCAGTCATGATTCCAGGGTACAGGGTTCTACAATCAAACCTCAGTCATGTTGCCAGTCCACAGATTTCTGCCATCAAACCTCAGTCAAGTTCCCAGGCCACAGATTTCCAGAATCAAACTTCAGTCATATTCCCAGGCCACACTTTTCCAGAATCACGCCTCAGTCATGTTCCCAGGCCACAGCGTTCCAGAATCAAACCAATGTCAAACTCCTAGGCCATGGGTTTCCACTACCAGGCCACAGTCATGTTTCCAGGGCACAGGGTTCTACAATCAAACCTCAGTCATGTTGCCAGTCCACAGGTTTCTGCCATCAAACCTCAGTCAAGTTCCCAGGCCAAAGATTTCCAATATCAAACCTCAGTCATATTCGCAGGACACATGGTTCCAGAATCAAACCTCAGTCATGTTTGCAGGACCCATGATTCTACAATCAGAACACAGTCATGTTCCCAGCACAAAGGTGTCCAGAATCAAACCTCAGTCATGTTCCCAGGGAACAGGGTTCCAGAAACAAACCTCAGTCATGTTGCCAAGCCACAGGTTTCCACCATCAAACCTCAGACATGTTCCCAGGCCACAGGGTTCCAGAATCAAACCGTTCTCATGTTCCCAGGCCACAGGGTTCCAGAAACCACTGATGTCATGTTCCCAGGCCACAGGGTTCGAGAAACAATCCTCAGTTATTTTCGCAGGCTACAGGGTTCCAGAATAAAACCTCAGTCATGTTCCCAGTCCACAGGGTACCAAAACCACGCCTCAGTCAGATTCCCAGGGCCCAGTATTCCACAATCTAAACAGATGTCATGTTCCCAGGCAACAGGATTCCAGAATCACGCCTCAGTCTTGTTCCTGGCCACAGGGTTCCAGAATCAAACCAATGTCAAATTCCCAGGCCATGGGTTTCAAGTATCAGGTCGCAGTCATGTTTCCAGGGCACAGGGTTCTACAATCAAACCTCAGTAATGTTGCCAGTCCACAGATTTCTGCCATCAAACCTCAGTCAAGTTCCCAGGCCACAGATTTCCAGAATCAAACCTCAGTCATATTCCCAGGCCACACTTTTCCAGAATCACGCCTCAGTCATGTTACCAGGCCACCGGGTTCCAGAAACAATCCTCAGTTATATTCCCAGGCTACAGGGTTCCAGAATAAAACCTGAGTCATGTTCCCAGTCCACAGGGTTCCAGAATCAAACCAATGTCAATTTCCCAGGCCATGCGTTTCAAGTATCAGGTCGCAGTCATGTTTCCAGAGCACAGGGTTCAACAATCAAACCTCAGTAATGTTGCCAGTCCACAGATTTCTGCCATCAAACCTCAGTCAAGTTCCCAGGCCACAGATTTCCAGAATCAAACCTCAGTCATATTCCCAGGCCACAGTTTTCCAGAATCACGCCTCAGTCATGTTCCCTGGCCACAGGGATCCAGAATCAAACCTCAGTCATGTTGCCAGGCCATAGGGTACCACCATCAAACCTCAGTCATATTCCCAGACCACAGGTTTCCACAATCAAACCGATTTCATGTTCCCAGGCAACAGGGTACCAGAATCCAAAGTGATGTCATGTTCCCAGGCCCCAGGATTCCTCAATCTAACATCAGTCATGTTCACAGGCCAATGGTTTCCAAAATCAAACCACAGTCATATTCCCAGGCCACATGGTTCCAGAATCAAACCTCAGTCATGTTCCCAGTCCACAGGATTCCAGAACCAAGCTTTCAGTCAGGTTCCCAGGGCACAGTATTCCATAATCTAAACAGATGTCATGTTCCCAGGCCGCAGGATTCCAGAATCACGCCTCAGTCATGTTCCCAGGCCACAGGGTTCCAGAATCAAACCAATGTCAAGTTCCTAGGCCATGGGTTTCCAGTACCAAGCCACAGTCATGTTTCCTGGGCACAGGATTCCAGAATCTCGCCTCAGTCATGTTCCCTGGCCACAGGGTTCCAGAATCAAACCAATGTCAAGTTCCCAAGCCATGGCTTTCAAGTATCAGGTCGCAGTCATGTTTCCAGGGCACAGGGTTCTACAATCAAACCTCAGTCATGTTGCCAGTCCACAGATTTCTGCCATCAAACCTCAGTCAAGTTCCCAGACCACAGATTTCCAGAATCAAAGCTCAGTCATATTCCCAGGACACATGGTTCCAGAATCAAACCTCAGTCATGTTTGCAGGACCCATGGTTCCACAATCAAACCACAGTCATGTTCCCAGGACAAAGGTGTCCAGAAGCAAAACTCACTCATGTTCCCAGGGAACATGGTTTCAGAAACAAAACTCAGTCATGTTGCCAGGCCACAGGTTTCCACCATCAAACCTCAGACATATTCCCAAGCCACAGGGTCCCAGAATCAAACCGTTCTCATGTTCCCAGGCCACAGGGTTCCAGAATCCACTGATGTCATGTTCCCCGGCCACAGGGTTCCAGAATCCACTGATGTCATGTTCCCAGGCCACAGGATTCCAGAATAAAACCTAAGTCAAGTTCCCTGTCCACAGGGTTCCAGAACCAAGCCTCAGTCAGGTTCCCAGGGCACAGTATTCCACAATCTAAACAGATGTCATGTTCCCAGGCCACAGGTTTCCAGAATCACGCCTCAGTCATGTTCCCTGGCCACAGGGATCCAGAATCAAACCTCAGTCATGTTGCCAGGCCATAGGGTACCACCATCAAACCTCAGTCATATTCCCAGACCACAGGTTTCCACAATCAAACCGATTTCATGTTCCCAGGCAACAGGGTACCAGAATCCAAAGTGATGTCATGTTCCCAGGCCCCAGGATTCCTCAATCTAACATCAGTCATGTTCACAGGCCAATGGTTTCCAAAATCAAACCACAGTCATATTCCCAGGCCACATGGTTCCAGAATCAAACCTCAGTCATGTTCCCAGTCCACAGGATTCCAGAACCAAGCTTTCAGTCAGGTTCCCAGGGCACAGTATTCCATAACCTAAACATATGTCATGTTCCCAGGCCGCAGGATTCCAGAATCACGCCTCAGTCATGTTCCCAGGCCACAGGGTTCCAGAATCAAACCAATGTCAAGTTCCTAGGCCATGGGTTTCCAGTACCAAGCCACAGTCATGTTTCCTGGGCACAGGATTCCAGAATCTCGCCTCAGTCATGTTCCCTGGCCACAGGGTTCCAGAATCAAACCAATGTCAAGTTCCCAAGCCATGGCTTTCAAGTATCAGGTCGCAGTCATGTTTCCAGGGCACAGGGTTCTACAATCAAACCTCAGTCATGTTGCCAGTCCACAGGTATCTGCCATCAAACCTCAGTCAAGTTCCCAGGCCACAGATTTCCAGAATCAAAGCTCAGTCATATTCCCATGACACATGGTTCCAGAATCAAACCTCAGTCATGTTCGCAGGCCACAGGATTCCACAATCAAACCACAGTCATGTTCCCAGGAGAAAGGTGTCCAGAAGCAAACCTCAGTCATGTTCCCAGGGAACAGGGTTCCAGAAACAAACCTCAGTCATGTTGCCAGGCCACAGGTTTCCACCATCAAACCTCAGACATGTTCCCAGACCACAGGGTTCCAGAATCAAACCGTTCTCATGTTCCCAGGCCACAGGGTTCCAGAAACCACTGATGTCATGTTCCCAGGCCACAGGGTTCGAGAAACAATCCTCAGTTATTTTCGCAGGCTACAGGGTTCCAGAATAAAACCTCAGTCATGTTCCCAGTCCACAGGGTACCAAAACCACGCCTCAGTCAGATTCCCAGGGCCCAGTATTCCACAATCTAAACAGATGTCATGTTCCCAGGCAACAGGATTCCAGAATCACGCCTCAGTCTTGTTCCTGGCCACAGGGTTCCAGAATCAAACCAATGTCAAATTCCCAGGCCATGGGTTTCAAGTATCAGGTAGCAGTCATGTTTCCAGGGCACAGGGTTCTACAATCAAACCTCAGTAATGTTGCCAGTCCACAGATTTCTGCCATCAAACCTCAGTCAAGTTCCCAGGCCACAGATTTCCAGAATCAAACCTCAGTCATATTCCCAGGCCACACTTTTCCAGAATCACGCCTCAGTCATGTTACCAGGCCACCGGGTTCCAGAAACAATCCTCAGTTATATTCCCAGGCTACAGGGTTCCAGAATAAAACCTCAGTCATGTTCCCAGTCCACAGGGTTCCAGAATCAAACCAATGTCAATTTCCCAGGCCATGCGTTTCAAGTATCAGGTCGCAGTCATGTTTCCAGAGCACAGGGTTCAACAATCAAACCTCAGTAATGTTGCCAGTCCACAGATTTCTGCCATCAAACCTCAGTCAAGTTCCCAGGCCACAGATTTCCAGAATCAAACCTCAGTCATATTCCCAGGCCACAGTTTTCCAGAATCACGCCTCAGTCATGTTCCCTGGCCACAGGGATCCAGAATCAAACCTCAGTCATGTTGCCAGGCCATAGGGTACCACCATCAAACCTCAGTCATATTCCCAGACCACAGGTTTCCACAATCAAACCGATTTCATGTTCCCAGGCAACAGGGTACCAGAATCCAAAGTGATGTCATGTTCCCAGGCCCCAGGATTCCTCAATCTAACATCAGTCATGTTCACAGGCCAATGGTTTCCAAAATCAAACCACAGTCATATTCCCAGGCCACATGGTTCCAGAATCAAACCTCAGTCATGTTCCCAGTCCACAGGATTCCAGAACCAAGCTTTCAGTCAGGTTCCCAGGGCACAGTATTCCATAATCTAAACAGATGTCATGTTCCCAGGCCGCAGGATTCCAGAATCACGCCTCAGTCATGATCCCAGGCCACAGGGTTCCAGAATCAAACCAATGTCAAGTTCCTAGGCCATGGGTTTCCAGTACCAAGCCACAGTCATGTTTCCTGGGCACAGGATTCCAGAATCTCGCCTCAGTCATGTTCCCTGGCCACAGGGTTCCAGAATCAAACCAATGTCAAGTTCCCAAGCCATGGGTTTCAAGTATCAGGTCGCAGTTATGTTTCCAGGGCACAGGGTTCTACAATCAAACCTCAGTCATGTTGCCAGTCCACAGGTTTCTGCCATCAAACCTCAGTCAAGTTCCCAGGCCACAGATTTCCAGAATCAAAGCTCAGTCATATTCCCATGACACATGGTTCCAGAATCAAACCTCAGTCATGTTCGCAGGCCACAGGATTCCACAATCAAACCACAGTCATGTTCCCAGGAGAAAGGTGTCCAGAAGCAAACCTCAGTCATATTCCCAGGACACATGGTTCCAGAATCAAACCTCAGTCATGTTTGCAGGACCCATGGTTCCACAATCAAACCACAGTCATGTTCCCAGGACAAAGGTTTCCAGAAGCAAAACTCACTCATATTCCCAGGGAACAGGGTTTCAGAAACAAAACTCAGTCATGTTGCCAGGCCACAGGTTTCCACCATCAAACCTCAGACATATTCCCAAGCCACAGGGTTCCAGAATCAAACCGTTCTCATGTTCCCAGGCCACAGGGTTCCAGAATCCACTGATGTCATGTTCCCCGGCCACAGGGTTCCAGAATCCACTGATGTCATGTTCCCAGGCCACAGGATTCCAGAATAAAACCTCAGTCAAGTTCCCTGTCCACAGGATTCCAGAACCAAGCCTCAGTCAGGTTCCCAGGGCCCAGAATTCCACAATCTAAACAGATCTCATGTTCCCAGGGCACAGCATTCCAGAATCACGCCTCAATCTTGTTCCTGGCCACAGGGTTCCAGAATCAAACCAATGTCAAGTTCCCAGGCCATGGGTTTCAAGTATCAGGTCTCAGTCATGTTTCCAGGGCACAGGGTTCTACAATCAAACCTCAGTAATGTTGCCAGTCCACAGATTTCTGCCATCAAACCTCAGTCAAGTTCCCAGGCCACAGATTTCCAGAATCAAACCTCAGTCATATTCCCAGGCCACACTTTTCCAGAATCACGCCTCAGTCATGTTCCCAGGCCACAGGGTTCCAGCAACAATCCTCAGTTATATTCCCAGGCTACAGGGTTCCAGAATAAAACCTCAGTCATGTTCCCAGTCCACAGGGTTCCAGAATCAAACCAATGTCAATTTCCCAGGCCATGCGTTTCAAGTATCAGGTCGCAGTCATGTTTCCAGAGCACAGGGTTCTACAATCAAACCTCAGTAATGTTGCCAGTCCACAGATTTCTGCCATCAAACCTCAGTCAAGTTCCCAGGCCACAGATTTCCAGAGTCAAACCTCAGTCATATTCCCAGGCCACAGTTTTCCAGAATCACGCCTCAGTCATGTTCCCTGGCCCCAGGGATCCAGAATCAAACCTCAGTCATGTTGCCAGGCCATAGGATACCACCATCAAACCTCAGTCATATTCCCAGACCACAGGTTTCCACAATCAAACCGATTTCATGTTCCCAGGCAACAGGGTACCAGAATCCAAAGTGATGTCATGTTCCCAGGCCCCAGGATTCCTCAATCTAACATCAGTCATGTTCACAGGCCAATGGTTTCCAAAATCAAACCACAGTCATATTCCCAGGCCACATGGTTCCAGAATCAAACCTCAGTCATGTTCCCAGTCCACAGGATTCCAGAACCAAGCTTTCAGTCAGGTTCCCAGGGCACAGTATTCCATAATCTAAACAGATGTCATGTTCCCAGGCCGCAGGATTCCAGAATCACGCCTCAGTCATGTTCCCAGGACACAGGGTTCCAGAATCAAACCAATGTCAAATTCCTAGGCCATGGGTTTCCAGTACCAAGCCACAGTCATGTTTCCTGGGCACAGGATTCCAGAATCTCGCCTCAGTCATGTTCCCTGGCCACAGGGTTCCAGAATCAAACCAATGTCAAGTTCCCAAGCCATGGGTTTCAAGTATCAGGTCGCAGTCATGTTTCCAGGGCACAGGGTTCTAAAATCAAACCTCAGTCATGTTGCCAGTCCACAGGTTTCTGCCATCAAACCTCAGTCAAGTTCCCAGGCCACAGATTTCCAGAATCAAAGCTCAGTCATATTCCCAGGACACATGGTTCCAGAATCAAACCTCAGTCATGTTCGCAGGCCACAGGATTCCACAATCAAACCACAGTCATGTTCCCAGGAGAAAGGTGTCCAGAAGCAAACCTCAGTCATGTTCCCAGGGAACAGGGTTCCAGAAACAAACCTCAGTCCTGTTGCCAGGCCACAGGTTTCCACCATCAAACCTCAGACATATTCCCAAGCCACAGGGTTCCAGAATCAAACCGTTCTCATGTTCCCATGCCACAGGGTTCCAGAATCCACTGATGACATGTTCCTCGGCCACAGGGTTCCAGAATCCACTGATGTCATGTTCCCAGGCCACAGGATTCCAGAATAAAACCTCAATCAAGTTCCCTGTCCACAGGGTTCCAGAACCAAGCCTCAGTCAGGTTCCCAGGGCCCAGAATTCCACAATCTAAACATATCTCATGTTCCCAGGGCACTGCATTCCAGAATCACGCCTCAGTCTTGTTCCTGGCCACAGGGTTCCAGAATCAAACCAATGTCAAGTTCCCAGGCCATGGGTTTCAAGTATCAGGTCTCAGTCATGTTTCCAGGGTACAGGGTTCTACAATCAAACCTCAGTCATGTTGCCAGTCCACAGATTTCTGCCATCAAACCTCAGTCAAGTTCCCAGGCCACAGATTTCCAGAATCAAACTTCAGTCATATTCCCAGGCCACACTTTTCCAGAATCACGCCTCAGTCATGTTCCCAGGCCACAGCGTTCCAGAATCAAACCAATGTCAAACTCCTAGGCCATGGGTTTCCACTACCAGGCCACAGTCATGTTTCCAGGGCACAGGGTTCTACAATCAAACCTCAGTCATGTTGCCAGTCCACAGGTTTCTGCCATCAAACCTCAGTCAAGTTCCCAGGCCAAAGATTTCCAATATCAAACCTCAGTCATATTCGCAGGACACATGGTTCCAGAATCAAACCTCAGTCATGTTTGCAGGACCCATGATTCTACAATCAGAACACAGTCATGTTCCCAGCACAAAGGTGTCCAGAATCAAACCTCAGTCATGTTCCCAGGGAACAGGGTTCCAGAAACAAACCTCAGTCATGTTGCCAAGCCACAGGTTTCCACCATCAAACCTCAGACATGTTCCCAGGCCACAGGGTTCCAGAATCAAACCGTTCTCATGTTCCCAGGCCACAGGGTTCCAGAAACCACTGATGTCATGTTCCCAGGCCACAGGGTTCGAGAAACAATCCTCAGTTATTTTCGCAGGCTACAGGGTTCCAGAATAAAACCTCAGTCATGTTCCCAGTCCACAGGGTACCAGAACCAAGCCTCAGTCAGATTCCCAGGGCCCAGTATTCCACAATCTAAACAGATGTCATGTTCCCAGGCAACAGGATTCCAGAATCACGCCTCAGTCTTGTTCCTGGCCACAGGGTTCCAGAATCAAACCAATGTCAAATTCCCAGGCCATGGGTTTCAAGTATCAGGTCGCAGTCATGTTTCCAGGGCACAGGGTTCTACAATCAAACCTCAGTAATGTTGCCAGTCCACAGATTTCTGCCATCAAACCTCAGTCAAGTTCCCAGGCCACAGATTTCCAGAATCAAACCTCAGTCATATTCCCAGGCCACACTTTTCCAGAATCACGCCTCAGTCATGTTACCAGGCCACCGGGTTCCAGAAACAATCCTCAGTTATATTCCCAGGCTACAGGGTTCCAGAATAAAACCTGAGTCATGTTCCCAGTCCACAGGGTTCCAGAATCAAACCAATGTCAATTTCCCAGGCCATGCGTTTCAAGTATCAGGTCGCAGTCATGTTTCCAGAGCACAGGGTTCAACAATCAAACCTCAGTAATGTTGCCAGTCCACAGATTTCTGCCATCAAACCTCAGTCAAGTTCCCAGGCCACAGATTTCCAGAATCAAACCTCAGTCATATTCCCAGGCCACAGTTTTCCAGAATCACGCCTCAGTCATGTTCCCTGGCCACAGGGATCCAGAATCAAACCTCAGTCATGTTGCCAGGCCATAGGGTACCACCATCAAACCTCAGTCATATTCCCAGACCACAGGTTTCCACAATCAAACCGATTTCATGTTCCCAGGCAACAGGGTACCAGAATCCAAAGTGATGTCATGTTCCCAGGCCCCAGGATTCCTCAATCTAACATCAGTCATGTTCACAGGCCAATGGTTTCCAAAATCAAACCACAGTCATATTCCCAGGCCACATGGTTCCAGAATCAAACCTCAGTCATGTTCCCAGTCCACAGGATTCCAGAACCAAGCTTTCAGTCAGGTTCCCAGGGCACAGTATTCCATAATCTAAACAGATGTCATGTTCCCAGGCCGCAGGATTCCAGAATCACGCCTCAGTCATGTTCCCAGGACACAGGGTTCCAGAATCAAACCAATGTCAAATTCCTAGGCCATGGGTTTCCAGTACCAAGCCACAGTCATGTTTCCTGGGCACAGGATTCCAGAATCTCGCCTCAGTCATGTTCCCTGGCCACAGGGTTCCAGAATCAAACCAATGTCAAGTTCCCAAGCCATGGGTTTCAAGTATCAGGTCGCAGTCATGTTTCCAGGGCACAGGGTTCTAAAATCAAACCTCAGTCATGTTGCCAGTCCACAGGTTTCTGCCATCAAACCTCAGTCAAGTTCCCAGGCCACAGATTTCCAGAATCAAAGCTCAGTCATATTCCCAGGACACATGGTTCCAGAATCAAACCTCAGTCATGTTCGCAGGCCACAGGATTCCACAATCAAACCACAGTCATGTTCCCAGGAGAAAGGTGTCCAGAAGCAAACCTCAGTCATGTTCCCAGGGAACAGGGTTCCAGAAACAAACCTCAGTCCTGTTGCCAGGCCACAGGTTTCCACCATCAAACCTCAGACATATTCCCAAGCCACAGGGTTCCAGAATCAAACCGTTCTCATGTTCCCATGCCACAGGGTTCCAGAATCCACTGATGACATGTTCCTCGGCCACAGGGTTCCAGAATCCACTGATGTCATGTTCCCAGGCCACAGGATTCCAGAATAAAACCTCAATCAAGTTCCCTGTCCACAGGGTTCCAGAACCAAGCCTCAGTCAGGTTCCCAGGGCCCAGAATTCCACAATCTAAACATATCTCATGTTCCCAGGGCACTGCATTCCAGAATCACGCCTCAGTCTTGTTCCTGGCCACAGGGTTCCAGAATCAAACCAATGTCAAGTTCCCAGGCCATGGGTTTCAAGTATCAGGTCTCAGTCATGTTTCCAGGGTACAGGGTTCTACAATCAAACCTCAGTCATGTTGCCAGTCCACAGATTTCTGCCATCAAACCTCAGTCAAGTTCCCAGGCCACAGATTTCCAGAATCAAACTTCAGTCATATTCCCAGGCCACACTTTTCCAGAATCACGCCTCAGTCATGTTCCCAGGCCACAGCGTTCCAGAATCAAACCAATGTCAAACTCCTAGGCCATGGGTTTCCACTACCAGGCCACAGTCATGTTTCCAGGGCACAGGGTTCTACAATCAAACCTCAGTCATGTTGCCAGTCCACAGGTTTCTGCCATCAAACCTCAGTCAAGTTCCCAGGCCAAAGATTTCCAATATCAAACCTCAGTCATATTCGCAGGACACATGGTTCCAGAATCAAACCTCAGTCATGTTTGCAGGACCCATGATTCTACAATCAGAACACAGTCATGTTCCCAGCACAAAGGTGTCCAGAATCAAACCTCAGTCATGTTCCCAGGGAACAGGGTTCCAGAAACAAACCTCAGTCATGTTGCCAAGCCACAGGTTTCCACCATCAAACCTCAGACATGTTCCCAGGCCACAGGGTTCCAGAATCAAACCGTTCTCATGTTCCCAGGCCACAGGGTTCCAGAAACCACTGATGTCATGTTCCCAGGCCACAGGGTTCGAGAAACAATCCTCAGTTATTTTCGCAGGCTACAGGGTTCCAGAATAAAACCTCAGTCATGTTCCCAGTCCACAGGGTACCAGAACCAAGCCTCAGTCAGATTCCCAGGGCCCAGTATTCCACAATCTAAACAGATGTCATGTTCCCAGGCAACAGGATTCCAGAATCACGCCTCAGTCTTGTTCCTGGCCACAGGGTTCCAGAATCAAACCAATGTCAAATTCCCAGGCCATGGGTTTCAAGTATCAGGTCGCAGTCATGTTTCCAGGGCACAGGGTTCTACAATCAAACCTCAGTAATGTTGCCAGTCCACAGATTTCTGCCATCAAACCTCAGTCAAGTTCCCAGGCCACAGATTTCCAGAATCAAACCTCAGTCATATTCCCAGGCCACACTTTTCCAGAATCACGCCTCAGTCATGTTACCAGGCCACCGGGTTCCAGAAACAATCCTCAGTTATATTCCCAGGCTACAGGGTTCCAGAATAAAACCTGAGTCATGTTCCCAGTCCACAGGGTTCCAGAATCAAACCAATGTCAATTTCCCAGGCCATGCGTTTCAAGTATCAGGTCGCAGTCATGTTTCCAGAGCACAGGGTTCAACAATCAAACCTCAGTAATGTTGCCAGTCCACAGATTTCTGCCATCAAACCTCAGTCAAGTTCCCAGGCCACAGATTTCCAGAATCAAACCTCAGTCATATTCCCAGGCCACAGTTTTCCAGAATCACGCCTCAGTCATGTTCCCTGGCCACAGGGATCCAGAATCAAACCTCAGTCATGTTGCCAGGCCATAGGGTACCACCATCAAACCTCAGTCATATTCCCAGACCACAGGTTTCCACAATCAAACCGATTTCATGTTCCCAGGCAACAGGGTACCAGAATCCAAAGTGATGTCATGTTCCCAGGCCCCAGGATTCCTCAATCTAACATCAGTCATGTTCACAGGCCAATGGTTTCCAAAATCAAACCACAGTCATATTCCCAGGCCACATGGTTCCAGAATCAAACCTCAGTCATGTTCCCAGTCCACAGGATTCCAGAACCAAGCTTTCAGTCAGGTTCCCAGGGCACAGTATTCCATAATCTAAACAGATGTCATGTTCCCAGGCCGCAGGATTCCAGAATCACGCCTCAGTCATGTTCCCAGGCCACAGGGTTCCAGAATCAAACCAATGTCAAGTTCCTAGGCCATGGGTTTCCAGTACCAAGCCACAGTCATGTTTCCTGGGCACAGGATTCCAGAATCTCGCCTCAGTCATGTTCCCTGGCCACAGGGTTCCAGAATCAAACCAATGTCAAGTTCCCAAGCCATGGCTTTCAAGTATCAGGTCGCAGTCATGTTTCCAGGGCACAGGGTTCTACAATCAAACCTCAGTCATGTTGCCAGTCCACAGATTTCTGCCATCAAACCTCAGTCAAGTTCCCAGACCACAGATTTCCAGAATCAAAGCTCAGTCATATTCCCAGGACACATGGTTCCAGAATCAAACCTCAGTCATGTTTGCAGGACCCATGGTTCCACAATCAAACCACAGTCATGTTCCCAGGACAAAGGTGTCCAGAAGCAAAACTCACTCATGTTCCCAGGGAACATGGTTTCAGAAACAAAACTCAGTCATGTTGCCAGGCCACAGGTTTCCACCATCAAACCTCAGACATATTCCCAAGCCACAGGGTCCCAGAATCAAACCGTTCTCATGTTCCCAGGCCACAGGGTTCCAGAATCCACTGATGTCATGTTCCCCGGCCACAGGGTTCCAGAATCCACTGATGTCATGTTCCCAGGCCACAGGATTCCAGAATAAAACCTAAGTCAAGTTCCCTGTCCACAGGGTTCCAGAACCAAGCCTCAGTCAGGTTCCCAGGGCCCAGAATTCCACAATCTAAACAGATCTCATGTTCCCAGGACACAGCATTCCAGAATCACGCCTCAATCTTGTTCCTGGCCACAGGGTTCCAGAATCAAACCAATGTCAAGTTCCCAGGCCATGGGTTTCAAGTATCAGGTCTCAGTCATGTTTCCAGGGCACAGGGTTCTACAATCAAACCTCAGTAATGTTGCCAGTCCACAGATTTCTGCCATCAAACCTCAGTCAAGTTCCCAGGCCACAGATTTCCAGAATCAAACCTCAGTCATATTCCCAGGCCACACTTTTCCAGAATCACGCCTCAGTCATGTTCCCAGGCCACAGGGTTCCAGCAACAATCCTCAGTTATATTCCCAGGCTACAGGGTTCCAGAATAAAACCTCAGTCATGTTCCCAGTCCACAGGGTTCCAGAATCAAACCAATGTCAATTTCCCAGGCCATGCGTTTCAAGTATCAGGTCTCAGTCATGTTTCCATAGCACAGGGTTCTACAATCAAACCTAAGTAATGTTGCCAGTCCACAGATTTCTGCCATCAAACCTCAGTCAAGTTCCCAGGCCACAGATTTCCGGAGTCAAACCTCAGTCATATTCCCAGGCCACAGTTTTCCAGAATCACGCCTCAGTCATGTTCCCTGGCCACAGGGATCCAGAATCAAACCTCAGTCATGTTGCCAGGCCATAGGATACCACCATCAAACCTCAGTCATATTCCCAGACCACAGGTTTCCACAATCAAACCGATTTCATGTTCCCAGGCAACAGGGTACCAGAATCCAAAGTGATGTCATGTTCCCAGGCCCCAGGATTCCTCAATCTAACATCAGTCATGTTCACAGGCCAATGGTTTCCAAAATCAAACCACAGTCATATTCCCAGGCCACATGATTCCAGAATCAAACCTCAGTCATGTTCCCAGTCCACAGGATTCCAGAACCAAGCTTTCAGTCAGGTTCCCAGGGCACAGTATTCCATAATCTAAACAGATGTCATGTTCCCAGGCCGCAGGATTCCAGAATCACGCCTCAGTCATGTTCCCAGGCCACAGGGTTCCAGAATCAAACCAATGTCAAATTCCTAGGCCATGGGTTTCCAGTACCAAGCCACAGTCATGTTTCCTGGGCACAGGATTCCAGAATCTCGCCTCAGTCATGTTCCCTGGCCACAGGGTTCCAGAATCAAACCAATGTCAAGTTCCCAAGCCATGGGTTTCAAGTATCAGGTCGCAGTCATGTTTCCAGGGCACAGGGTTCTACAATCAAACCTCAGTCATGTTGCCAGTCCACAGGTTTCTGCCATCAAACCTCAGTCAAGTTCCCAGGCCACAGATTTCCAGAATCAAAGCTCAGTCATATTCCCATGACACATGGTTCCAGAATCAAACCTCAGTCATGTTCGCAGGCCACAGGATTCCACAATCAAACCACAGTCATGTTCCCAGGAGAAAGGTGTCCAGAAGCAAACCTCAGTCATGTTCCCAGGGAACAGGGTTCCAGAAACAAACCTCAGTCATGTTGCCAGGCCACAGGTTTCCACCATCAAACCTCAGACATATTCCCAAGCCACAGGGTTCCAGAATCAAACCGTTCTCATGTTCCCATGCCACAGGGTTCCAGAATCCACTGATGACATGTTCCTCGGCCAGAGGGTTCCAGAATCCACTGATGTCATGTTCCCCGGCCACAGGGTTCCAGAATCCACTGATGTCATGTTCCCAGGCCACAGGATTCCAGAATAAATCCTCAGTCAAGTTCCCTGTCCACAGGATTCCAGAACCAAGCCTCAGTCAGGTTCCCAGGGCCCAGAATTCCACAATCTAAACAGATCTCATGTTCCCAGGGCACAGCATTCCAGAATCACGCCTCAATCTTGTTCCTGGCCACAGGGTTCCAGAATCAAACCAATGTCAAGTTCCCAGGCCATGGGTTTCAAGTATCAGGTCTCAGTCATGTTCCCAGGCCACAGGGTTCCAGCAACAATCCTCAGTTATATTCCCAGGCTACAGGGTTCCAGAATAAAACCTCAGTCATGTTCCCAGTCCACAGAGTTCCAGAATCAAACCAATGTCAATTTCCCAGGCCATGCGTTTCAAGTATCAGGTCACAGTCATGTTTCCATAGCACAGGGTTCTACAATCAAACCTAAGTAATGTTGCCTGTCCATAGATTTCTGCCATCAAACCTCAGTCAAGTTCCCAGGCCACAGATTTCCAGAGTCAAACCTCAGTCATATTCCCAGGCCACAGTTTTCCAGAATCACGCCTCAGTCATGTTCCCTGGCCCCAGGGATCCAGAATCAAACCTCAGTCATGTTGCCAGGCCATAGGATACCACCCTCAAACCTCAGTCATATTCCCAGACCACAGGTTTCCACAATCAAACCGATTTCATGTTCCCAGGCAACAGGGTACCAGAATCCAAAGTGATGTCATGTTCCCAGGCCCCAGGATTCCTCAATCTAACATCAGTCATGTTCACAGGCCAATGGTTTCCAAAATCAAACCACAGTCATATTCCCAGGCCACATGGTTCCAGAATCAAACCTCAGTCATGTTCCCAGTCCACAGGATTCCAGAACCAAGCTTTCAGTCAGGTTCCCAGGGCACAGTATTCCATAATCTAAACAGATGTCATGTTCCCAGGCCGTAGGATTCCAGAATCACGCCTCAGTCATGTTCCCAGGCCACAGGGTTCCAGAATCAAACCAATGTCAAATTCCTAGGCCATGGGTTTCCAGTACCAAGCCACAGTCATGTTTCCTGGGCACAGGATTCCAGAATCTCGCCTCAGTCATGTTCCCTGGCCACAGGGTTCCAGAATCAAACCAATGTCAAGTTCCCAAGCCATGGGTTTCAAGTATCAGGTCGCAGTCATGTTTCCAGGGCACAGGGTTCTAAAATCAAACCTCAGTCATGTTGCCAGTCCACAGGTTTCTGCCATCAAACCTCAGTCAAGTTCCCAGGCCACAGATTTCCAGAATCAAAGCTCAGTCATATTCCCAGGACACATGGTTCCAGAATCAAACCTCAGTCATGTTCGCAGGCCACAGGATTCCACAATCAAACCACAGTCATGTTCCCAGGAGAAAGGTGTCCAGAAGTAAACCTCAGTCATGTTCCCAGGGAACAGGGTTCCAGAAACAAACCTCAGTCCTGTTGCCAGGCCACAGGTTTCCACCATCAAACCTCAGACATATTCCCAAGCCACAGGGTTCCAGAATCAAACCGTTCTCATGTTCCCATGCCACAGGGTTCCAGAATCCACTGATGACATGTTCCTCGGCCACAGGGTTCCAGAATCCACTGATGTCATGTTCCCAGGCCACAGGATTCCAGAATAAAACCTCAATCAAGTTCCCTGTCCACAGGGTTCCAGAACCAAGCCTCAGTCAGGTTCCCAGGGCCCAGAATTCCACAATCTAAACATATCTCATGTTCCCAGGGCACTGCATTCCAGAATCACGCCTCAGTCTTGTTCCTGGCCACAGGGTTCCAGAATCAAACCAATGTCAAGTTCCCAGGCCATGGGTTTCAAGTATCAGGTCTCAGTCATGTTTCCAGGGTACAGGGTTCTACAATCAAACCTCAGTCATGTTGCCAGTCCACAGATTTCTGCCATCAAACCTCAGTCAAGTTCCCAGGCCACAGATTTCCAGAATCAAACTTCAGTCATATTCCCAGGCCACACTTTTAGAGAATCACGCCTCAGTCATGTACCCAGGCCACAGCGTTCCAGAATCAAACCAATGTCAAACTCCTAGGCCATGGGTTTCCACTACCAGGCCACAGTCATGTTTCCAGGGCACAGGGTTCTACAATCAAACCTCAGTCATGTTGCCAGTCCACAGGTTTCTGCCATCAAACCTCAGTCAAGTTCCCAGGCCAAAGATTTCCAATATCAAACCTCAGTCATATTCGCAGGACACATGGTTCCAGAATCAAACCTCAGTCATGTTTGCAGGACCCATGATTCTACAATCAGAACACAGTCATGTTCCCAGCACAAAGGTGTCCAGAATCAAACCTCAGTCATGTTCCCAGGGAACAGGGTTCCAGAAACAAACCTCAGTCATGTTGCCAAGCCACAGGTTTCCACCATCAAACCTCAGACATGTTCCCAGGCCACAGGGTTCCAGAATCAAACCGTTCTCATGTTCCCAGGCCACAGGGTTCCAGAAACCACTGATGTCATGTTCCCAGGCCACAGGGTTCGAGAAACAATCCTCAGTTATTTTCGCAGGCTACAGGGTTCCAGAATAAAACCTCAGTCATGTTCCCAGTCCACAGGGTACCAAAACCAAGCCTCAGTCAGATTCCCAGGGCCCAGTATTCCACAATCTAAACAGATGTCATGTTCCCAGGCAACAGGATTCCAGAATCACGCCTCACTCTTGTTCCTGGCCACAGGGTTCCAGAATCAAACCAATGTCAAATTCCCAGGCCATGGGTTTCAAGTATCAGGTCGCAGTCATGTTTCCAGGGCACAGGGTTCTACAATCAAACCTCAGTAATGTTGCCAGTCCACAGATTTCTGCCATCAAACCTCAGTCAAGTTCCCAGGCCACAGATTTCCAGAATCAAACCTCAGTCATATTCCCAGGCCACACTTTTCCAGAATCACGCCTCAGTCATGTTACCAGGCCACCGGGTTCCAGAAACAATCCTCAGTTATATTCCCAGGCTACAGGGTTCCAGAATAAAACCTCAGTCATGTTCCCAGTCCACAGGGTTCCAGAATCAAACCAATGTCAATTTCCCAGGCCATGCGTTTCAAGTATCAGGTCGCAGTCATGTTTCCAGAGCACAGGGTTCAACAATCAAACCTCAGTAATGTTGCCAGTCCACAGATTTCTGCCATCAAACCTCAGTCAAGTTCCCAGGCCACAGATTTCCAGAATCAAACCTCAGTCATATTCCCAGGCCACAGTTTTCCAGAATCACGCCTCAGTCATGTTCCCTGGCCACAGGGATCCAGAATCAAACCTCAGTCATGTTGCCAGGCCATAGGGTACCACCATCAAACCTCAGTCATATTCCCAGACCACAGGTTTCCACAATCAAACCGATTTCATGTTCCCAGGCAACAGGGTACCAGAATCCAAAGTGATGTCATGTTCCCAGGCCCCAGGATTCCTCAATCTAACATCAGTCATGTTCACAGGCCAATGGTTTCCAAAATCAAACCACAGTCATATTCCCAGGCCACATGGTTCCAGAATCAAACCTCAGTCATGTTCCCAGTCCACAGGATTCCAGAACCAAGCTTTCAGTCAGGTTCCCAGGGCACAGTATTCCATAATCTAAACAGATGTCATGTTCCCAGGCCGCAGGATTCCAGAATCACGCCTCAGTCATGTTCCCAGGCCACAGGGTTCCAGAATCAAACCAATATCAAATTCCTAGGCCATGGGTTTCCAGTACCAAGCCACAGTCATGTTTCCTGGGCACAGGATTCCAGAATCTCGCCTCAGTCATGTTCCCTGGCCACAGGGTTCCAGAATCAAACCAATGTCAAGTTCCCAAGCCATGGGTTTCAAGTATCAGGTCGCAGTCATGTTTCCAGGGCACAGGGTTCTACAATCAAACCTCAGTCATGTTGCCAGTCCACAGATTTCTGCCATCAAACCTCAGTCAAGTTCCCAGGCCACAGATTTCCAGAATCAAACTTCAGTCATATTCCCAGGCCACACTTTTCCAGAATCACGCCTCAGTCATGTTCCCAGGCCACAGCGTTCCAGAATCAAATCAATGTCAAACTCCTAGGCCATGGGTTTCCACTACCAGGCCACAGTCATGTTTCCAGGGCACAGGGTTCTACAATCAAACCTCAGTCATGTTGCCAGTCCACAGGTTTCTGCCATCAAACCTCAGTCAAGTTCCCAGGCCAAAGATTTCCAATATCAAACCTCAGTCATATTCGCAGGACACATGGTTCCAGAATCAAACCTCAGTCATGTTTGCAGGACCCATGATTCTACAATCAGAACACAGTCATGTTCCCAGCACAAAGGTGTCCAGAATCAAACCTCAGTCATGTTCCCAGGGAACAGGGTTCCAGAAACAAACCTCAGTCATGTTGCCAAGCCACAGGTTTCCACCATCAAACCTCAGACATGTTCCCAGGCCACAGGGTTCCAGAATCAAACCGTTCTCATGTTCCCAGGCCACAGGTTTCCAGAAACCACTGATGTCATGTTCCCAGGCCACAGGGTTCGAGAAACAATCCTCAGTTATTTTTGCAGGCTACAGGGTTCCAGAATAAAACCTCAGTCATGTTCCCAGTCCACAGGGTACCAAAACCAAGCCTCAGTCAGATTCCCAGGGCCCAGTATTCCACAATCTAAGCAGATGTCATGTTCCCAGGCAACAGGATTCCAGAATCACGCCTCAGTCTTGTTCCTGGCCACAGGGTTCCAGAATCAAACCAATGTCAAATTCCCAGGCCATGGGTTTCAAGTATCAGGTCGCAGTCATGTTTCCAGGGCACAGGGTTCTACAATCAAACCTCAGTCATGTTGCCAGTCCACAGATTTCTGCCATCAAACCTCAGTCAAGTTCCCAGGCCACAGATTTCCAGAATCAAACCTCAGTCATATTCCCAGGCCACACTTTTCCAGAATCACGCCTCAGTCATGTTACCAGGCCACCGGGTTCCAGAAACAATCCTCAGTTATATTCCCAGGCTACAGGGTTCCAGAATAAAACCTCAGTCATGTTCCCAGTCCACAGGGTTCCAGAATCAAACCAATGTCAATTTCCCAGGCCATGCGTTTCAAGTATCAGGTCGCAGTCATGTTTCCAGAGCACAGGGTTCAACAGTCAAACCTCAGTAATGTTGCCAGTCCACAGATTTCTGCCATCAAACCTCAGTCAAGTTCCCAGGCCACAGATTTCCAGAATCAAACCTCAGTCATATTCCCAGGCCACAGTTTTCCAGAATCACGCCTCAGTCATGTTCCCTGGCCACAGGGATCCAGAATCAAACCTCAGTCATGTTGCCAGGCCATAGGGTACCACCATCAAACCTCAGTCATATTCCCAGACCACAGGTTTCCACAATCAAACCGATTTCATGTTCCCAGGCAACAGGGTACCAGAATCCAAAGTGATGTCATGTTCCCAGGCCCCAGGATTCCTCAATCTAACATCAGTCATGTTCACAGGCCCATGGTTTCCAAAATCAAACCACAGTCATATTCCCAGGCCACATGGTTCCAGAATCAAACCTCAGTCATGTTCCCAGTCCACAGGATTCCAGAACCAAGCTTTCAGTCAGGTTCCCCGGGCACAGTATTCCATAATCTAAACAGATGTCATGTTCCCAGGCCGCAGGATTCCAGAATCACGCCTCAGTCATGTTCCCAGGCCACAGGGTTCCAGAATCAAACCAATATCAAATTCCTAGGCCATGGGTTTCCAGTACCAAGCCACAGTCATGTTTCCTGGGCACAGGATTCCAGAATCTCGCCTCAGTCATGTTCCCTGGCCACAGGGTTCCAGAATCAAACCAATGTCAAGTTCCCAAGCCATGGGTTTCAAGTATCAGGTCGCAGTCATGTTTCCAGGGCACAGGGTTCTACAATCAAACCTCAGTCATGTTGCCAGTCCACAGATTTCTGCCATCAAACCTCAGTCAAGTTCCCAGACCACAGATTTCCAGAATCAAAGCTCAGTCATATTCCCAGGACACATGGTTCCAGAATCAAACCTCAGTCATGTTTGCAGGACCCATGGTTCCACAATCAAACCACAGTCATGTTCCCAGGACAAAGGTGTCCAGAAACAAAACTCACTCATGTTCCCAGGGAACAGGGTTCCAGAAACAAAACTCATTCATGTTGCCAGGCCACAGGTTTCCACCATCAAACCTCAGACATATTCCCAAGCCACAGGGTTCCAGAATCAAACCGTTCTCATGTTCCCAGGCCACAGGGTTCCAGAATCCACTGATGTCATGTTCCCCGGCCACAGGGTTCCAGAATCCACTGATGTCATGTTCCCAGGCCACAGGATTCCAGAATAAAACCTCAGTCAAGTTCCCTGTCCACAGGGTTCCAGAACCAAGCCTCAGTCAGGTTCCCAGGGCCCAGAATTCCACAATCTAAACAGATCTCATGTTCCCAGGGCACAGCATTCCAGAATCACGCCTCAATCTTGTTCCTGGCCAAAGGGTTCCAGAATCAAACCAATGTCAAGTTCCCAGGCCATGGGTTTCAAGTATCAGGTCTCAGTCATGTTTCCAGGGCACAGGGTTCTACAATCAAACCTCAGTCATGTTGCCAGTCCACAGATTTCTGCCATCAAACCTCAGTCAAGTTCCCAGGCCACAGATTTCCAGAATCAAACCTCAGTCATATTCCCAGGCCACACTTTTCCAGAATCACGCCTCAGTCATGTTCCCAGGCCACAGGGTTCCAGCAACAATCCTCAGTTATATTCCCAGGCTACAGGGTTCCAGAATAAAACCTCAGTCATGTTCCCAGTCCACAGGGTTCCAGAATCAAACCAATGTCAATTTCCCAGGCCATGCGTTTCAAGTATCAGGTCTCAGTCATGTTTCCATAGCACAGGGTTCAACAATCAAACCTAAGTAATGTTGCCAGTCCACAGATTTCTGCCATCAAACCTCAGTCAAGTTCCCAGGCCACAGATTTCCAGAGTCAAACCTCAGTCATATTCCCAGGCCACAGTTTTCCAGAATCACGCCTCAGTCATGTTCCCTGGCCCCAGGGATCCAGAATCAAACCTCAGTCATGTTGCCAGGCCATAGGATACCACCATCAAACCTCAGTCATATTCCCAGACCACAGGTTTCCACAATCAAACCGATTTCATGTTCCCAGGCAACAGGGTACCAGAATCCAAAGTGATGTCATGTTCCCAGGCCCCAGGATTCCTCAATCTAACATCAGTCATGTTCACAGGCCCATGGTTTCCAAAATCAAACCACAGTCATATTCCCAGGCCACATGGTTCCAGAATCAAACCTCAGTCATGTTCCCAGTCCACAGGATTCCAGAACCAAGCTTTCAGTCAGGTTCCCAGGGCACAGTACTCCATAATCTAAACAGATGTCTTGTTCCCAGGCCGCAGGATTCCAGAATCACGCCTCAGTCATGTTCCCAGGCCACAGGGTTCCAGAATCAAACCAATGTCAAATTCGTAGGCCATGGGTTTCCAGTACCAAGCCACAGTCATGTTTCCTGGGCACAGGATTCCAGAATCTCGCCTCAGTCATGTTCCCTGGCCACAGGGTTCCAGAATCAAACCAATGTCAAGTTCCCAAGCCATGGGTTTCAAGTATCAGGTCGCAGTCATGTTTCCAGGGCACAGGGTTCTACAATCAAACCTCAGTCATGTTGCCAGTCCACAGGTTTCTGCCATCAAACCTCAGTCAAGTTCCCAGGCCACAGATTTCCAGAATCAAAGCTCAGTCATATTCCCATGACACATGGTTCCAGAATCAAACCTCAGTCATGTTCGCAGGCCACAGGATTCCACAATCAAACCACAGTCATGTTCCCAGGAGAAAGGTGTACAGAAGCAAACCTCAGTCATGTTCCCAGGGAACAGGGTTCCAGAAACAAACCTCAGTCCTGTTGCCAGGCCACAGGTTTCCACCATCAAACCTCAGACATATTCCCAAGCCACAGGGTTCCAGAATCAAACCGTTCTCATGTTCCCATGCCACAGGGTTCCAGAATCCACTGATGACATGTTCCTCGGCCACAGGGTTCCAGAATCCACTGATGTCATGTTCCCAGGCCACAGGATTCCAGAATAAAACCTCAATCAAGTTCCCTGTCCACAGGGTTCCAGAACCAAGCCTCAGTCAGGTTCCCAGGGCCCAGAATTCCACAATCTAAACATATCTCATGTTCCCAGGGCACTGCATTCCAGAATCACGCCTCAGTCTTGTTCCTGGCCACAGGGTTCCAGAATCAAACCAATGTCAAGTTCCCAGGCCATGGGTTTCAAGTATCAGGTCTCAGTCATGTTTCCAGGGTACAGGGTTCTACAATCAAACCTCAGTCATGTTGCCAGTCCACAGATTTCTGCCATCAAACCTCAGTCAAGTTCCCAGGCCACAGATTTCCAGAATCAAACTTCAGTCATATTCCCAGGCCACACTTTTCCAGAATCACGCCTCAGTCATGTTCCCAGGCCACAGCGTTCCAGAATCAAACCAATGTCAAACTCCTAGGCCATGGGTTTCCACTACCAGGCCACAGTCATGTTTCCAGGGCACAGGGTTCTACAATCAAACCTCAGTCATGTTGCCAGTCCACAGGTTTCTGCCATCAAACCTCAGTCAAGTTCCCAGGCCAAAGATTTCCAATATCAAACCTCAGTCATATTCGCAGGACACATGGTTCCAGAATCAAACCTCAGTCATGTTTGCAGGACCCATGATTCTACAATCAGAACACAGTCATGTTCCCAGCACAAAGGTGTCCAGAATCAAACCTCAGTCATGTTCCCAGGGAACAGGGTTCCAGAAACAAACCTCAGTCATGTTGCCAAGCCACAGGTTTCCACCATCAAACCTCAGACATGTTCCCAGGCCACAGGGTTCCAGAATCAAACCGTTCTCATGTTCCCAGGCCACAGGGTTCCAGAAACCACTGATGTCATGTTCCCAGGCCACAGGGTTCGAGAAACAATCCTCAGTTATTTTCGCAGGCTACAGGGTTCCAGAATAAAACCTCAGTCATGTTCCCAGTCCACAGGGTACCAAAACCAAGCCTCAGTCAGACTCCCAGGGCCCAGTATTCCACAATCTAAACAGATGTCATGTTCCCAGGCAACAGGATTCCAGAATCACGCCTCAGTCTTGTTCCTGGCCACAGGGTTCCAGAATCAAACCAATGTCAAATTCCCAGGCCATGGGTTTCAAGTATCAGGTCGCAGTCATGTTTCCAGGGCACAGGGTTCTACAATCAAACCTCAGTAATGTTGCCAGTCCACAGATTTCTGCCATCAAACCTCAGTCAAGTTCCCAGGCCACAGATTTCCAGAATCAAACCTCAGTCATATTCCCAGGCCACACTTTTCCAGAATCACGCCTCAGTCATGTTACCAGGCCACCGGGTTCCAGAAACAATCCTCAGTTATATTCCCAGGCTACAGGGTTCCAGAATAAAACCTCAGTCATGTTCCCAGTCCACAGGGTTCCAGAATCAAACCAATGTCAATTTCCCAGGCCATGCGTTTCAAGTATCAGGTCGTAGTCATGTTTCCAGAGCACAGGGTTCAACAATCAAACCTCAGTAATGTTGCCAGTCCACAGATTTCTGCCATCAAACCTCAGTCAAGTTCCCAGGCCACAGATTTCCAGAATCAAACCTCAGTCATATTCCCAGGCCACAGTTTTCCAGAATCACGCCTCAGTCATGTTCCCTGGCCACAGGGATCCAGAATCAAACCTCAGTCATGTTGCCAGGCCATAGGGTACCACCATCAAACCTCAGTCATATTCCCAGACCACAGGTTTCCACAATCAAACCGATTTCATGTTCCCAGGCAACAGGGTACCAGAATCCAAAGTGATGTCATGTTCCCAGGCCCCAGGATTCCTCAATCTAACATCAGTCATGTTCACAGGCCAATGGTTTCCAAAATCAAACCACAGTCATATTCCCAGGCCACATGGTTCCAGAATCAAACCTCAGTCATGTTCCCAGTCCACAGGATTCCAGAACCAAGCTTTCAGTCAGGTTCCCAGGGCACAGTATTCCATAATCTAAACAGATGTCATGTTCCCAGGCCGCAGGATTCCAGAATCACGCCTCAGTCATGTTCCCAGGCCACAGGGTTCCAGAATCAAACCAATATCAAATTCCTAGGCCATGGGTTTCCAGTACCAAGCCACAGTCATGTTTCCTGGGCACAGGATTCCAGAATCTCGCCTCAGTCATGTTCCCTGGCCACAGGGTTCCAGAATCAAACCAATGTCAAGTTCCCAAGCCATGGGTTTCAAGTATCAGGTCGCAGTCATGTTTCCAGGGCACAGGGTTCTACAATCAAACCTCAGTCATGTTGCCAGTCCACAGATTTCTGCCATCAAACCTCAGTCAAGTTCCCAGACCACAGATTTCCAGAATCAAAGCTCAGTCATATTCCCAGGACACATGGTTCCAGAATCAAACCTCAGTCATGTTTGCAGGACCCATGGTTCCACAATCAAACCACAGTCATGTTCCCAGGACAAAGGTGTCCAGAAGCAAAACTCACTCATGTTCCCAGGGAACAGGGTTTCAGAAACAAAACTCAGTCATGTTGCCAGGCCACAGGTTTCCACCATCAAACCTCAGACATATTCCCAAGCCACAGGGTTCCAGAATCAAACCGTTCTCATGTTCCCAGGCCACAGGGTTCCAGAATCCACTGATGTCATGTTCCCCGGCCACAGGGTTCCAGAATCCACTGATGTCATGTTCCCAGGCCACAGGATTCCAGAATAAAACCTCAGTCAAGTTCCCTGTCCACAGGGTTCCAGAACCAAGCCTCAGTCAGGTTCCCAGGGCCCAGAATTCCACAATCTAAACAGATCTCATGTTCCCAGGGCACAGCATTCCAGAATCACGCCTCAATCTTGTTCCTGGCCAAAGGGTTCCAGAATCAAACCAATGTCAAGTTCCCAGGCCATGGGTTTCAAGTATCAGGTCTCAGTCATGTTTCCAGGGCACAGGGTTCTACAATCAAACCTCAGTAATGTTGCCAGTCCACAGATTTCTGCCATCAAACCTCAGTCAAGTTCCCAGGCCACAGATTTCCAGAATCAAACCTCAGTCATATTCCCAGGCCACACTTTTCCAGAATCACGCCTCAGTCATGTTCCCAGGCCACAGGGTTCCAGCAACAATCCTCAGTTATATTCCCAGGCTACAGGGTTCCAGAATAAAACCTCAGTCATGTTCCCAGTCCACAGGGTTCCAGATTCAAACCAATGTCAATTTCCCAGGCCATGCGTTTCAAGTATCAGGTCTCAGTCATGTTTCCATAGCACAGGGTTCTACAATCAAACCTCAGTAATGTTGCCTGTCCACAGATTTCTGCCATCAAACCTCAGTCAAGTTCCCAGGCCACAGATTTCCAGAGTCAAACCTCAGTCATATTCCCAGGCCACAGTTTTCCAGAATCACGCCTCAGTCATGTTCCCTGGCCCCAGGGATCCAGAATCAAACCTCAGTCATGTTGCCAGGCCATAGGATACCACCATCAAACCTCAGTCATATTCCCAGACCACAGGTTTCCACAATCAAACCGATTTCATGTTCCCAGGCAACAGGGTACCAGAATCCAAAGTGATGTCATGTTCCCAGGCCCCAGGATTCCTCAATCTAACATCAGTCATGTTCACAGGCCAATGGTTTCCAAAATCAAACCACAGTCATATTCCCAGGCCACATGGTTCCAGAATCAAACCTCAGTCATGTTCCCAGTCCACAGGATTCCAGAACCAAGCTTTCAGTCAGGTTCCCAGGGCACAGTATTCCATAATCTAAACAGATGTCTTGTTCCCAGGCCGCAGGATTCCAGAATCACGCCTCAGTCATGTTCCCAGGCCACAGGGTTCCAGAATCAAACCAATGTCAAATTCCTAGGCCATGGGTTTCCAGTACCAAGCCACAGTCATGTTTCCTGGGCACAGGATTCCAGAATCTCGCCTCAGTCATGTTCCCTGGCCACAGGGTTCCAGAATCAAACCAATGTCAAGTTCCCAAGCCATGGGTTTCAAGTATCAGGTCGCAGTCATGTTTCCAGGGCACAGGGTTCTACAATCAAACCTCAGTCATGTTGCCAGTCCACAGGTTTCTGCCATCAAACCTCAGTCAAGATCCCAGGCCACAGATTTCCAGAATCAAAGCTCAGTCATATTCCCATGACACATGGTTCCAGAATCAAACCTCAGTCATGTTCGCAGGCCACAGGATTCCACAATCAAACCACAGTCATGTTCCCAGGAGAAAGGTGTCCAGAAGCAAACCTCAGTCATGTTCCCAGGGAACAGGGTTCCAGAAACAAACCTCAGTCATGTTGCCAGGCCACAGGTTTCCACCATCAAACCTCAGACATATTCCCAAGCCACAGGGTTCCAGAATCAAACCGTTCTCATGTTCCCATGCCACAGGGTTCCAGAATCCACTGATGACATGTTCCTCGGCCACAGGGTTCCAGAATCCACTGATGTCATGTTCCCAGGCCACAGGATTCCAGAATAAAACCTCAATCAAGTTCCCTGTCCACAGGGTTCCAGAACCAAGCCTCAGTCAGGTTCCCAGGGCCCAGAATTCCACAATCTAAACATATCTCATGTTCCCAGGGCACTGCATTCCAGAATCACGCCTCAGTCTTGTTCCTGGCCACAGGGTTCCAGAATCAAACCAATGTCAAGTTCCCAGGCCATGGGTTTCAAGTATCAGGTCTCAGTCATGTTTCCAGGGTACAGGGTTCTACAATCAAACCTCAGTCATATTGCCAGTCCACAGATTTCTGCCATCAAACCTCAGTCAAGTTCCCAGGCCACAGATTTCCAGAATCAAACTTCAGTCATATTCCCAGGCCACACTTTTCCAGAATCACGCCTCAGTCATGTTTCCAGGCCACAGCGTTCCAGAATCAAATCAATGTCAAACTCCTAGGCCATGGGTTTCCACTACCAGGCCACAGTCATGTTTCCAGGGCACAGGGTTCTACAATCAAACCTCAGTCATGTTGCCAGTCCACAGGTTTCTGCCATCAAACCTCAGTCAAGTTCCCAGGCCAAAGATTTCCAATATCAAACCTCAGTCATATTCACAGGACACATGGTTCCAGAATCAAACCTCAGTCATGTTTGCAGGACCCATGATTCTACAATCAGAACACAGTCATGTTCCCAGCACAAAGGTGTCCAGAATCAAACCTCAGTCATGTTCCCAGGGAACAGGGTTCCAGAAACAAACCTCAGTCATGTTGCCAAGCCACAGGTTTCCACCATCAAACCTCAGACATGTTCCCAGGCCACAGGGTTGCAGAATCAAACCGTTCTCATGTTCCCAGGCCACAGGGTTCCAGAAACCACTGATGTCATGTTCCCAGGCCACAGGGTTCGAGAAACAATCCTCAGTTATTTTTGCAGGCTACAGGGTTCCAGAATAAAACCTCAGTCATGTTCCCAGTCCACAGGGTACCAAAACCAAGCCTCAGTCAGATTCCCAGGGCCCAGTATTCCACAATCTAAACAGATGTCATGTTCCCAGGCAACAGGATTCCAGAATCACGCCTCAGTCTTGTTCCTGGCCACAGGGTTCCAGAATCAAACCAATGTCAAATTCCCAGGCCATGGGTTTCAAGTATCAGGTCGCAGTCATGTTTCCAGGGCACAGGGTTCTACAATCAAACCTCAGTAATGTTGCCAGTCCACAGATTTCTGCCATCAAACCTCAGTCAAGTTCCCAGGCCACAGATTTCCAGAATCAAACCTCAGTCATATTCCCAGGCCACACTTTTCCAGAATCACGCCTCAGTCATGTTCCCAGGCCACAGGGTTCCAGCAACAATCCTCAGTTATATTCCCAGGCTACAGGGTTCCAGAATAAAACCTCAGTCATGTTCCCAGTCCACAGGTTTCCAGAATCAAACCAATGTCAATTTCCCAGGCCATGCGTTTCAAGTATCAGGTCTCAGTCATGTTTCCATAGCACAGGGTTCAACAATCAAACCTAAGTAATGTTGCCAGTCCACAGATTTCTGCCATCAAACCTCAGTCAAGTTCCCAGGCCACAGATTTCCAGAGTCAAACCTCAGTCATATTCCCAGGCCACAGTTTTCCAGAATCACGCCTCAGTCATGTTCCCTGGCCCCAGGGATCCAGAATCAAACCTCAGTCATGTTGCCAGGCCATAGGATACCACCATCAAACCTCAGTCATATTCCCAGACCACAGGTTTCCACAATCAAACCGATTTCATGTTCCCAGGCAACAGGGTACCAGAATCCAAAGTGATGTCATGTTCCCAGGCCCCAGGATTCCTCAATCTAACATCAGTCATGTTCACAGGCCCATGGTTTCCAAAATCAAACCACAGTCATATTCCCAGGCCACATGGTTCCAGAATCAAACCTCAGTCATGTTCCCAGTCCACAGGATTCCAGAACCAAGCTTTCAGTCAGGTTCCCAGGGCACAGTACTCCATAATCTAAACAGATGTCTTGTTCCCAGGCCGCAGGATTCCAGAATCACGCCTCAGTCATGTTCCCAGGCCACAGGGTTCCAGAATCAAACCAATGTCAAATTCGTAGGCCATGGGTTTCCAGTACCAAGCCACAGTCATGTTTCCTGGGCACAGGATTCCAGAATCTCGCCTCAGTCATGTTCCCTGGCCACAGGGTTCCAGAATCAAACCAATGTCAAGTTCCCAAGCCATGGGTTTCAAGTATCAGGTCGCAGTCATGTTTCCAGGGCACAGGGTTCTACAATCAAACCTCAGTCATGTTGCCAGTCCACAGGTTTCTGCCATCAAACCTCAGTCAAGTTCCCAGGCCACAGATTTCCAGAATCAAAGCTCAGTCATATTCCCATGACACATGGTTCCAGAATCAAACCTCAGTCATGTTCGCAGGCCACAGGATTCCACAATCAAACCACAGTCATGTTCCCAGGACAAAGGTGTCCAGAAGCAAAACTCACTCATGTTCCCAGGGAACATGGTTTCAGAAACAAAACTCAGTCATGTTGCCAGGCCACAGGTTTCCACCATCAAACCTCAGACATATTCCCAAGCCACAGGGTCCCAGAATCAAACCGTTCTCATGTTCCCAGGCCACAGGGTTCCAGAATCCACTGATGTCATGTTCCCCGGCCACAGGGTTCCAGAATCCACTGATGTCATGTTCCCAGGCCACAGGATTCCAGAATAAAACCTAAGTCAAGTTCCCTGTCCACAGGGTTCCAGAACCAAGCCTCAGTCAGGTTCCCAGGGCCCAGAATTCCACAATCTAAACAGATCTCATGTTCCCAGGACACAGCATTCCAGAATCACGCCTCAATCTTGTTCCTGGCCACAGGGTTCCAGAATCAAACCAATGTCAAGTTCCCAGGCCATGGGTTTCAAGTATCAGGTCTCAGTCATGTTTCCAGGGCACAGGGTTCTACAATCAAACCTCAGTAATGTTGCCAGTCCACAGATTTCTGCCATCAAACCTCAGTCAAGTTCCCAGGCCACAGATTTCCAGAATCAAACCTCAGTCATATTCCCAGGCCACACTTTTCCAGAATCACGCCTCAGTCATGTTCCCAGGCCACAGGGTTCCAGCAACAATCCTCAGTTATATTCCCAGGCTACAGGGTTCCAGAATAAAACCTCAGTCATGTTCCCAGTCCACAGGGTTCCAGAATCAAACCAATGTCAATTTCCCAGGCCATGCGTTTCAAGTATCAGGTCTCAGTCATGTTTCCATAGCACAGGGTTCTACAATCAAACCTAAGTAATGTTGCCAGTCCACAGATTTCTGCCATCAAACCTCAGTCAAGTTCCCAGGCCACAGATTTCCGGAGTCAAACCTCAGTCATATTCCCAGGCCACAGTTTTCCAGAATCACGCCTCAGTCATGTTCCCTGGCCACAGGGATCCAGAATCAAACCTCAGTCATGTTGCCAGGCCATAGGATACCACCATCAAACCTCAGTCATATTCCCAGACCACAGGTTTCCACAATCAAACCGATTTCATGTTCCCAGGCAACAGGGTACCAGAATCCAAAGTGATGTCATGTTCCCAGGCCCCAGGATTCCTCAATCTAACATCAGTCATGTTCACAGGCCAATGGTTTCCAAAATCAAACCACAGTCATATTCCCAGGCCACATGATTCCAGAATCAAACCTCAGTCATGTTCCCAGTCCACAGGATTCCAGAACCAAGCTTTCAGTCAGGTTCCCAGGGCACAGTATTCCATAATCTAAACAGATGTCATGTTCCCAGGCCGCAGGATTCCAGAATCACGCCTCAGTCATGTTCCCAGGCCACAGGGTTCCAGAATCAAACCAATGTCAAATTCCTAGGCCATGGGTTTCCAGTACCAAGCCACAGTCATGTTTCCTGGGCACAGGATTCCAGAATCTCGCCTCAGTCATGTTCCCTGGCCACAGGGTTCCAGAATCAAACCAATGTCAAGTTCCCAAGCCATGGGTTTCAAGTATCAGGTCGCAGTCATGTTTCCAGGGCACAGGGTTCTACAATCAAACCTCAGTCATGTTGCCAGTCCACAGGTTTCTGCCATCAAACCTCAGTCAAGTTCCCAGGCCACAGATTTCCAGAATCAAAGCTCAGTCATATTCCCATGACACATGGTTCCAGAATCAAACCTCAGTCATGTTCGCAGGCCACAGGATTCCACAATCAAACCACAGTCATGTTCCCAGGAGAAAGGTGTCCAGAAGCAAACCTCAGTCATGTTCCCAGGGAACAGGGTTCCAGAAACAAACCTCAGTCATGTTGCCAGGCCACAGGTTTCCACCATCAAACCTCAGACATATTCCCAAGCCACAGGGTTCCAGAATCAAACCGTTCTCATGTTCCCATGCCACAGGGTTCCAGAATCCACTGATGACATGTTCCTCGGCCAGAGGGTTCCAGAATCCACTGATGTCATGTTCCCCGGCCACAGGGTTCCAGAATCCACTGATGTCATGTTCCCAGGCCACAGGATTCCAGAATAAATCCTCAGTCAAGTTCCCTGTCCACAGGATTCCAGAACCAAGCCTCAGTCAGGTTCCCAGGGCCCAGAATTCCACAATCTAAACAGATCTCATGTTCCCAGGGCACAGCATTCCAGAATCACGCCTCAATCTTGTTCCTGGCCACAGGGTTCCAGAATCAAACCAATGTCAAGTTCCCAGGCCATGGGTTTCAAGTATCAGGTCTCAGTCATGTTCCCAGGCCACAGGGTTCCAGCAACAATCCTCAGTTATATTCCCAGGCTACAGGGTTCCAGAATAAAACCTCAGTCATGTTCCCAGTCCACAGAGTTCCAGAATCAAACCAATGTCAATTTCCCAGGCCATGCGTTTCAAGTATCAGGTCACAGTCATGTTTCCATAGCACAGGGTTCTACAATCAAACCTAAGTAATGTTGCCTGTCCATAGATTTCTGCCATCAAACCTCAGTCAAGTTCCCAGGCCACAGATTTCCAGAGTCAAACCTCAGTCATATTCCCAGGCCACAGTTTTCCAGAATCACGCCTCAGTCATGTTCCCTGGCCCCAGGGATCCAGAATCAAACCTCAGTCATGTTGCCAGGCCATAGGATACCACCCTCAAACCTCAGTCATATTCCCAGACCACAGGTTTCCACAATCAAACCGATTTCATGTTCCCAGGCAACAGGGTACCAGAATCCAAAGTGATGTCATGTTCCCAGGCCCCAGGATTCCTCAATCTAACATCAGTCATGTTCACAGGCCAATGGTTTCCAAAATCAAACCACAGTCATATTCCCAGGCCACATGGTTCCAGAATCAAACCTCAGTCATGTTCCCAGTCCACAGGATTCCAGAACCAAGCTTTCAGTCAGGTTCCCAGGGCACAGTATTCCATAATCTAAACAGATGTCATGTTCCCAGGCCGTAGGATTCCAGAATCACGCCTCAGTCATGTTCCCAGGCCACAGGGTTCCAGAATCAAACCAATGTCAAATTCCTAGGCCATGGGTTTCCAGTACCAAGCCACAGTCATGTTTCCTGGGCACAGGATTCCAGAATCTCGCCTCAGTCATGTTCCCTGGCCACAGGGTTCCAGAATCAAACCAATGTCAAGTTCCCAAGCCATGGGTTTCAAGTATCAGGTCGCAGTCATGTTTCCAGGGCACAGGGTTCTAAAATCAAACCTCAGTCATGTTGCCAGTCCACAGGTTTCTGCCATCAAACCTCAGTCAAGTTCCCAGGCCACAGATTTCCAGAATCAAAGCTCAGTCATATTCCCAGGACACATGGTTCCAGAATCAAACCTCAGTCATGTTCGCAGGCCACAGGATTCCACAATCAAACCACAGTCATGTTCCCAGGAGAAAGGTGTCCAGAAGTAAACCTCAGTCATGTTCCCAGGGAACAGGGTTCCAGAAACAAACCTCAGTCCTGTTGCCAGGCCACAGGTTTCCACCATCAAACCTCAGACATATTCCCAAGCCACAGGGTTCCAGAATCAAACCGTTCTCATGTTCCCATGCCACAGGGTTCCAGAATCCACTGATGACATGTTCCTCGGCCACAGGGTTCCAGAATCCACTGATGTCATGTTCCCAGGCCACAGGATTCCAGAATAAAACCTCAATCAAGTTCCCTGTCCACAGGGTTCCAGAACCAAGCCTCAGTCAGGTTCCCAGGGCCCAGAATTCCACAATCTAAACATATCTCATGTTCCCAGGGCACTGCATTCCAGAATCACGCCTCAGTCTTGTTCCTGGCCACAGGGTTCCAGAATCAAACCAATGTCAAGTTCCCAGGCCATGGGTTTCAAGTATCAGGTCTCAGTCATGTTTCCAGGGTACAGGGTTCTACAATCAAACCTCAGTCATGTTGCCAGTCCACAGATTTCTGCCATCAAACCTCAGTCAAGTTCCCAGGCCACAGATTTCCAGAATCAAACTTCAGTCATATTCCCAGGCCACACTTTTAGAGAATCACGCCTCAGTCATGTACCCAGGCCACAGCGTTCCAGAATCAAACCAATGTCAAACTCCTAGGCCATGGGTTTCCACTACCAGGCCACAGTCATGTTTCCAGGGCACAGGGTTCTACAATCAAACCTCAGTCATGTTGCCAGTCCACAGGTTTCTGCCATCAAACCTCAGTCAAGTTCCCAGGCCAAAGATTTCCAATATCAAACCTCAGTCATATTCGCAGGACACATGGTTCCAGAATCAAACCTCAGTCATGTTTGCAGGACCCATGATTCTACAATCAGAACACAGTCATGTTCCCAGCACAAAGGTGTCCAGAATCAAACCTCAGTCATGTTCCCAGGGAACAGGGTTCCAGAAACAAACCTCAGTCATGTTGCCAAGCCACAGGTTTCCACCATCAAACCTCAGACATGTTCCCAGGCCACAGGGTTCCAGAATCAAACCGTTCTCATGTTCCCAGGCCACAGGGTTCCAGAAACCACTGATGTCATGTTCCCAGGCCACAGGGTTCGAGAAACAATCCTCAGTTATTTTCGCAGGCTACAGGGTTCCAGAATAAAACCTCAGTCATGTTCCCAGTCCACAGGGTACCAAAACCAAGCCTCAGTCAGATTCCCAGGGCCCAGTATTCCACAATCTAAACAGATGTCATGTTCCCAGGCAACAGGATTCCAGAATCACGCCTCACTCTTGTTCCTGGCCACAGGGTTCCAGAATCAAACCAATGTCAAATTCCCAGGCCATGGGTTTCAAGTATCAGGTCGCAGTCATGTTTCCAGGGCACAGGGTTCTACAATCAAACCTCAGTAATGTTGCCAGTCCACAGATTTCTGCCATCAAACCTCAGTCAAGTTCCCAGGCCACAGATTTCCAGAATCAAACCTCAGTCATATTCCCAGGCCACACTTTTCCAGAATCACGCCTCAGTCATGTTACCAGGCCACCGGGTTCCAGAAACAATCCTCAGTTATATTCCCAGGCTACAGGGTTCCAGAATAAAACCTCAGTCATGTTCCCAGTCCACAGGGTTCCAGAATCAAACCAATGTCAATTTCCCAGGCCATGCGTTTCAAGTATCAGGTCGCAGTCATGTTTCCAGAGCACAGGGTTCAACAATCAAACCTCAGTAATGTTGCCAGTCCACAGATTTCTGCCATCAAACCTCAGTCAAGTTCCCAGGCCACAGATTTCCAGAATCAAACCTCAGTCATATTCCCAGGCCACAGTTTTCCAGAATCACGCCTCAGTCATGTTCCCTGGCCACAGGGATCCAGAATCAAACCTCAGTCATGTTGCCAGGCCATAGGGTACCACCATCAAACCTCAGTCATATTCCCAGACCACAGGTTTCCACAATCAAACCGATTTCATGTTCCCAGGCAACAGGGTACCAGAATCCAAAGTGATGTCATGTTCCCAGGCCCCAGGATTCCTCAATCTAACATCAGTCATGTTCACAGGCCAATGGTTTCCAAAATCAAACCACAGTCATATTCCCAGGCCACATGGTTCCAGAATCAAACCTCAGTCATGTTCCCAGTCCACAGGATTCCAGAACCAAGCTTTCAGTCAGGTTCCCAGGGCACAGTATTCCATAATCTAAACAGATGTCATGTTCCCAGGCCGCAGGATTCCAGAATCACGCCTCAGTCATGTTCCCAGGCCACAGGGTTCCAGAATCAAACCAATATCAAATTCCTAGGCCATGGGTTTCCAGTACCAAGCCACAGTCATGTTTCCTGGGCACAGGATTCCAGAATCTCGCCTCAGTCATGTTCCCTGGCCACAGGGTTCCAGAATCAAACCAATGTCAAGTTCCCAAGCCATGGGTTTCAAGTATCAGGTCGCAGTCATGTTTCCAGGGCACAGGGTTCTACAATCAAACCTCAGTCATGTTGCCAGTCCACAGATTTCTGCCATCAAACCTCAGTCAAGTTCCCAGGCCACAGATTTCCAGAATCAAACTTCAGTCATATTCCCAGGCCACACTTTTCCAGAATCACGCCTCAGTCATGTTCCCAGGCCACAGCGTTCCAGAATCAAATCAATGTCAAACTCCTAGGCCATGGGTTTCCACTACCAGGCCACAGTCATGTTTCCAGGGCACAGGGTTCTACAATCAAACCTCAGTCATGTTGCCAGTCCACAGGTTTCTGCCATCAAACCTCAGTCAAGTTCCCAGGCCAAAGATTTCCAATATCAAACCTCAGTCATATTCGCAGGACACATGGTTCCAGAATCAAACCTCAGTCATGTTTGCAGGACCCATGATTCTACAATCAGAACACAGTCATGTTCCCAGCACAAAGGTGTCCAGAATCAAACCTCAGTCATGTTCCCAGGGAACAGGGTTCCAGAAACAAACCTCAGTCATGTTGCCAAGCCACAGGTTTCCACCATCAAACCTCAGACATGTTCCCAGGCCACAGGGTTCCAGAATCAAACCGTTCTCATGTTCCCAGGCCACAGGTTTCCAGAAACCACTGATGTCATGTTCCCAGGCCACAGGGTTCGAGAAACAATCCTCAGTTATTTTTGCAGGCTACAGGGTTCCAGAATAAAACCTCAGTCATGTTCCCAGTCCACAGGGTACCAAAACCAAGCCTCAGTCAGATTCCCAGGGCCCAGTATTCCACAATCTAAGCAGATGTCATGTTCCCAGGCAACAGGATTCCAGAATCACGCCTCAGTCTTGTTCCTGGCCACAGGGTTCCAGAATCAAACCAATGTCAAATTCCCAGGCCATGGGTTTCAAGTATCAGGTCGCAGTCATGTTTCCAGGGCACAGGGTTCTACAATCAAACCTCAGTCATGTTGCCAGTCCACAGATTTCTGCCATCAAACCTCAGTCAAGTTCCCAGGCCACAGATTTCCAGAATCAAACCTCAGTCATATTCCCAGGCCACACTTTTCCAGAATCACGCCTCAGTCATGTTACCAGGCCACCGGGTTCCAGAAACAATCCTCAGTTATATTCCCAGGCTACAGGGTTCCAGAATAAAACCTCAGTCATGTTCCCAGTCCACAGGGTTCCAGAATCAAACCAATGTCAATTTCCCAGGCCATGCGTTTCAAGTATCAGGTCGCAGTCATGTTTCCAGAGCACAGGGTTCAACAGTCAAACCTCAGTAATGTTGCCAGTCCACAGATTTCTGCCATCAAACCTCAGTCAAGTTCCCAGGCCACAGATTTCCAGAATCAAACCTCAGTCATATTCCCAGGCCACAGTTTTCCAGAATCACGCCTCAGTCATGTTCCCTGGCCACAGGGATCCAGAATCAAACCTCAGTCATGTTGCCAGGCCATAGGGTACCACCATCAAACCTCAGTCATATTCCCAGACCACAGGTTTCCACAATCAAACCGATTTCATGTTCCCAGGCAACAGGGTACCAGAATCCAAAGTGATGTCATGTTCCCAGGCCCCAGGATTCCTCAATCTAACATCAGTCATGTTCACAGGCCCATGGTTTCCAAAATCAAACCACAGTCATATTCCCAGGCCACATGGTTCCAGAATCAAACCTCAGTCATGTTCCCAGTCCACAGGATTCCAGAACCAAGCTTTCAGTCAGGTTCCCCGGGCACAGTATTCCATAATCTAAACAGATGTCATGTTCCCAGGCCGCAGGATTCCAGAATCACGCCTCAGTCATGTTCCCAGGCCACAGGGTTCCAGAATCAAACCAATATCAAATTCCTAGGCCATGGGTTTCCAGTACCAAGCCACAGTCATGTTTCCTGGGCACAGGATTCCAGAATCTCGCCTCAGTCATGTTCCCTGGCCACAGGGTTCCAGAATCAAACCAATGTCAAGTTCCCAAGCCATGGGTTTCAAGTATCAGGTCGCAGTCATGTTTCCAGGGCACAGGGTTCTACAATCAAACCTCAGTCATGTTGCCAGTCCACAGATTTCTGCCATCAAACCTCAGTCAAGTTCCCAGACCACAGATTTCCAGAATCAAAGCTCAGTCATATTCCCAGGACACATGGTTCCAGAATCAAACCTCAGTCATGTTTGCAGGACCCATGGTTCCACAATCAAACCACAGTCATGTTCCCAGGACAAAGGTGTCCAGAAACAAAACTCACTCATGTTCCCAGGGAACAGGGTTCCAGAAACAAAACTCATTCATGTTGCCAGGCCACAGGTTTCCACCATCAAACCTCAGACATATTCCCAAGCCACAGGGTTCCAGAATCAAACCGTTCTCATGTTCCCAGGCCACAGGGTTCCAGAATCCACTGATGTCATGTTCCCCGGCCACAGGGTTCCAGAATCCACTGATGTCATGTTCCCAGGCCACAGGATTCCAGAATAAAACCTCAGTCAAGTTCCCTGTCCACAGGGTTCCAGAACCAAGCCTCAGTCAGGTTCCCAGGGCCCAGAATTCCACAATCTAAACAGATCTCATGTTCCCAGGGCACAGCATTCCAGAATCACGCCTCAATCTTGTTCCTGGCCAAAGGGTTCCAGAATCAAACCAATGTCAAGTTCCCAGGCCATGGGTTTCAAGTATCAGGTCTCAGTCATGTTTCCAGGGCACAGGGTTCTACAATCAAACCTCAGTCATGTTGCCAGTCCACAGATTTCTGCCATCAAACCTCAGTCAAGTTCCCAGGCCACAGATTTCCAGAATCAAACCTCAGTCATATTCCCAGGCCACACTTTTCCAGAATCACGCCTCAGTCATGTTCCCAGGCCACAGGGTTCCAGCAACAATCCTCAGTTATATTCCCAGGCTACAGGGTTCCAGAATAAAACCTCAGTCATGTTCCCAGTCCACAGGGTTCCAGAATCAAACCAATGTCAATTTCCCAGGCCATGCGTTTCAAGTATCAGGTCTCAGTCATGTTTCCATAGCACAGGGTTCAACAATCAAACCTAAGTAATGTTGCCAGTCCACAGATTTCTGCCATCAAACCTCAGTCAAGTTCCCAGGCCACAGATTTCCAGAGTCAAACCTCAGTCATATTCCCAGGCCACAGTTTTCCAGAATCACGCCTCAGTCATGTTCCCTGGCCCCAGGGATCCAGAATCAAACCTCAGTCATGTTGCCAGGCCATAGGATACCACCATCAAACCTCAGTCATATTCCCAGACCACAGGTTTCCACAATCAAACCGATTTCATGTTCCCAGGCAACAGGGTACCAGAATCCAAAGTGATGTCATGTTCCCAGGCCCCAGGATTCCTCAATCTAACATCAGTCATGTTCACAGGCCCATGGTTTCCAAAATCAAACCACAGTCATATTCCCAGGCCACATGGTTCCAGAATCAAACCTCAGTCATGTTCCCAGTCCACAGGATTCCAGAACCAAGCTTTCAGTCAGGTTCCCAGGGCACAGTACTCCATAATCTAAACAGATGTCTTGTTCCCAGGCCGCAGGATTCCAGAATCACGCCTCAGTCATGTTCCCAGGCCACAGGGTTCCAGAATCAAACCAATGTCAAATTCGTAGGCCATGGGTTTCCAGTACCAAGCCACAGTCATGTTTCCTGGGCACAGGATTCCAGAATCTCGCCTCAGTCATGTTCCCTGGCCACAGGGTTCCAGAATCAAACCAATGTCAAGTTCCCAAGCCATGGGTTTCAAGTATCAGGTCGCAGTCATGTTTCCAGGGCACAGGGTTCTACAATCAAACCTCAGTCATGTTGCCAGTCCACAGGTTTCTGCCATCAAACCTCAGTCAAGTTCCCAGGCCACAGATTTCCAGAATCAAAGCTCAGTCATATTCCCATGACACATGGTTCCAGAATCAAACCTCAGTCATGTTCGCAGGCCACAGGATTCCACAATCAAACCACAGTCATGTTCCCAGGAGAAAGGTGTCCAGAAGCAAACCTCAGTCATGTTCCCAGGGAACAGGGTTCCAGAAACAAACCTCAGTCCTGTTGCCAGGCCACAGGTTTCCACCATCAAACCTCAGACATATTCCCAAGCCACAGGGTTCCAGAATCAAACCGTTCTCATGTTCCCATGCCACAGGGTTCCAGAATCCACTGATGACATGTTCCTCGGCCACAGGGTTCCAGAATCCACTGATGTCATGTTCCCAGGCCACAGGATTCCAGAATAAAACCTCAATCAAGTTCCCTGTCCACAGGGTTCCAGAACCAAGCCTCAGTCAGGTTCCCAGGGCCCAGAATTCCACAATCTAAACATATCTCATGTTCCCAGGGCACTGCATTCCAGAATCACGCCTCAGTCTTGTTCCTGGCCACAGGGTTCCAGAATCAAACCAATGTCAAGTTCCCAGGCCATGGGTTTCAAGTATCAGGTCTCAGTCATGTTTCCAGGGTACAGGGTTCTACAATCAAACCTCAGTCATGTTGCCAGTCCACAGATTTCTGCCATCAAACCTCAGTCAAGTTCCCAGGCCACAGATTTCCAGAATCAAACTTCAGTCATATTCCCAGGCCACACTTTTCCAGAATCACGCCTCAGTCATGTTCCCAGGCCACAGCGTTCCAGAATCAAACCAATGTCAAACTCCTAGGCCATGGGTTTCCACTACCAGGCCACAGTCATGTTTCCAGGGCACAGGGTTCTACAATCAAACCTCAGTCATGTTGCCAGTCCACAGGTTTCTGCCATCAAACCTCAGTCAAGTTCCCAGGCCAAAGATTTCCAATATCAAACCTCAGTCATATTCGCAGGACACATGGTTCCAGAATCAAACCTCAGTCATGTTTGCAGGACCCATGATTCTACAATCAGAACACAGTCATGTTCCCAGCACAAAGGTGTCCAGAATCAAACCTCAGTCATGTTCCCAGGGAACAGGGTTCCAGAAACAAACCTCAGTCATGTTGCCAAGCCACAGGTTTCCACCATCAAACCTCAGACATGTTCCCAGGCCACAGGGTTCCAGAATCAAACCGTTCTCATGTTCCCAGGCCACAGGGTTCCAGAAACCACTGATGTCATGTTCCCAGGCCACAGGGTTCGAGAAACAATCCTCAGTTATTTTCGCAGGCTACAGGGTTCCAGAATAAAACCTCAGTCATGTTCCCAGTCCACAGGGTACCAAAACCAAGCCTCAGTCAGACTCCCAGGGCCCAGTATTCCACAATCTAAACAGATGTCATGTTCCCAGGCAACAGGATTCCAGAATCACGCCTCAGTCTTGTTCCTGGCCACAGGGTTCCAGAATCAAACCAATGTCAAATTCCCAGGCCATGGGTTTCAAGTATCAGGTCGCAGTCATGTTTCCAGGGCACAGGGTTCTACAATCAAACCTCAGTAATGTTGCCAGTCCACAGATTTCTGCCATCAAACCTCAGTCAAGTTCCCAGGCCACAGATTTCCAGAATCAAACCTCAGTCATATTCCCAGGCCACACTTTTCCAGAATCACGCCTCAGTCATGTTACCAGGCCACCGGGTTCCAGAAACAATCCTCAGTTATATTCCCAGGCTACAGGGTTCCAGAATAAAACCTCAGTCATGTTCCCAGTCCACAGGGTTCCAGAATCAAACCAATGTCAATTTCCCAGGCCATGCGTTTCAAGTATCAGGTCGTAGTCATGTTTCCAGAGCACAGGGTTCAACAATCAAACCTCAGTAATGTTGCCAGTCCACAGATTTCTGCCATCAAACCTCAGTCAAGTTCCCAGGCCACAGATTTCCAGAATCAAACCTCAGTCATATTCCCAGGCCACAGTTTTCCAGAATCACGCCTCAGTCATGTTCCCTGGCCACAGGGATCCAGAATCAAACCTCAGTCATGTTGCCAGGCCATAGGGTACCACCATCAAACCTCAGTCATATTCCCAGACCACAGGTTTCCACAATCAAACCGATTTCATGTTCCCAGGCAACAGGGTACCAGAATCCAAAGTGATGTCATGTTCCCAGGCCCCAGGATTCCTCAATCTAACATCAGTCATGTTCACAGGCCAATGGTTTCCAAAATCAAACCACAGTCATATTCCCAGGCCACATGGTTCCAGAATCAAACCTCAGTCATGTTCCCAGTCCACAGGATTCCAGAACCAAGCTTTCAGTCAGGTTCCCAGGGCACAGTATTCCATAATCTAAACAGATGTCATGTTCCCAGGCCGCAGGATTCCAGAATCACGCCTCAGTCATGTTCCCAGGCCACAGGGTTCCAGAATCAAACCAATATCAAATTCCTAGGCCATGGGTTTCCAGTACCAAGCCACAGTCATGTTTCCTGGGCACAGGATTCCAGAATCTCGCCTCAGTCATGTTCCCTGGCCACAGGGTTCCAGAATCAAACCAATGTCAAGTTCCCAAGCCATGGGTTTCAAGTATCAGGTCGCAGTCATGTTTCCAGGGCACAGGGTTCTACAATCAAACCTCAGTCATGTTGCCAGTCCACAGATTTCTGCCATCAAACCTCAGTCAAGTTCCCAGACCACAGATTTCCAGAATCAAAGCTCAGTCATATTCCCAGGACACATGGTTCCAGAATCAAACCTCAGTCATGTTTGCAGGACCCATGGTTCCACAATCAAACCACAGTCATGTTCCCAGGACAAAGGTGTCCAGAAGCAAAACTCACTCATGTTCCCAGGGAACAGGGTTTCAGAAACAAAACTCAGTCATGTTGCCAGGCCACAGGTTTCCACCATCAAACCTCAGACATATTCCCAAGCCACAGGGTTCCAGAATCAAACCGTTCTCATGTTCCCAGGCCACAGGGTTCCAGAATCCACTGATGTCATGTTCCCCGGCCACAGGGTTCCAGAATCCACTGATGTCATGTTCCCAGGCCACAGGATTCCAGAATAAAACCTCAGTCAAGTTCCCTGTCCACAGGGTTCCAGAACCAAGCCTCAGTCAGGTTCCCAGGGCCCAGAATTCCACAATCTAAACAGATCTCATGTTCCCAGGGCACAGCATTCCAGAATCACGCCTCAATCTTGTTCCTGGCCAAAGGGTTCCAGAATCAAACCAATGTCAAGTTCCCAGGCCATGGGTTTCAAGTATCAGGTCTCAGTCATGTTTCCAGGGCACAGGGTTCTACAATCAAACCTCAGTAATGTTGCCAGTCCACAGATTTCTGCCATCAAACCTCAGTCAAGTTCCCAGGCCACAGATTTCCAGAATCAAACCTCAGTCATATTCCCAGGCCACACTTTTCCAGAATCACGCCTCAGTCATGTTCCCAGGCCACAGGGTTCCAGCAACAATCCTCAGTTATATTCCCAGGCTACAGGGTTCCAGAATAAAACCTCAGTCATGTTCCCAGTCCACAGGGTTCCAGATTCAAACCAATGTCAATTTCCCAGGCCATGCGTTTCAAGTATCAGGTCTCAGTCATGTTTCCATAGCACAGGGTTCTACAATCAAACCTCAGTAATGTTGCCTGTCCACAGATTTCTGCCATCAAACCTCAGTCAAGTTCCCAGGCCACAGATTTCCAGAGTCAAACCTCAGTCATATTCCCAGGCCACAGTTTTCCAGAATCACGCCTCAGTCATGTTCCCTGGCCCCAGGGATCCAGAATCAAACCTCAGTCATGTTGCCAGGCCATAGGATACCACCATCAAACCTCAGTCATATTCCCAGACCACAGGTTTCCACAATCAAACCGATTTCATGTTCCCAGGCAACAGGGTACCAGAATCCAAAGTGATGTCATGTTCCCAGGCCCCAGGATTCCTCAATCTAACATCAGTCATGTTCACAGGCCAATGGTTTCCAAAATCAAACCACAGTCATATTCCCAGGCCACATGGTTCCAGAATCAAACCTCAGTCATGTTCCCAGTCCACAGGATTCCAGAACCAAGCTTTCAGTCAGGTTCCCAGGGCACAGTATTCCATAATCTAAACAGATGTCTTGTTCCCAGGCCGCAGGATTCCAGAATCACGCCTCAGTCATGTTCCCAGGCCACAGGGTTCCAGAATCAAACCAATGTCAAATTCCTAGGCCATGGGTTTCCAGTACCAAGCCACAGTCATGTTTCCTGGGCACAGGATTCCAGAATCTCGCCTCAGTCATGTTCCCTGGCCACAGGGTTCCAGAATCAAACCAATGTCAAGTTCCCAAGCCATGGGTTTCAAGTATCAGGTCGCAGTCATGTTTCCAGGGCACAGGGTTCTACAATCAAACCTCAGTCATGTTGCCAGTCCACAGGTTTCTGCCATCAAACCTCAGTCAAGATCCCAGGCCACAGATTTCCAGAATCAAAGCTCAGTCATATTCCCATGACACATGGTTCCAGAATCAAACCTCAGTCATGTTCGCAGGCCACAGGATTCCACAATCAAACCACAGTCATGTTCCCAGGAGAAAGGTGTCCAGAAGCAAACCTCAGTCATGTTCCCAGGGAACAGGGTTCCAGAAACAAACCTCAGTCATGTTGCCAGGCCACAGGTTTCCACCATCAAACCTCAGACATATTCCCAAGCCACAGGGTTCCAGAATCAAACCGTTCTCATGTTCCCATGCCACAGGGTTCCAGAATCCACTGATGACATGTTCCTCGGCCACAGGGTTCCAGAATCCACTGATGTCATGTTCCCAGGCCACAGGATTCCAGAATAAAACCTCAATCAAGTTCCCTGTCCACAGGGTTCCAGAACCAAGCCTCAGTCAGGTTCCCAGGGCCCAGAATTCCACAATCTAAACATATCTCATGTTCCCAGGGCACTGCATTCCAGAATCACGCCTCAGTCTTGTTCCTGGCCACAGGGTTCCAGAATCAAACCAATGTCAAGTTCCCAGGCCATGGGTTTCAAGTATCAGGTCTCAGTCATGTTTCCAGGGTACAGGGTTCTACAATCAAACCTCAGTCATATTGCCAGTCCACAGATTTCTGCCATCAAACCTCAGTCAAGTTCCCAGGCCACAGATTTCCAGAATCAAACTTCAGTCATATTCCCAGGCCACACTTTTCCAGAATCACGCCTCAGTCATGTTTCCAGGCCACAGCGTTCCAGAATCAAATCAATGTCAAACTCCTAGGCCATGGGTTTCCACTACCAGGCCACAGTCATGTTTCCAGGGCACAGGGTTCTACAATCAAACCTCAGTCATGTTGCCAGTCCACAGGTTTCTGCCATCAAACCTCAGTCAAGTTCCCAGGCCAAAGATTTCCAATATCAAACCTCAGTCATATTCACAGGACACATGGTTCCAGAATCAAACCTCAGTCATGTTTGCAGGACCCATGATTCTACAATCAGAACACAGTCATGTTCCCAGCACAAAGGTGTCCAGAATCAAACCTCAGTCATGTTCCCAGGGAACAGGGTTCCAGAAACAAACCTCAGTCATGTTGCCAAGCCACAGGTTTCCACCATCAAACCTCAGACATGTTCCCAGGCCACAGGGTTGCAGAATCAAACCGTTCTCATGTTCCCAGGCCACAGGGTTCCAGAAACCACTGATGTCATGTTCCCAGGCCACAGGGTTCGAGAAACAATCCTCAGTTATTTTTGCAGGCTACAGGGTTCCAGAATAAAACCTCAGTCATGTTCCCAGTCCACAGGGTACCAAAACCAAGCCTCAGTCAGATTCCCAGGGCCCAGTATTCCACAATCTAAACAGATGTCATGTTCCCAGGCAACAGGATTCCAGAATCACGCCTCAGTCTTGTTCCTGGCCACAGGGTTCCAGAATCAAACCAATGTCAAATTCCCAGGCCATGGGTTTCAAGTATCAGGTCGCAGTCATGTTTCCAGGGCACAGGGTTCTACAATCAAACCTCAGTAATGTTGCCAGTCCACAGATTTCTGCCATCAAACCTCAGTCAAGTTCCCAGGCCACAGATTTCCAGAATCAAACCTCAGTCATATTCCCAGGCCACACTTTTCCAGAATCACGCCTCAGTCATGTTCCCAGGCCACAGGGTTCCAGCAACAATCCTCAGTTATATTCCCAGGCTACAGGGTTCCAGAATAAAACCTCAGTCATGTTCCCAGTCCACAGGTTTCCAGAATCAAACCAATGTCAATTTCCCAGGCCATGCGTTTCAAGTATCAGGTCTCAGTCATGTTTCCATAGCACAGGGTTCAACAATCAAACCTAAGTAATGTTGCCAGTCCACAGATTTCTGCCATCAAACCTCAGTCAAGTTCCCAGGCCACAGATTTCCAGAGTCAAACCTCAGTCATATTCCCAGGCCACAGTTTTCCAGAATCACGCCTCAGTCATGTTCCCTGGCCCCAGGGATCCAGAATCAAACCTCAGTCATGTTGCCAGGCCATAGGATACCACCATCAAACCTCAGTCATATTCCCAGACCACAGGTTTCCACAATCAAACCGATTTCATGTTCCCAGGCAACAGGGTACCAGAATCCAAAGTGATGTCATGTTCCCAGGCCCCAGGATTCCTCAATCTAACATCAGTCATGTTCACAGGCCCATGGTTTCCAAAATCAAACCACAGTCATATTCCCAGGCCACATGGTTCCAGAATCAAACCTCAGTCATGTTCCCAGTCCACAGGATTCCAGAACCAAGCTTTCAGTCAGGTTCCCAGGGCACAGTACTCCATAATCTAAACAGATGTCTTGTTCCCAGGCCGCAGGATTCCAGAATCACGCCTCAGTCATGTTCCCAGGCCACAGGGTTCCAGAATCAAACCAATGTCAAATTCGTAGGCCATGGGTTTCCAGTACCAAGCCACAGTCATGTTTCCTGGGCACAGGATTCCAGAATCTCGCCTCAGTCATGTTCCCTGGCCACAGGGTTCCAGAATCAAACCAATGTCAAGTTCCCAAGCCATGGGTTTCAAGTATCAGGTCGCAGTCATGTTTCCAGGGCACAGGGTTCTACAATCAAACCTCAGTCATGTTGCCAGTCCACAGGTTTCTGCCATCAAACCTCAGTCAAGTTCCCAGGCCACAGATTTCCAGAATCAAAGCTCAGTCATATTCCCATGACACATGGTTCCAGAATCAAACCTCAGTCATGTTCGCAGGCCACAGGATTCCACAATCAAACCACAGTCATGTTCCCAGGAGAAAGGTGTCCAGAAGCAAACCTCAGTCATGTTCCCAGGGAACAGGGTTCCAGAAACAAACCTCAGTCCTGTTGCCAGGCCACAGGTTTCCACCATCAAACCTCAGACATATTCCCAAGCCACAGGGTTCCAGAATCAAACCGTTCTCATGTTCCCATGCCACAGGGTTCCAGAATCCACTGATGACATGTTCCTCGGCCACAGGGTTCCAGAATCCACTGATGTCATGTTCCCAGGCCACAGGATTCCAGAATAAAACCTCAATCAAGTTCCCTGTCCACAGGGTTCCAGAACCAAGCCTCAGTCAGGTTCCCAGGGCCCAGAATTCCACAATCTAAACATATCTCATGTTCCCAGGGCACTGCATTCCAGAATCACGCCTCAGTCTTGTTCCTGGCCACAGGGTTCCAGAATCAAACCAATGTCAAGTTCCCAGGCCATGGGTTTCAAGTATCAGGTCGCAGTCATGTTTCCAGGGTACAGGGTTCTACAATCAAACCTCAGTCATGTTGCCAGTCCACAGATTTCTGCCATCAAACCTCAGTCAAGTTCCCAGGCCACAGATTTCCAGAATCAAACTTCAGTCATATTCCCAGGCCACACTTTTCCAGAATCACGCCTCAGTCATGTTCCCAGGCCACAGCGTTCCAGAATCAAACCAATGTCAAACTCCTAGGCCATGGGTTTCCACTACCAGGCCACAGTCATGTTTCCAGGGCACAGGGTTCTACAATCAAACCTCAGTCATGTTGCCAGTCCACAGGTTTCTGCCATCAAACCTCAGTCAAGTTCCCAGGCCAAAGATTTCCAATATCAAACCTCAGTCATATTCGCAGGACACATGGTTCCAGAATCAAACCTCAGTCATGTTTGCAGGACCCATGATTCTACAATCAGAACACAGTCATGTTCCCAGCACAAAGGTGTCCAGAATCAAACCTCAGTCATGTTCCCAGGGAACAGGGTTCCAGAAACAAACCTCAGTCATGTTGCCAAGCCACAGGTTTCCACCATCAAACCTCAGACATGTTCCCAGGCCACAGGGTTCCAGAATCAAACCGTTCTCATGTTCCCAGGCCACAGGGTTCCAGAAACCACTGATGTCATGTTCCCAGGCCACAGGGTTCGAGAAACAATCCTCAGATATTTTCGCAGGCTACAGGGTTCCAGAATAAAACCTCAGTCATGTTCCCAGTCCACAGGGTACCAAAACCAAGCCTCAGTCAGACTCCCAGGGCCCAGTATTCCACAATCTAAACAGATGTCATGTTCCCAGGCAACAGGATTCCAGAATCACGCCTCAGTCTTGTTCCTGGCCACAGGGTTCCAGAATCAAACCAATGTCAAATTCCCAGGCCATGGGTTTCAAGTATCAGGTCGCAGTCATGTTTCCAGGGCACAGGGTTCTACAATCAAACCTCAGTAATGTTGCCAGTCCACAGATTTCTGCCATCAAACCTCAGTCAAGTTCCCAGGCCACAGATTTCCAGAATCAAACCTCAGTCATATTCCCAGGCCACACTTTTCCAGAATCACGCCTCAGTCATGTTACCAGGCCACCGGGTTCCAGAAACAATCCTCAGTTATATTCCCAGGCTACAGGGTTCCAGAATAAAACCTCAGTCATGTTCCCAGTCCACAGGGTTCCAGAATCAAACCAATGTCAATTTCCCAGGCCATGCGTTTCAAGTATCAGGTCGTAGTCATGTTTCCAGAGCACAGGGTTCAACAATCAAACCTCAGTAATGTTGCCAGTCCACAGATTTCTGCCATCAAACCTCAGTCAAGTTCCCAGGCCACAGATTTCCAGAATCAAACCTCAGTCATATTCCCAGGCCACAGTTTTCCAGAATCACGCCTCAGTCATGTTCCCTGGCCCCAGGGATCCAGAATCAAACCTCAGTCATGTTGCCAGGCCATAGGGTACCACCATCAAACCTCAGTCATATTCCCAGACCACAGGTTTCCACAATCAAACCGATTTCATGTTCCCAGGCAACAGGGTACCAGAATCCAAAGTGATGTCATGTTCCCAGGCCCCAGGATTCCTCAATCTAACATCAGTCATGTTCACAGGCCAATGGTTTCCAAAATCAAACCACAGTCATATTCCCAGGCCACATGGTTCCAGAATCAAACCTCAGTCATGTTCCCAGTCCACAGGATTCCAGAACCAAGCTTTCAGTCAGGTTCCCAGGGCACAGTATTCCATAATCTAAACAGATGTCATGTTCCCAGGCCGCAGGATTCCAGAATCACGCCTCAGTCATGTTCCCAGGCCACAGGGTTCCAGAATCAAACCAATATCAAATTCCTAGGCCATGGGTTTCCAGTACCAAGCCACAGTCATGTTTCCTGGGCACAGGATTCCAGAATCTCGCCTCAGTCATGTTCCCTGGCCACAGGGTTCCAGAATCAAACCAATGTCAAGTTCCCAAGCCATGGGTTTCAAGTATCAGGTCGCAGTCATGTTTCCAGGGCACAGGGTTCTACAATCAAACCTCAGTCATGTTGCCAGTCCACAGATTTCTGCCATCAAACCTCAGTCAAGTTCCCAGACCACAGATTTCCAGAATCAAAGCTCAGTCATATTCCCAGGACACATGGTTCCAGAATCAAACCTCAGTCATGTTTGCAGGACCCATGGTTCCACAATCAAACCACAGTCATGTTCCCAGGACAAAGGTGTCCAGAAGCAAAACTCACTCATGTTCCCAGGGAACAGGGTTTCAGAAACAAAACTCAGTCATGTTGCCAGGCCACAGGTTTCCACCATCAAACCTCAGACATATTCCCAAGCCACAGGGTTCCAGAATCAAACCGTTCTCATGTTCCCAGGCCACAGGGTTCCAGAATCCACTGATGTCATGTTCCCCGGCCACAGGGTTCCAGAATCCACTGATGTCATGTTCCCAGGCCACAGGATTCCAGAATAAAACCTCAGTCAAGTTCCCTGTCCACAGGGTTCCAGAACCAAGCCTCAGTCAGGTTCCCAGGGCCCAGAATTCCACAATCTAAACAGATGTCATGTTCCCAGGCAACAGAATTCCAGAATCACGCCTCAGTCTTGTTCCTGGCCACAGGGTTCCAGAATCAAACCAATGTCAAATTCCCAGGCCATGGGTTTCAAGTATCAGGTCGCAGTCATGTTTCCAGGGCACAGGGTTCTACAATCAAACCTCAGTAATGTTGCCAGTCCACAGATTTCTGCCATCAAACCTCAGTCAAGTTCCCAGGCCACAGATTTCCAGAATCAAACCTCAGTCATATTCCCAGGCCACACTTTTCCAGAATCACGCCTCAGTCATGTTCCCAGGCCACAGGGTTCCAGCAACAATCCTCAGTTATATTCCCAGGCTACAGGGTTCCAGAATAAAACCTCAGTCATGTTCCCAGTCCACAGGTTTCCAGAATCAAACCAATGTCAATTTCCCAGGCCATGCGTTTCAAGTATCAGGTCTCAGTCATGTTTCCATAGCACAGGGTTCAACAATCAAACCTAAGTAATGTTGCCAGTCCACAGATTTCTGCCATCAAACCTCAGTCAAGTTCCCAGGCCACAGATTTCCAGAGTCAAACCTCAGTCATATTCCCAGGCCACAGTTTTCCAGAATCACGCCTCAGTCATGTTCCCTGGCCCCAGGGAGCCAGAATCAAACCTCAGTCATGTTGCCAGGCCATAGGATACCACCATCAAACCTCAGTCATATTCCCAGACCACAGGTTTCCACAATCAAACCGATTTCATGTTCCCAGGCAACAGGGTACCAGAATCCAAAGTGATGTCATGTTCCCAGGCCCCAGGATTCCTCAATCTAACATCAGTCATGTTCACAGGCCCATGGTTTCCAAAATCAAACCACAGTCATATTCCCAGGCCACATGGTTCCAGAATCAAACCTCAGTCATGTTCCCAGTCCACAGGATTCCAGAACCAAGCTTTCAGTCAGGTTCCCAGGGCACAGTACTCCATAATCTAAACAGATGTCTTGTTCCCAGGCCGCAGGATTCCAGAATCACGCCTCAGTCATGTTCCCAGGCCACAGGGTTCCAGAATCAAACCAATGTCAAATTCGTAGGCCATGGGTTTCCAGTACCAAGCCACAGTCATGTTTCCTGGGCACAGGATTCCAGAATCTCGCCTCAGTCATGTTCCCTGGCCACAGGGTTCCAGAATCAAACCAATGTCAAGTTCCCAAGCCATGGGTTTCAAGTATCAGGTCGCAGTCATGTTTCCAGGGCACAGGGTTCTACAATCAAACCTCAGTCATGTTGCCAGTCCACAGGTTTCTGCCATCAAACCTCAGTCAAGTTCCCAGGCCACAGATTTCCAGAATCAAAGCTCAGTCATATTCCCATGACACATGGTTCCAGAATCAAACCTCAGTCATGTTCGCAGGCCACAGGATTCCACAATCAAACCACAGTCATGTTCCCAGGAGAAAGGTGTACAGAAGCAAACCTCAGTCATGTTCCCAGGGAACAGGGTTCCAGAAACAAACCTCAGTCCTGTTGCCAGGCCACAGGTTTCCACCATCAAACCTCAGACATATTCCCAAGCCACAGGGTTCCAGAATCAAACCATTCTCATGTTCCCATGCCACAGGGTTCCAGAATCCACTGATGACATGTTCCTCGGCCACAGGGTTCCAGAATCCACTGATGTCATGTTCCCAGGCCACAGGATTCCAGAATAAAACCTCAATCAAGTTCCCTGTCCACAGGGTTCCAGAACCAAGCCTCAGTCAGGTTCCCAGGGCCCAGAATTCCACAATCTAAACATATCTCATGTTCCCAGGGCACTGCATTCCAGAATCACGCCTCAGTCTTGTTCCTGGCCACAGGGTTCCAGAATCAAACCAATGTCAAGTTCCCAGGCCATGGGTTTCAAGTATCAGGTCTCAGTCATGTTTCCAGGGTACAGGGTTCTACAATCAAACCTCAGTCATGTTGCCAGTCCACAGATTTCTGCCATCAAACCTCAGTCAAGTTCCCAGGCCACAGATTTCCAGAATCAAACTTCAGTCATATTCCCAGGCCACACTTTTCCAGAATCACGCCTCAGTCATGTTCCCAGGCCACAGCGTTCCAGAATCAAACCAATGTCAAACTCCTAGGCCATGGGTTTCCACTACCAGGCCACAGTCATGTTTCCAGGGCACAGGGTTCTACAATCAAACCTCAGTCATGTTGCCAGTCCACAGGTTTCTGCCATCAAACCTCAGTCAAGTTCCCAGGCCAAAGATTTCCAATATCAAACCTCAGTCATATTCGCAGGACACATGGTTCCAGAATCAAACCTCAGTCATGTTTGCAGGACCCATGATTCTACAATCAGAACACAGTCATGTTCCCAGCACAAAGGTGTCCAGAATCAAACCTCAGTCATGTTCCCAGGGAACAGGGTTCCAGAAACAAACCTCAGTCATGTTGCCAAGCCACAGGTTTCCACCATCAAACCTCAGACATGTTCCCAGGCCACAGGGTTCCAGAATCAAACCGTTCTCATGTTCCCAGGCCACAGGGTTCCAGAAACCACTGATGTCATGTTCCCAGGCCACAGGGTTCGAGAAACAATCCTCAGTTATTTTCGCAGGCTACAGGGTTCCAGAATAAAACCTCAGTCATGTTCCCAGTCCACAGGGTACCAAAACCAAGCCTCAGTCAGACTCCCAGGGCCCAGTATTCCACAATCTAAACAGATGTCATGTTCCCAGGCAACAGGATTCCAGAATCACGCCTCAGTCTTGTTCCTGGCCACAGGGTTCCAGAATCAAACCAATGTCAAATTCCCAGGCCATGGGTTTCAAGTATCAGGTCGCAGTCATGTTTCCAGGGCACAGGGTTCTACAATCAAACCTCAGTAATGTTGCCAGTCCACAGATTTCTGCCATCAAACCTCAGTCAAGTTCCCAGGCCACAGATTTCCAGAATCAAACCTCAGTCATATTCCCAGGCCACACTTTTCCAGAATCACGCCTCAGTCATGTTACCAGGCCACCGGGTTCCAGAAACAATCCTCAGTTATATTCCCAGGCTACAGGGTTCCAGAATAAAACCTCAGTCATGTTCCCAGTCCACAGGGTTCCAGAATCAAACCAATGTCAATTTCCCAGGCCATGCGTTTCAAGTATCAGGTCGCAGTCATGTTTCCAGAGCACAGGGTTCAACAATCAAACCTCAGTAATGTTGCCAGTCCACAGATTTCTGCCATCAAACCTCAGTCAAGTTCCCAGGCCACAGATTTCCAGAATCAAACCTCAGTCATATTCCCAGGCCACAGTTTTCCAGAATCACGCCTCAGTCATGTTCCCTGGCCACAGGGATCCAGAATCAAACCTCAGTCATGTTGCCAGGCCATAGGGTACCACCATCAATCCTCAGTCATATTCCCAGACCACAGGTTTCCACAATCAAACCGATTTCATGTTCCCAGGCAACAGGGTACCAGAATCCAAAGTGATGTCATGTTCCCAGGCCCCAGGATTCCTCAATCTAACATCAGTCATGTTCACAGGCCAATGGTTTCCAAAATCAAACCACAGTCATATTCCCAGGCCACATGGTTCCAGAATCAAACCTCAGTCATGTTCCCAGTCCACAGGATTCCAGAACCAAGCTTTCAGTCAGGTTCCCAGGGCACAGTATTCCATAATCTAAACAGATGTCATGTTCCCAGGCCGCAGGATTCCAGAATCACGCCTCAGTCATGTTCCCAGGCCACAGGGTTCCAGAATCAAACCAATATCAAATTCCTAGGCCATGGGTTTCCAGTACCAAGCCACAGTCATGTTTCCTGGGCACAGGATTCCAGAATCTCGCCTCAGTCATGTTCCCTGGCCACAGGGTTCCAGAATCAAACCAATGTCAAGTTCCCAAGCCATGGGTTTCAAGTATCAGGTCGCAGTCATGTTTCCAGGGCACAAGGTTCTACAATCAAACCTCAGTCATGTTGCCAGTCCACAGATTTCTGCCATCAAACCTCAGTCAAGTTCCCAGGCCACAGATTTCCAGAATCAAACTTCAGTCATATTCCCAGGCCACACTTTTCCAGAATCACGCCTCAGTCATGTTTGCAGGACCCATGGTTCCACAATCAAACCACAGTCATGTTCCCAGGACAAAGGTGTCCAGAAGCAAAACTCACTCATGTTCCCAGGGAACAGGGTTTCAGAAACAAAACTCAGTCATGTTGCCAGGCCACAGGTTTCCACCATCAAACCTCAGACATATTCCCAAGCCACAGGGTTCCAGAATCAAACCGTTCTCATGTTCCCAGGCCACAGGGTTCCAGAATCCACTGATGTCATGTTCCCCGGCCACAGGGTTCCAGAATCCACTGATGTCATGTTCCCAGGCCACAGGATTCCAGAATAAAACCTCAGTCAAGTTCCCTGTCCACAGGGTTCCAGAACCAAGCCTCAGTCAGGTTCCCAGGGCCCAGAATTCCACAATCTAAACAGATCTCATGTTCCCAGGGCACAGCATTCCAGAATCACGCCTCAATCTTGTTCCTGGCCAAAGGGTTCCAGAATCAAACCAATGTCAAGTTCCCAGGCCATGGGTTTCAAGTATCAGGTCTCAGTCATGTTTCCAGGGCACAGGGTTCTACAATCAAACCTCAGTAATGTTGCCAGTCCACAGATTTCTGCCATCAAACCTCAGTCAAGTTCCCAGGCCACAGATTTCCAGAATCAAACCTCAGTCATATTCCCAGGCCACACTTTTCCAGAATCACGCCTCAGTCATGTTCCCAGGCCACAGGGTTCCAGCAACAATCCTCAGTTATATTCCCAGGCTACAGGGTTCCAGAATAAAACCTCAGTCATGTTCCCAGTCCACAGGGTTCCAGATTCAAACCAATGTCAATTTCCCAGGCCATGCGTTTCAAGTATCAGGTCTCAGTCATGTTTCCATAGCACAGGGTTCTACAATCAAACCTCAGTAATGTTGCCTGTCCACAGATTTCTGCCATCAAACCTCAGTCAAGTTCCCAGGCCACAGATTTCCAGAGTCAAACCTCAGTCATATTCCCAGGCCACAGTTTTCCAGAATCACGCCTCAGTCATGTTCCCTGGCCCCAGGGATCCAGAATCAAACCTCAGTCATGTTGCCAGGCCATAGGATACCACCATCAAACCTCAGTCATATTCCCAGACCACAGGTTTCCACAATCAAACCGATTTCATGTTCCCAGGCAACAGGGTACCAGAATCCAAAGTGATGTCATGTTCCCAGGCCCCAGGATTCCTCAATCTAACATCAGTCATGTTCACAGGCCAATGGTTTCCAAAATCAAACCACAGTCATATTCCCAGGCCACATGGTTCCAGAATCAAACCTCAGTCATGTTCCCAGTCCACAGGATTCCAGAACCAAGCTTTCAGTCAGGTTCCCAGGGCACAGTATTCCATAATCTAAACAGATGTCTTGTTCCCAGGCCGCAGGATTCCAGAATCACGCCTCAGTCATGTTCCCAGGCCACAGGGTTCCAGAATCAAACCAATGTCAAATTCCTAGGCCATGGGTTTCCAGTACCAAGCCACAGTCATGTTTCCTGGGCACAGGATTCCAGAATCTCGCCTCAGTCATGTTCCCTGGCCACAGGGTTCCAGAATCAAACCAATGTCAAGTTCCCAAGCCATGGGTTTCAAGTATCAGGTCGCAGTCATGTTTCCAGGGCACAGGGTTCTACAATCAAACCTCAGTCATGTTGCCAGTCCACAGGTTTCTGCCATCAAACCTCAGTCAAGATCCCAGGCCACAGATTTCCAGAATCAAAGCTCAGTCATATTCCCATGACACATGGTTCCAGAATCAAACCTCAGTCATGTTCGCAGGCCACAGGATTCCACAATCAAACCACAGTCATGTTCCCAGGAGAAAGGTGTCCAGAAGCAAACCTCAGTCATGTTCCCAGGGAACAGGGTTCCAGAAACAAACCTCAGTCATGTTGCCAGGCCACAGGTTTCCACCATCAAACCTCAGACATATTCCCAAGCCACAGGGTTCCAGAATCAAACCGTTCTCATGTTCCCATGCCACAGGGTTCCAGAATCCACTGATGACATGTTCCTCGGCCACAGGGTTCCAGAATCCACTGATGTCATGTTCCCAGGCCACAGGATTCCAGAATAAAACCTCAATCAAGTTCCCTGTCCACAGGGTTCCAGAACCAAGCCTCAGTCAGGTTCCCAGGGCCCAGAATTCCACAATCTAAACATATCTCATGTTCCCAGGGCACTGCATTCCAGAATCACGCCTCAGTCTTGTTCCTGGCCACAGGGTTCCAGAATCAAACCAATGTCAAGTTCCCAGGCCATGGGTTTCAAGTATCAGGTCTCAGTCATGTTTCCAGGGTACAGGGTTCTACAATCAAACCTCAGTCATATTGCCAGTCCACAGATTTCTGCCATCAAACCTCAGTCAAGTTCCCAGGCCACAGATTTCCAGAATCAAACTTCAGTCATATTCCCAGGCCACACTTTTCCAGAATCACGCCTCAGTCATGTTTCCAGGCCACAGCGTTCCAGAATCAAATCAATGTCAAACTCCTAGGCCATGGGTTTCCACTACCAGGCCACAGTCATGTTTCCAGGGCACAGGGTTCTACAATCAAACCTCAGTCATGTTGCCAGTCCACAGGTTTCTGCCATCAAACCTCAGTCAAGTTCCCAGGCCAAAGATTTCCAATATCAAACCTCAGTCATATTCACAGGACACATGGTTCCAGAATCAAACCTCAGTCATGTTTGCAGGACCCATGATTCTACAATCAGAACACAGTCATGTTCCCAGCACAAAGGTGTCCAGAATCAAACCTCAGTCATGTTCCCAGGGAACAGGGTTCCAGAAACAAACCTCAGTCATGTTGCCAAGCCACAGGTTTCCACCATCAAACCTCAGACATGTTCCCAGGCCACAGGGTTGCAGAATCAAACCGTTCTCATGTTCCCAGGCCACAGGGTTCCAGAAACCACTGATGTCATGTTCCCAGGCCACAGGGTTCGAGAAACAATCCTCAGTTATTTTTGCAGGCTACAGGGTTCCAGAATAAAACCTCAGTCATGTTCCCAGTCCACAGGGTACCAAAACCAAGCCTCAGTCAGATTCCCAGGGCCCAGTATTCCACAATCTAAACAGATGTCATGTTCCCAGGCAACAGGATTCCAGAATCACGCCTCAGTCTTGTTCCTGGCCACAGGGTTCCAGAATCAAACCAATGTCAAATTCCCAGGCCATGGGTTTCAAGTATCAGGTCGCAGTCATGTTTCCAGGGCACAGGGTTCTACAATCAAACCTCAGTAATGTTGCCAGTCCACAGATTTCTGCCATCAAACCTCAGTCAAGTTCCCAGGCCACAGATTTCCAGAATCAAACCTCAGTCATATTCCCAGGCCACACTTTTCCAGAATCACGCCTCAGTCATGTTCCCAGGCCACAGGGTTCCAGCAACAATCCTCAGTTATATTCCCAGGCTACAGGGTTCCAGAATAAAACCTCAGTCATGTTCCCAGTCCACAGGTTTCCAGAATCAAACCAATGTCAATTTCCCAGGCCATGCGTTTCAAGTATCAGGTCTCAGTCATGTTTCCATAGCACAGGGTTCAACAATCAAACCTAAGTAATGTTGCCAGTCCACAGATTTCTGCCATCAAACCTCAGTCAAGTTCCCAGGCCACAGATTTCCAGAGTCAAACCTCAGTCATATTCCCAGGCCACAGTTTTCCAGAATCACGCCTCAGTCATGTTCCCTGGCCCCAGGGATCCAGAATCAAACCTCAGTCATGTTGCCAGGCCATAGGATACCACCATCAAACCTCAGTCATATTCCCAGACCACAGGTTTCCACAATCAAACCGATTTCATGTTCCCAGGCAACAGGGTACCAGAATCCAAAGTGATGTCATGTTCCCAGGCCCCAGGATTCCTCAATCTAACATCAGTCATGTTCACAGGCCCATGGTTTCCAAAATCAAACCACAGTCATATTCCCAGGCCACATGGTTCCAGAATCAAACCTCAGTCATGTTCCCAGTCCACAGGATTCCAGAACCAAGCTTTCAGTCAGGTTCCCAGGGCACAGTACTCCATAATCTAAACAGATGTCTTGTTCCCAGGCCGCAGGATTCCAGAATCACGCCTCAGTCATGTTCCCAGGCCACAGGGTTCCAGAATCAAACCAATGTCAAATTCGTAGGCCATGGGTTTCCAGTACCAAGCCACAGTCATGTTTCCTGGGCACAGGATTCCAGAATCTCGCCTCAGTCATGTTCCCTGGCCACAGGGTTCCAGAATCAAACCAATGTCAAGTTCCCAAGCCATGGGTTTCAAGTATCAGGTCGCAGTCATGTTTCCAGGGCACAGGGTTCTACAATCAAACCTCAGTCATGTTGCCAGTCCACAGGTTTCTGCCATCAAACCTCAGTCAAGTTCCCAGGCCACAGATTTCCAGAATCAAAGCTCAGTCATATTCCCATGACACATGGTTCCAGAATCAAACCTCAGTCATGTTCGCAGGCCACAGGATTCCACAATCAAACCACAGTCATGTTCCCAGGAGAAAGGTGTACAGAAGCAAACCTCAGTCATGTTCCCAGGGAACAGGGTTCCAGAAACAAACCTCAGTCCTGTTGCCAGGCCACAGGTTTCCACCATCAAACCTCAGACATATTCCCAAGCCACAGGGTTCCAGAATCAAACCGTTCTCATGTTCCCATGCCACAGGGTTCCAGAATCCACTGATGACATGTTCCTCGGCCACAGGGTTCCAGAATCCACTGATGTCATGTTCCCAGGCCACAGGATTCCAGAATAAAACCTCAATCAAGTTCCCTGTCCACAGGGTTCCAGAACCAAGCCTCAGTCAGGTTCCCAGGGCCCAGAATTCCACAATCTAAACATATCTCATGTTCCCAGGGCACTGCATTCCAGAATCACGCCTCAGTCTTGTTCCTGGCCAGAGGGTTCCAGAATCAAACCAATGTCAAGTTCCCAGGCCATGGGTTTCAAGTATCAGGTCGCAGTCATGTTTCCAGGGTACAGGGTTCTACAATCAAACCTCAGTCATGTTGCCAGTCCACAGATTTCTGCCATCAAACCTCAGTCAAGTTCCCAGGCCACAGATTTCCAGAATCAAACTTCAGTCATATTCCCAGGCCACACTTTTCCAGAATCACGCCTCAGTCATGTTCCCAGGCCACAGCGTTCCAGAATCAAACCAATGTCAAACTCCTAGGCCATGGGTTTCCACTACCAGGCCACAGTCATGTTTCCAGGGCACAGGCTTCTACAATCAAACCTCAGTCATGTTGCCAGTCCACAGGTTTCTGCCATCAAACCTCAGTCAAGTTCCCAGGCCAAAGATTTCCAATATCAAACCTCAGTCATATTCGCAGGACACATGGTTCCAGAATCAAACCTCAGTCATGTTTGCAGGACCCATGATTCTACAATCAGAACACAGTCATGTTCCCAGCACAAAGGTGTCCAGAATCAAACCTCAGTCATGTTCCCAGGGAACAGGGTTCCAGAAACAAACCTCAGTCATGTTGCCAAGCCACAGGTTTCCACCATCAAACCTCAGACATGTTCCCAGGCCACAGGGTTCCAGAATCAAACCGTTCTCATGTTCCCAGGCCACAGGGTTCCAGAAACCACTGATGTCATGTTCCCAGGCCACAGGGTTCGAGAAACAATCCTCAGATATTTTCGCAGGCTACAGGGTTCCAGAATAAAACCTCAGTCATGTTCCCAGTCCACAGGGTACCAAAACCAAGCCTCAGTCAGACTCCCAGGGCCCAGTATTCCACAATCTAAACAGATGTCATGTTCCCAGGCAACAGGATTCCAGAATCACGCCTCAGTCTTGTTCCTGGCCACAGGGTTCCAGAATCAAACCAATGTCAAATTCCCAGGCCATGGGTTTCAAGTATCAGGTCGCAGTCATGTTTCCAGGGCACAGGGTTCTACAATCAAACCTCAGTAATGTTGCCAGTCCACAGATTTCTGCCATCAAACCTCAGTCAAGTTCCCAGGCCACAGATTTCCAGAATCAAACCTCAGTCATATTCCCAGGCCACACTTTTCCAGAATCACGCCTCAGTCATGTTACCAGGCCACCGGGTTCCAGAAACAATCCTCAGTTATATTCCCAGGCTACAGGGTTCCAGAATAAAACCTCAGTCATGTTCCCAGTCCACAGGGTTCCAGAATCAAACCAATGTCAATTTCCCAGGCCATGCGTTTCAAGTATCAGGTCGTAGTCATGTTTCCAGAGCACAGGGTTCAACAATCAAACCTCAGTAATGTTGCCAGTCCACAGATTTCTGCCATCAAACCTCAGTCAAGTTCCCAGGCCACAGATTTCCAGAATCAAACCTCAGTCATATTCCCAGGCCACAGTTTTCCAGAATCACGCCTCAGTCATGTTCCCTGGCCCCAGGGATCCAGAATCAAACCTCAGTCATGTTGCCAGGCCATAGGGTACCACCATCAAACCTCAGTCATATTCCCAGACCACAGGTTTCCACAATCAAACCGATTTCATGTTCCCAGGCAACAGGGTACCAGAATCCAAAGTGATGTCATGTTCCCAGGCCCCAGGATTCCTCAATCTAACATCAGTCATGTTCACAGGCCAATGGTTTCCAAAATCAAACCACAGTCATATTCCCAGGCCACATGGTTCCAGAATCAAACCTCAGTCATGTTCCCAGTCCACAGGATTCCAGAACCAAGCTTTCAGTCAGGTTCCCAGGGCACAGTATTCCATAATCTAAACAGATGTCATGTTCCCAGGCCGCAGGATTCCAGAATCACGCCTCAGTCATGTTCCCAGGCCACAGGGTTCCAGAATCAAACCAATATCAAATTCCTAGGCCATGGGTTTCCAGTACCAAGCCACAGTCATGTTTCCTGGGCACAGGATTCCAGAATCTCGCCTCAGTCATGTTCCCTGGCCACAGGGTTCCAGAATCAAACCAATGTCAAGTTCCCAAGCCATGGGTTTCAAGTATCAGGTCGCAGTCATGTTTCCAGGGCACAGGGTTCTACAATCAAACCTCAGTCATGTTGCCAGTCCACAGATTTCTGCCATCAAACCTCAGTCAAGTTCCCAGACCACAGATTTCCAGAATCAAAGCTCAGTCATATTCCCAGGACACATGGTTCCAGAATCAAACCTCAGTCATGTTTGCAGGACCCATGGTTCCACAATCAAACCACAGTCATGTTCCCAGGACAAAGGTGTCCAGAAGCAAAACTCACTCATGTTCCCAGGGAACAGGGTTTCAGAAACAAAACTCAGTCATGTTGCCAGGCCACAGGTTTCCACCATCAAACCTCAGACATATTCCCAAGCCACAGGGTTCCAGAATCAAACCGTTCTCATGTTCCCAGGCCACAGGGTTCCAGAATCCACTGATGTCATGTTCCCCGGCCACAGGGTTCCAGAATCCACTGATGTCATGTTCCCAGGCCACAGGATTCCAGAATAAAACCTCAGTCAAGTTCCCTGTCCACAGGGTTCCAGAACCAAGCCTCAGTCAGGTTCCCAGGGCCCAGAATTCCACAATCTAAACAGATGTCATGTTCCCAGGCAACAGAATTCCAGAATCACGCCTCAGTCTTGTTCCTGGCCACAGGGTTCCAGAATCAAACCAATGTCAAATTCCCAGGCCATGGGTTTCAAGTATCAGGTCGCAGTCATGTTTCCAGGGCACAGGGTTCTACAATCAAACCTCAGTAATGTTGCCAGTCCACAGATTTCTGCCATCAAACCTCAGTCAAGTTCCCAGGCCACAGATTTCCAGAATCAAACCTCAGTCATATTCCCAGGCCACACTTTTCCAGAATCACGCCTCAGTCATGTTCCCAGGCCACAGGGTTCCAGCAACAATCCTCAGTTATATTCCCAGGCTACAGGGTTCCAGAATAAAACCTCAGTCATGTTCCCAGTCCACAGGTTTCCAGAATCAAACCAATGTCAATTTCCCAGGCCATGCGTTTCAAGTATCAGGTCTCAGTCATGTTTCCATAGCACAGGGTTCAACAATCAAACCTAAGTAATGTTGCCAGTCCACAGATTTCTGCCATCAAACCTCAGTCAAGTTCCCAGGCCACAGATTTCCAGAGTCAAACCTCAGTCATATTCCCAGGCCACAGTTTTCCAGAATCACGCCTCAGTCATGTTCCCTGGCCCCAGGGAGCCAGAATCAAACCTCAGTCATGTTGCCAGGCCATAGGATACCACCATCAAACCTCAGTCATATTCCCAGACCACAGGTTTCCACAATCAAACCGATTTCATGTTCCCAGGCAACAGGGTACCAGAATCCAAAGTGATGTCATGTTCCCAGGCCCCAGGATTCCTCAATCTAACATCAGTCATGTTCACAGGCCCATGGTTTCCAAAATCAAACCACAGTCATATTCCCAGGCCACATGGTTCCAGAATCAAACCTCAGTCATGTTCCCAGTCCACAGGATTCCAGAACCAAGCTTTCAGTCAGGTTCCCAGGGCACAGTACTCCATAATCTAAACAGATGTCTTGTTCCCAGGCCGCAGGATTCCAGAATCACGCCTCAGTCATGTTCCCAGGCCACAGGGTTCCAGAATCAAACCAATGTCAAATTCGTAGGCCATGGGTTTCCAGTACCAAGCCACAGTCATGTTTCCTGGGCACAGGATTCCAGAATCTCGCCTCAGTCATGTTCCCTGGCCACAGGGTTCCAGAATCAAACCAATGTCAAGTTCCCAAGCCATGGGTTTCAAGTATCAGGTCGCAGTCATGTTTCCAGGGCACAGGGTTCTACAATCAAACCTCAGTCATGTTGCCAGTCCACAGGTTTCTGCCATCAAACCTCAGTCAAGTTCCCAGGCCACAGATTTCCAGAATCAAAGCTCAGTCATATTCCCATGACACATGGTTCCAGAATCAAACCTCAGTCATGTTCGCAGGCCACAGGATTCCACAATCAAACCACAGTCATGTTCCCAGGAGAAAGGTGTACAGAAGCAAACCTCAGTCATGTTCCCAGGGAACAGGGTTCCAGAAACAAACCTCAGTCCTGTTGCCAGGCCACAGGTTTCCACCATCAAACCTCAGACATATTCCCAAGCCACAGGGTTCCAGAATCAAACCATTCTCATGTTCCCATGCCACAGGGTTCCAGAATCCACTGATGACATGTTCCTCGGCCACAGGGTTCCAGAATCCACTGATGTCATGTTCCCAGGCCACAGGATTCCAGAATAAAACCTCAGTCAAGTTCCCTGTCCACAGGGTTCCAGAACCAAGCCTCAGTCAGGTTCCCAGGGCCCAGAATTCCACAATCTAAACATATCTCATGTTCCCAGGGCACTGCATTCCAGAATCACGCCTCAGTCTTGTTCCTGGCCACAGGGTTCCAGAATCAAACCAATGTCAAGTTCCCAGGCCATGGGTTTCAAGTATCAGGTCTCAGTCATGTTTCCAGGGTACAGGGTTCTACAATCAAACCTCAGTCATGTTGCCAGTCCACAGATTTCTGCCATCAAACCTCAGTCAAGTTCCCAGGCCACAGATTTCCAGAATCAAACTTCAGTCATATTCCCAGGCCACACTTTTCCAGAATCACGCCTCAGTCATGTTCCCAGGCCACAGCGTTCCAGAATCAAACCAATGTCAAACTCCTAGGCCATGGGTTTCCACTACCAGGCCACAGTCATGTTTCCAGGGCACAGGGTTCTACAATCAAACCTCAGTCATGTTGCCAGTCCACAGGTTTCTGCCATCAAACCTCAGTCAAGTTCCCAGGCCAAAGATTTCCAATATCAAACCTCAGTCATATTCGCAGGACACATGGTTCCAGAATCAAACCTCAGTCATGTTTGCAGGACCCATGATTCTACAATCAGAACACAGTCATGTTCCCAGCACAAAGGTGTCCAGAATCAAACCTCAGTCATGTTCCCAGGGAACAGGGTTCCAGAAACAAACCTCAGTCATGTTGCCAAGCCACAGGTTTCCACCATCAAACCTCAGACATGTTCCCAGGCCACAGGGTTCCAGAATCAAACCGTTCTCATGTTCCCAGGCCACAGGGTTCCAGAAACCACTGATGTCATGTTCCCAGGCCACAGGGTTCGAGAAACAATCCTCAGATATTTTCGCAGGCTACAGGGTTCCAGAATAAAACCTCAGTCATGTTCCCAGTCCACAGGGTACCAAAACCAAGCCTCAGTCAGACTCCCAGGGCCCAGTATTCCACAATCTAAACAGATGTCATGTTCCCAGGCAACAGGATTCCAGAATCACGCCTCAGTCTTGTTCCTGGCCACAGGGTTCCAGAATCAAACCAATGTCAAATTCCCAGGCCATGGGTTTCAAGTATCAGGTCGCAGTCATGTTTCCAGGGCACAGGGTTCTACAATCAAACCTCAGTAATGTTGCCAGTCCACAGATTTCTGCCATCAAACCTCAGTCAAGTTCCCAGGCCACAGATTTCCAGAATCAAACCTCAGTCATATTCCCAGGCCACACTTTTCCAGAATCACGCCTCAGTCATGTTACCAGGCCACCGGGTTCCAGAAACAATCCTCAGTTATATTCCCAGGCTACAGGGTTCCAGAATAAAACCTCAGTCATGTTCCCAGTCCACAGGGTTCCAGAATCAAACCAATGTCAATTTCCCAGGCCATGCGTTTCAAGTATCAGGTCGTAGTCATGTTTCCAGAGCACAGGGTTCAACAATCAAACCTCAGTAATGTTGCCAGTCCACAGATTTCTGCCATCAAACCTCAGTCAAGTTCCCAGGCCACAGATTTCCAGAATCAAACCTCAGTCATATTCCCAGGCCACAGTTTTCCAGAATCACGCCTCAGTCATGTTCCCTGGCCCCAGGGATCCAGAATCAAACCTCAGTCATGTTGCCAGGCCATAGGGTACCACCATCAAACCTCAGTCATATTCCCAGACCACAGGTTTCCACAATCAAACCGATTTCATGTTCCCAGGCAACAGGGTACCAGAATCCAAAGTGATGTCATGTTCCCAGGCCCCAGGATTCCTCAATCTAACATCAGTCATGTTCACAGGCCAATGGTTTCCAAAATCAAACCACAGTCATATTCCCAGGCCACATGGTTCCAGAATCAAACCTCAGTCATGTTCCCAGTCCACAGGATTCCAGAACCAAGCTTTCAGTCAGGTTCCCAGGGCACAGTATTCCATAATCTAAACAGATGTCATGTTCCCAGGCCGCAGGATTCCAGAATCACGCCTCAGTCATGTTCCCAGGCCACAGGGTTCCAGAATCAAACCAATATCAAATTCCTAGGCCATGGGTTTCCAGTACCAAGCCACAGTCATGTTTCCTGGGCACAGGATTCCAGAATCTCGCCTCAGTCATGTTCCCTGGCCACAGGGTTCCAGAATCAAACCAATGTCAAGTTCCCAAGCCATGGGTTTCAAGTATCAGGTCGCAGTCATGTTTCCAGGGCACAGGGTTCTACAATCAAACCTCAGTCATGTTGCCAGTCCACAGATTTCTGCCATCAAACCTCAGTCAAGTTCCCAGACAACAGATTTCCAGAATCAAAGCTCAGTCATATTCCCAGGACACATGGTTCCAGAATCAAACCTCAGTCATGTTTGCAGGACCCATGGTTCCACAATCAAACCACAGTCATGTTCCCAGGACAAAGGTGTCCAGAAGCAAAACTCACTCATGTTCCCAGGGAACAGGGTTTCAGAAACAAAACTCAGTCATGTTGCCAGGCCACAGGTTTCCACCATCAAACCTCAGACATATTCCCAAGCCACAGGGTTCCAGAATCAAACCGTTCTCATGTTCCCAGGCCACAGGGTTCCAGAATCCACTGATGTCATGTTCCCCGGCCACAGGGTTCCAGAATCCACTGATGTCATGTTCCCAGGCCACAGGATTCCAGAATAAAACCTCAGTCAAGTTCCCTGTCCACAGGGTTCCAGAACCAAGCCTCAGTCAGGTTCCCAGGGCCCAGAATTCCACAATCTAAACAGATCTCATGTTCCCAGGGCACAGCATTCCAGAATCACGCCTCAATCTTGTTCCTGGCCAAAGGGTTCCAGAATCAAACCAATGTCAAGTTCCCAGGCCATGGGTTTCAAGTATCAGGTCTCAGTCATGTTTCCAGGGCACAGGGTTCTACAATCAAACCTCAGTAATGTTGCCAGTCCACAGATTTCTGCCATCAAACCTCAGTCAAGTTCCCAGGCCACAGATTTCCAGAATCAAACCTCAGTCATATTCCCAGGCCACACTTTTCCAGAATCACGCCTCAGTCATGTTCCCAGGCCACAGGGTTCCAGCAACAATCCTCAGTTATATTCCCAGGCTACAGGGTTCCAGAATAAAACCTCAGTCATGTTCCCAGTCCACAGGGTTCCAGAATCAAACCAATGTCAATTTCCCAGGCCATGCGTTTCAAGTATCAGGTCTCAGTCATGTTTCCATAGCACAGGGTTCTACAATCAAACCTCAGTAATGTTGCCAGTCCACAGATTTCTGCCATCAAACCTCAGTCAAGTTCCCAGGCCACAGATTTCCAGAGTCAAACCTCAGTCATATTCCCAGGCCACAGTTTTCCAGAATCACGCCTCAGTCATGTTCCCTGGCCCCAGGGATCCAGAATCAAACCTCAGTCATGTTGCCAGGCCATAGGATACCACCATCAAACCTCAGTCATATTCCCAGACCACAGGTTTCCACAATCAAACCGATTTCATGTTCCCAGGCAACAGGGTACCAGAATCCAAAGTGATGTCATGTTCCCAGGCCCCAGGATTCCTCAATCTAACATCAGTCATGTTCACAGGCCAATGGTTTCCAAAATCAAACCACAGTCATATTCCCAGGCCACATGGTTCCAGAATCAAACCTCAGTCATGTTCCCAGTCCACAGGATTCCAGAACCAAGCTTTCAGTCAGGTTCCCAGGGCACAGTATTCCATAATCTAAACAGATGTCTTGTTCCCAGGCCGCAGGATTCCAGAATCACGCCTCAGTCATGTTCCCAGGCCACAGGGTTCCAGAATCAAACCAATGTCAAATTCCTAGGCCATGGGTTTCCAGTACCAAGCCACAGTCATGTTTCCTGGGCACAGGATTCCAGAATCTCGCCTCAGTCATGTTCCCTGGCCACAGGGTTCCAGAATCAAACCAATGTCAAGTTCCCAAGCCATGGGTTTCAAGTATCAGGTCGCAGTCATGTTTCCAGGGCACAGGGTTCTACAATCAAACCTCAGTCATGTTGCCAGTACACAGATTTCTGCCATCAAACCTCAGTCAAGTTCCCAGGCCACAGATTTCCAGAATCAAACTTCAGTCATATTCCCAGGCCACACTTTTCCAGAATCACGCCTCAGTCATGTTCCCAGGCCACAGCGTTCCAGAATCAAATCAATGTCAAACTCCTAGGCCATGGGTTTCCACTACCAGGCCACAGTCATGTTTCCAGGGCACAGGGTTCTACAATCAAATCTCAGTCATGTTGCCAGTCCACAGGTTTCTGCCATCAAACCTCAGTCAAGTTCCCAGGCCAAAGATTTCCAATATCAAACCTCAGTCATATTCGCAGGACACATGGTTCCAGAATCAAACCTCAGTCATGTTTGCAGGACCCATGATTCTACAATCAGAACACAGTCATGTTCCCAGCACAAAGGTGTCCAGAATCAAACCTCAGTCATGTTCCCAGGGAACAGGGTTCCAGAAACAAACCTCAGTCATGTTGCCAAGCCACAGGTTTCCACCATCAAACCTCAGACATGTTCCCAGGCCACAGGGTTCCAGAATCAAACCGTTCTCATGTTCCCAGGCCACAGGGTTCCAGAAACCACTGATGTCATGTTCCCAGGCCACAGGGTTCGAGAAACAATCCTCAGTTATTTTTGCAGGCTACAGGGTTCCAGAATAAAACCTCAGTCATGTTCCCAGTCCACAGGGTACAAAAACCAAGCCTCAGTCAGATTCCCAGGGCACAGTATTCCACAATCTAAACAGATGTCATGTTCCCAGGCAACAGGATTCCAGAATCACGCCTCAGTCTTGTTCCTGGCCACAGGGTTCCAGAATCAAACCAATGTCAAATTCCCAGGCCATGGGTTTCAAGTATCAGGTCGCAGTCATGTTTCCAGGGCACAGGGTTCTACAATCAAACCTCAGTCATGTTGCCAGTCCACAGATTTCTGCCATCAAACCTCAGTCAAGTTCCCAGGCCACAGATTTCCAGAATCAAACCTCAGTCATATTCCCAGGCCACACTTTTCCAGAATCACGCCTCAGTCATGTTACCAGGCCACCGGGTTCCAGAAACAATCCTCAGTTATATTCCCAGGCTACAGGGTTCCAGAATAAAACCTCAGTCATGTTCCCAGTCCACAGGGTTCCAGAATCAAACCAATGTCAATTTCCCAGGCCATGCGTTTCAAGTATCAGGTCGCAGTCATGTTTCCAGAGCACAGGGTTCAACAATCAAACCTCAGTAATGTTGCCAGTCCACAGATTTCTGCCATCAAACCTCAGTCAAGTTCCCAGGCCACAGATTTCCAGAATCAAACCTCAGTCATATTCCCAGGCCACAGTTTTCCAGAATCACGCCTCAGTCATGTTCCCTGGCCCCAGGGATCCAGAATCAAACCTCAGTCATGTTGCCAGGCCATAGGATACCACCATCAAACCTCAGTCATATTCCCAGACCACAGGTTTCCACAATCAAACCGATTTCATGTTCCCAGGCAACAGGGTACCAGAATCCAAAGTGATGTCATGTTCCCAGGCCCCAGGATTCCTTAATCTAACATCAGTCATGTTCACAGGCCAATGGTTTCCAAAATCAAACCACAGTCATATTCCCAGGCCACATGGTTCCAGAATCAAACCTCAGTCATGTTCCCAGTCCACAGGATTCCAGAACCAAGCTTTCAGTCAGGTTCCCAGGGCACAGTATTCCATAATCTAAACAGATGTCTTGTTCCCAGGCCGCAGGATTCCAGAATCACGCCTCAGTCATGTTCCCAGGCCACAGGGTTCCAGAATCAAACCAATGTCAAATTCCTAGGCCATGGGTTTCCAGTACCAAGCCACAGTCATGTTTCCTGGGCACAGGATTCCAGAATCTCGCCTCAGTCATGTTCCCTGGCCACAGGGTTCCAGAATCAAACCAATGTCAAGTTCCCAAGCCATGGGTTTCAAGTATCAGGTCGCAGTCATGTTTCCAGGGCACAGGGTTCTACAATCAAACCTCAGTCATGTTGCCAGTCCACAGGTTTCTGCCATCAAACCTCAGTCAAGATCCCAGGCCACAGATTTCCAGAATCAAAGCTCAGTCATATTCCCATGACACATGGTTCCAGAATCAAACCTCAGTCATGTTCGCAGGCCACAGGATTCCACAATCAAACCACAGTCATGTTCCCAGGAGAAAGGTGTCCAGAAGCAAACCTCAGTCATGTTCCCAGGGAACAGGGTTCCAGAAACAAACCTCAGTCATGTTGCCAGGCCACAGGTTTCCACCATCAAACCTCAGACATATTCCCAAGCCACAGGGTTCCAGAATCAAACCATTCTCATGTTCCCAGGCCACAGGGTTCCAGAATCCACTGATGACATGTTCCCCGGCCACAGGGTTCCAGAATCCACTGATGTCATGTTCCCAGGCCACAGGATTCCAGAATAAAACCTCAATAAAGTTCCCTGTCCACTGGGTTCCAGAACCAAGCCTCAGTCAGGTTCCCAGGGCCCAGAATTCCACAATCTAAACATATCTCATGTTCCCAGGGCACTGCATTCCAGAATCACGCCTCAGTCTTGTTCCTGGCCACAGGGTTCCAGAATCAAACCAATGTCAAGTTCCCAGGCCATGGGTTTCAAGTATCAGGTCTCAGTCATGTTTCCAGGGTACAGGGTTCTACAATCAAACCTCAGTCATATTGCCAGTCCACAGATTTCTGCCATCAAACCTCAGTCAAGTTCCCAGGCCACAGATTTCCAGAATCAAACTTCAGTCATATTCCCAGGCCACACTTTTCCAGAATCACGCCTCAGTCATGTTTCCAGGCCACAGCGTTCCAGAATCAAATCAATGTCAAACTCCTAGGCCATGGGTTTCCACTACCAGGCCACAGTCATGTTTCCAGGGCACAGGGTTCTACAATCAAACCTCAGTCATGTTGCCAGTCCACAGGTTTCTGCCATCAAACCTCAGTCAAGTTCCCAGGCCAAAGATTTCCAATATCAAACCTCAGTCATATTCACAGGACACATGGTTCCAGAATCAAACCTCAGTCATGTTTGCAGGACCCATGATTCTACAATCAGAACACAGTCATGTTCCCAGCACAAAGGTGTCCAGAATCAAACCTCAGTCATGTTCCCAGGGAACAGGGTTCCAGAAACAAACCTCAGTCATGTTGCCAAGCCACAGGTTTCCACCATCAAACCTCAGACATGTTCCCAGGCCACAGGGTTGCAGAATCAAACCGTTCTCATGTTCCCAGGCCACAGGGTTCCAGAAACCACTGATGTCATGTTCCCAGGCCACAGGGTTCGAGAAACAATCCTCAGTTATTTTCGCAGGCTACAGGGTTCCAGAATAAAACCTCAGTCATGTTCCCAGTCCACAGGGTACCAAAACCAAGCCTCAGTCAGATTCCCAGGGCCCAGTATTCCACAATCTAAACAGATGTCATGTTCCCAGGCAACAGGATTCCAGAATCACGCCTCAGTCTTGTTCCTGGCCACAGGGTTCCAGAATCAAACCAATGTCAAATTCCCAGGCCATGGGTTTCAAGTATCAGGTCGCAGTCATGTTTCCAGGGCACAGGGTTCTACAATCAAACCTCAGTAATGTTGCCAGTCCACAGATTTCTGCCATCAAACCTCAGTCAAGTTCCCAGGCCACAGATTTCCAGAATCAAACCTCAGTCATATTCCCAGGCCACACTTTTCCAGAATCACGCCTCAGTCATGTTACCAGGCCACCGGGTTCCAGAAACAATCCTCAGTTATATTCCCAGGCTACAGGGTTCCAGAATAAAACCTCAGTCATGTTCCCAGTCCACAGGGTTCCAGAATCAAACCAATGTCAATTTCCCAGGCCATGCGTTTCAAGTATCAGGTCGCAGTCATGTTTCCAGAGCACAGGGTTCAACAATCAAACCTCAGTAATGTTGCCAGTCCACAGATTTCTGCCATCAAACCTCAGTCAAGTTCCCAGGCCACAGATTTCCAGAATCAAACCTCAGTCATATTCCCAGGCCACAGTTTTCCAGAATCACGCCTCAGTCATGTTCCCTGGCCACAGGGATCCAGAATCAAACCTCAGTCATGTTGCCAGGCCATAGGATACCACCATCAAACCTCAGTCATATTCCCAGACCACAGGTTTCCACAATCAAACCGATTTCATGTTACCAGGCAACAGGGTACCAGAATCCAAAGTGATGTCATGTTCCCAGGCCCCAGGATTCCTCAATCTAACATCAGTCATGTTCACAGGCCAATGGTTTCCAAAATCAAACCACAGTCATATTCCCAGGCCACATGGTTCCAGAATCAAACCTCAGTCATGTTCCCAGTCCACAGGATTCCAGAACCAAGCTTTCAGTCAGGTTCCCAGGGCACAGTATTCCATAATCTAAACAGATGTCATGTTCCCAGGCCGCAGGATTCCAGAATCACGCCTCAGTCATGATCCCAGGCCACAGGGTTCCAGAATCAAACCAATGTCAAATTCCTAGGCCATGGGTTTCCAGTACCAAGCCACAGTCATGTTTCCTGGGGACAGGATTCCAGAATCTCGCCTCAGTCATGTTCCCTGGCCACAGGGTTCCAGAATCAAACCAATGTCAAGTTCCCAAGCCATGGGTTTCAAGTATCAGGTCGCAGTCATGTTTCCAGGGCACAGGGTTCTACAATCAAACCTCAGTCATGTTGCCAGTCCACAGGTTTCTGCCATCAAACCTCAGTCAAGTTCCCAGGCCACAGATTTCCAGAATCAAAGCTCAGTCATATTCCCATGACACATGGTTCCAGAATCAAACCTCAGTCATGTTCGCAGGCCACAGGATTCCACAATCAAACGACAGTCATGTTCCCAGGAGAAAGGTGTCCAGAAGCAAACCTCAGTCATGTTCCCAGGGAACAGGGTTCCAGAAACAAACCTCAGTCATGTTGCCAGGCCACAGGTTTCCACCATCAAACCTCAGACATATTCCCAAGCCACAGGGTTCCAGAATCAAACCATTCTCATGTTCCCAGGCCACAGGGTTCCAGAATCCACTGATGACATGTTCCCCGGCCACAGGGTTCCAGAATCCACTGATGTCATGTTCCCAGGCCACAGGATTCCAGAATAAAACCTCAGTCAAGTTCCCTGTCCACAGGGTTCCAGAACCAAGCCTCAGTCAGGTTCCCAGGGCCCAGTATTCCACAATCTAAACAGATGTCATGTTCCCAGGGCACAGCATTCCAGAATCACGCCTCAGTCTTGTTCCTGGCCACAGGGTTCCAGAATCAAACCAATGTCAAGTTCCCAGGCCATGGGTTTCAAGTATCAGGTCTCAGTCATGTTTCCAGGGTACAGGGTTCTACAATCAAACCTCAGTCATGTTGCCAGTCCACAGATTTCTGCCATCAAACCTCAGTCAAGTTCCCAGGCCACAGATTTCCAGAATCAAACTTCAGTCATATTCCCAGGCCACACTTTTCCAGAATCACGCCTCAGTCATGTTCCCAGGCCACAGCGTTCCAGAATCAAACCAATGTCAAACTCCTAGGCCATGGGTTTCCACTACCAGGCCACAGTCATGTTTCCAGGGCACAGGGTTCTACAATCAAACCTCAGTCATGTTGCCAGTCCACAGGTTTCTGCCATCAAACCTCAGTCAAGTTCCCAGGCCAAAGATTTCCAATATCAAACCTCAGTCATATTCGCAGGACACATGGTTCCAGAATCAAACCTCAGTCATGTTTGCAGGACCCATGATTCTACAATCAGAACACAGTCATGTTCCCAGCACAAAGGTGTCCAGAATCAAACCTCAGTCATGTTCCCAGGGAACAGGGTTCCAGAAACAAACCTCAGTCATGTTGCCAAGCCACAGGTTTCCACCATCAAACCTCAGACATGTTCCCAGGCCACAGGGTTCCAGAATCAAACCGTTCTCATGTTCCCAGGCCACAGGGTTCCAGAATCCACTGATGTCATGTTCCCAGGCCACAGGGTTCGAGAGACAATCCTCAGTTATGTTCGCAGTCTACAGGGTTCCAGAATAAAACCTCAGTCATGTTCCCAGTCCACAGGGTACCAAAACAAAGCCTCAGTCAGATTCCCAGGGCCCAGTATTCCACAATCTAAATAGATGTCATGTTCCCAGGCAACAGAATTCCAGAATCACGCCTCAGTCTTGTTCCTGGCCACAGGGTTCCAGAATCAAACCAATGTCAAATTCCCAGGCCATGGGTTTCAAGTATCAGGTCGCAGTCATGTTTCCAGGGCACAGGGTTCTACAATCAAACCTCAGTAATGTTGCCAGTCCACAGATTTCTGCCATCAAACCTCAGTCAAGTTCCCAGGCCACAGATTTCCAGAATCAAACCTCAGTCATATTCCCAGGCCACACTTTTCCAGAATCACGCCTCAGTCATGTTCCCAGGCCACAGGGTTCCAGCAACAATCCTCAGTTATATTCCCAGGCTACAGGGTTCCAGAATAAAACCTCAGTCATGTTCCCAGTCCACAGGGTTCCAGAATCAAACCAATGTCAATTTCCCAGGCCATGCGTTTCAAGTATCAGGTCGCAGTCATGTTTCCAGAGCACAGGGTTCAACAATCAAACCTCAGTAATGTTGCCAGTCCACAGATTTCTGCCATCAAACCTCAGTCAAGTTCCCAGGCCACAGATTTCCAGAATCAAACCTCAGTCATATTCCCAGGCCACAGTTTTCCAGAATCACGCCTCAGTCATGTTCCCTGGCCACAGGGATCCAGAATCAAACCTCAGTCATGTTGCCAGGCCATAGGGTACCACCATCAAACCTCAGTCATATTCCCAGACCACAGGTTTCCACAATCAAACCGATTTCATGTTCCCAGGCAACAGGGTACCAGAATCCAAAGTGATGTCATGTTCCCAGGCCCCAGGATTCCTCAATCTAACATCAGTCATGTTCACAGGCCAATGGTTTCCAAAATCAAACCACAGTCATATTCCCAGGCCACATGGTTCCAGAATCAAACCTCAGTCATGTTCCCAGTCCACAGGATTCCAGAACCAAGCTTTCAGTCAGGTTCCCAGGGCACAGTATTCCATAATCTAAACAGATGTCATGTTCCCAGGCCGCAGGATTCCAGAATCACGCCTCAGTCATGTTCCCAGGCCACAGGGTTCCAGAATCAAACCAATGTCAAATTCCTAGGCCATGGGTTTCCAGTACCAAGCCACAGTCATGTTTCCTGGGCACAGGATTCCAGAATCTCGCCTCAGTCATGTTCCCTGGCCACAGGGTTCCAGAATCAAACCAATGTCAAGTTCCCAAGCCATGGGTTTCAAGTATCAGGTCGCAGTCATGTTTCCAGGACACAGGGTTCTACAATCAAACCTCAGTCATGTTGCCAGTCCACAGGTTTCTGCCATCAAACCTCAGTCAAGTTCCCAGGCCACAGATTTCCAGAATCAAAGCTCAGTCATATTCCCATGACACATGGTTCCAGAATCAAACCTCAGTCATGTTCGCAGGCCACAGGATTCCACAATCAAACCACAGTCATGTTCCCAGGAGAAAGGTGTCCAGAAGCAAACCTCAGTCATGTTCCCAGGGAACAGGGTTCCAGAAACAAACCTCAGTCATGTTGCCAGGCCACAGGTTTCCACCATCAAACCTCAGACATATTCCCAAGCCACAGTGTTCCAGAATCAAACCGTTCTCATGTTCCCAGGCCACAGGGTTCCAGAATCCACTGATGACATGTTCCTCGGCCAGAGGGTTCCAGAATCCACTGATATCATGTTCCCAGGCCACAGGATTCCAGAATAAAACCTCAATCAAGTTCCCTGTCCACAGGGTTCCAGAACCAAGCCTCAGTCAGGTTCCCAGGGCCCAGAATTCCACAATCTAAACATATCTCATGTTCCCAGGGCACTGCATTCCAGAATCACGCCTCAGTCTTGTTCCTGGCCACAGGGTTCCAGAATCAAACCAATGTAAAGTTCCCAGGCCATGGGTTTCAAGTATCAGGTCTCAGTCATGTTTCCAGGGTACAGGGTTCTACAATCAAACCTCAGTCATATTGCCAGTCCACAGATTTCTGCCATCAAACCTCAGTCAAGTTCCCAGGCCACAGACTTCCAGAATCAAACTTCAGTCATATTCCCAGGCCACACTTTTCCAGAATCACGCCTCAGTCATGTTTCCAGGCCACAGCGTTCCAGAATCAAACCAATGTCAAACTCCTAGGCCATGGGTTTCCACTACCAGGCCACAGTCATGTTTCCAGGGCACAGGGTTCTACAATCAAACCTCAGTCATGTTGCCAGTCCACAGGTTTCTGCCATCAAACCTCAGTCAAGTTCCCAGGCCAAAGATTTCCAATATCAAACCTCAGTCATATTTGCAGGACACATGGTTCCAGAATCAAACCTCAGTCATGTTTGCAGGACCCATGATTCTACAATCAGAACACAGTCATGTTCCCAGCACAAAGGTGTCCAGAATCAAACCTCAGTCATGTTCCCAGGGAACAGGGTTCCAGAAACAAACCTCAGTCATGTTGCCAAGCCACAGGTTTCCACCATCAAACCTCAGACATGTTCCCAGGCGACAGGGTTGCAGAATCAAACCGTTCTCATGTTCCCAGGCCACAGGGTTCCAGAAACCACTGATGTCATGTTCCCAGGCCACAGGGTACCAAAACCAAGCCTCAGTCAGATTCCCAGGGCCCAGTATTCCACAATCTAAACAGATGTCATGTTCCCAGGCAACAGGATTCCAGAATCACGCCTCAGTCATGTTCCCAGGCCACAGGGTTCCAGAATCAAACCAATGTCAAATTCCTAGGCCATGGGTTTCCAGTACCAAGCCACAGTCATGGTTCCTGGGCACAGGATTCCAGAATCTCGCCTCAGTCATGTTCCCTGGCCACAGGGTTCCAGAATCAAGCCAATGTCAAGTTCCCAAGCCATGGGTTTCAAGTATCAGGTCGCAGTCATGTTTCCAGGGCACAGGGTTCTAAAATCAAACCTCAGTCATGTTGCCAGTCCACAGGTTTCTGCCATCAAACCTCAGTCAAGTTCCCAGGCCACAGATTTCCAGAATCAAAGCTCAGTCATATTCCCAGGACACATGGTTCCAGAATCAAACCTCAGTCATGTTCGCAGGCCACAGGATTCCACAATCAAACCACAGTCATGTTCCCAGGAGAAAGGTGTCCAGAAGCAAACCTCAGTCATGTTCCCAGGGAACAGGGATCCAGAAACAAACCTCAGTCCTGTTGCCAGGCCACAGGTTTCCACCATCAAACCTCAGACATATTCCCAAGCCACAGGGTTCCAGAATCAAACCGTTCTCATGTTCCCATGCCACAGGGTTCCAGAATCCACTGATGACATGTTCCTCGGCCACAGGGTTCCAGAATCCACTGATGTCATGTTCCCAGGCCACAGGATTCCAGAATAAAACCTCAATCAAGTTCCCTGTCCACAGGGTTCCAGAACCAAGCCTCAGTCAGGTTCCCAGGGCCCAGAATTCCACAATCTAAACATATCTCATGTTCCCAGGGCACTGCATTCCAGAATCACGCCTCAGTCTTGTTCCTGGCCACAGGGTTCCAGAATCAAACCAATGTCAAGTTCCCAGGCCATGGGTTTCAAGTATCAGGTCTCAGTCATGTTTCCAGGGTACAGGGTTCTACAATCAAACCTCAGTCATGTTGCCAGTCCACAGATTTCTGCCATCAAACCTCAGTCAAGTTCCCAGGCCACAGATTTCCAGAATCAAACTTCAGTCATATTCCCAGGCCACACTTTTCCAGAATCACGCCTCAGTCATGTTCCCAGGCCACAGCGTTCCAGAATCAAACCAATGTCAAACTCCTAGGCCATGGGTTTCCACTACCAGGCCACAGTCATGTTTCCAGGGCACAGGGTTCTACAATCAAACCTCAGTCATGTTGCCAGTCCACAGGTTTCTGCCATCAAACCTCAGTCAAGTTCCCAGGCCAAAGATTTCCAATATCAAACCTCAGTCATATTCGCAGGACACATGGTTCCAGAATCAAACCTCAGTCATGTTTGCAGGACCCATGATTCTACAATCAGAACACAGTCATGTTCCCAGCACAAAGGTGTCCAGAATCAAACCTCAGTCATGTTCCCAGGGAACAGGGTTCCAGAAACAAACCTCAGTCATGTTGCCAAGCCACAGGTTTCCACCATCAAACCTCAGACATGTTCCCAGGCCACAGGGTTCCAGAATCAAACCGTTCTCATGTTCCCAGGCCACAGGGTTCCAGAAACCACTGATGTCATTTTCCCAGGCCACAGGGTTCGAGAAACAATCCTCAGTTATTTTCGCAGGCTACAGGGTTCCAGAATAAAACCTCAGTCATGTTCCCAGTCCACAGGGTACCAAAACCAAGCCTCAGTCAGATTCCCAGGGCCCAGTATTCCACAATCTAAACAGATGTCATGTTCCCAGGCAACAGGATTCCAGAATCACGCCTCAGTCTTGTTCCTGGCCACAGGGTTCCAGAATCAAACCAATGTCAAATTCCCAGGCCATGGGTTTCAAGTATCAGGTCGCAGTCATGTTTCCATAGCACAGGGTTCAACAATCAAACCTAAGTAAGGTTGCCAGTCCACAGATTTCTGCCATCAAACCTCAGTCAAGTTCCCAGGCCACAGATTTCCAGAGTCAAACCTCAGTCATATTCCCAGGCCACAGTTTTCCAGAATCACGCCTCAGTCATGTTCCCTGGCCCCAGGGATCCAGAATCAAACCTCAGTCATGTTGCCAGGCCATAGGATACCACCATCAAACCTCAGTCATATTCCCAGACCACAGGTTTCCACAATCAAACCGATTTCATGTTCCCAGGCAACAGGGTACCAGAATCCAAAGTGATGTCATGTTCCCAGGCCCCAGGATTCCTCAATCTAACATCAGTCATGTTCACAGGCCAATGGTTTCCAAAATCAAACCACAGTCATATTCCCAGGCCACATGGTTCCAGAATCAAACCTCAGTCATGTTCCCAGTCCACAGGATTCCAGAACCAAGCTTTCAGTCAGGTTCCCAGGGCAAAGTATTCCATAATCTAAACAGATGTCTTGTTCCCAGGCCGCAGGATTCCAGAATCACGCCTCAGTCATGTTCCCAGGCCACAGGGTTCCAGAATCAAACCAATGTCAAATTCCTAGGCCATGGGTTTCCAGTACCAAGCCACAGTCATGGTTCCTGGGCACAGGATTCCAGAATCTCGCCTCAGTCATGTTCCCTGGCCACAGGGTTCCAGAATCAAACCAATGTCAAGTTCCCAAGCCATGGGTTTCAAGTATCAGGTCGCAGTCATGTTTCCAGGGCACAGGGTTCTACAATCAAACCTCAGTCATGTTGCCAGTCCACAGATTTCTGCCATCAAACCTCAGTCAAGTTCCCAGACAACAGATTTCCAGAATCAAAGCTCAGTCATATTCCCAGGACACATGGTTCCAGAATCAAACCTCAGTCATGTTTGCAGGACCCATGGTTCCACAATCAAACCACAGTCATGTTCCCAGGACAAAGGTGTCCAGAAGCAAAACTCACTCATGTTCCCAGGGAACAGGGTTTCAGAAACAAAACTCAGTCATGTTGCCAGGCCACAGGTTTCCACCATCAAACCTCAGACATATTCCCAAGCCACAGGGTTCCAGAATCAAACCGTTCTCATGTTCCCAGGCCACAGGGTTCCAGAATCCACTGATGTCATGTTCCCCGGCCACAGGGTTCCAGAATCCACTGATGTCATGTTCCCAGGCCACAGGATTCCAGAATAAAACCTCAGTCAAGTTCCCTGTCCACAGGGTTCCAGAACCAAGCCTCAGTCAGGTTCCCAGGGCCCAGAATTCCACAATCTAAACAGATCTCATGTTCCCAGGGCACAGCATTCCAGAATCACGCCTCAATCTTGTTCCTGGCCAAAGGGTTCCAGAATCAAACCAATGTCAAGTTCCCAGGCCATGGGTTTCAAGTATCAGGTCTCAGTCATGTTTCCAGGGCACAGGGTTCTACAATCAAACCTCAGTCATGTTGCCAGTCCACAGATTTCTGCCATCAAACCTCAGTCAAGTTCCCAGGCCACAGATTTCCAGAATCAAACCTCAGTCATATTCCCAGGCCACACTTTTCCAGAATCACGCCTCAGTCATGTTCCCAGGCCACAGGGTTCCAGCAACAATCCTCAGTTATATTCCCAGGCTACAGGGTTCCAGAATAAAACCTCAGTCATGTTCCCAGTCCACAGGGTTCCAGAATCAAACCAATGTCAATTTCCCAGGCCATGCGTTTCAAGTATCAGGTCTCAGTCATGTTTCCATAGCACAGGGTTCAACAATCAAACCTAAGTAATGTTGCCAGTCCACAGATTTCTGCCATCAAACCTCAGTCAAGTTCCCAGGCCACAGATTTCCAGAGTCAAACCTCAGTCATATTCCCAGGCCACAGTTTTCCAGAATCACGCCTCAGTCATGTTCCCTGGCCCCAGGGATCCAGAATCAAACCTCAGTCATGTTGCCAGGCCATAGGATACCACCATCAAACCTCAGTCATATTCCCAGACCACAGGTTTCCACAATCAAACCGATTTCATGTTCCCAGGCAACAGGGTACCCGAATCCAAAGTGATGTCATGTTCCCAGGCCCCAGGATTCCTCAATCTAACATCAGTCATGTTCACAGGCCAATGGTTTCCAAAATCAAACCACAGTCATATTCCTAGGCCACATGGTTCCAGAATCAAACCTCAGTCATGTTCCCAGTCCACAGGATTCCAGAACCAAGCTTTCAGTCAGGTTCCCAGGGCAAAGTATTCCATAATCTAAACAGATGTCTTGTTCCCAGGCCGCAGGATTCCAGAATCACGCCTCAGTCATGTTCCCAGGCCACAGGGTTCCAGAATCAAACCAATGTCAAATTCCTAGGCCATGGGTTTCCAGTACCAAGCCACAGTCATGGTTCCTGGGCACAGGATTCCAGAATCTCGCCTCAGTCATGTTCCCTGGCCACAGGGTTCCAGAATCAAACCAATGTCAAGTTCCCAAGCCATGGGTTTCAAGTATCAGGTCGCAGTCATGTTTCCAGGGCACAGGGTTCTACAATCAAACCTCAGTCATGTTGCCAGTCCACAGATTTCTGCCATCAAACCTCAGTCAAGTTCCCAGACAACAGATTTCCAGAATCAAAGCTCAGTCATATTCCCAGGACACATGGTTCCAGAATCAAACCTCAGTCATGTTTGCAGGACCCATGGTTCCACAATCAAACCACAGTCATGTTCCCAGGACAAAGGTGTCCAGAAGCAAAACTCACTCATGTTCCCAGGGAACAGGGTTTCAGAAACAAAACTCAGTCATGTTGCCAGGCCACAGGTTTCCACCATCAAACCTCAGACATATTCCCAAGCCACAGGGTTCCAGAATCAAACCGTTCTCATGTTCCCAGGCCACAGGGTTCCAGAATCCACTGATGTCATGTTCCCCGGCCACAGGGTTCCAGAATCCACTGATGTCATGTTCCCAGGGCACAGGATTCCAGAATAAAACCTCAGTCAAGTTCCCTGTCCACAGGGTTCCAGAACCAAGCCTCAGTCAGGTTCCCAGGGCCCAGAATTCCACAATCTAAACAGATCTCATGTTCCCAGGGCACAGCATTCCAGAATCACGCCTCAATCTTGTTCCTGGCCAAAGGGTTCCAGAATCAAACCAATGTCAAGTTCCCAGGCCATGGGTTTCAAGTATCAGGTCTCAGTCATGTTTCCAGGGTACAGGGTTCTACAATCAAACCTCAGTCATGTTGCCAGTCCACAGATTTCTGCCATCAAACCTCAGTCAAGTTCCCAGGCCACAGATTTCCAGAATCAAACCTCAGTCATATTCCCAGGCCACACTTTTCCAGAATCACGCCTCAGTCATGTTCCCAGGCCACAGGGTTCCAGCAACAATCCTCAGTTATATTCCCAGGCTACAGGGTTCCAGAATAAAACCTCAGTCATGTTCCCAGTCCACAGGGTTCCAGAATCAAACCAATGTCAATTTCCCAGGCCATGCGTTTCAAGTATCAGGTCGCAGTCATGTTTCCATAGCACAGGGTTCAACAATCAAACCTAAGTAATGTTGCCAGTCCACAGATTTCTGCCATCAAACCTCAGTCAAGTTCCCAGGCCACAGATTTCCAGAGTCAAACCTCAGTCATATTCCCAGGCCACAGTTTTCCAGAATCACGCCTCAGTCATGTTCCCTGGCCCCAGGGATCCAGAATCAAACCTCAGTCATGTTGCCAGGCCATAGGATACCACCATCAAACCTCAGTCATATTCCCAGACCACAGGTTTCCACAATCAAACCGATTTCATGTTCCCAGGCAACAGGGTACCAGAATCCAAAGTGATGTCATGTTCCCAGGCCCCAGGATTCCTCAATCTAACATCAGTCATGTTCACAGGCCAATGGTTTCCAAAATCAAACCACAGTCATATTCCCAGGCCACATGGTTCCAGAATCAAACCTCAGTCATGTTCCCAGTCCACAGGATTCCAGAACCAAGCTTTCAGTCAGGTTCCCAGGGCAAAGTATTCCATAATCTAAACAGATGTCTTGTTCCCAGGCCGCAGGATTCCAGAATCACGCCTCAGTCATGTTCCCAGGTCACAGGGTTCCAGAATCAAACCAATGTCAAATTCCTAGGCCATGGGTTTCCAGTACCAAGCCACAGTCATGGTTCCTGGGCACAGGATTCCAGAATCTCGCCTCAGTCATGTTCCCTGGCCACAGGGTTCCAGAATCAAACCAATGTCAAGTTCCCAAGCCATGGGTTTCAAGTATCAGGTCGCAGTCATGTTTCCAGGGCACAGGGTTCTACAATCAAACCTCAGTCATGTTGCCAGTCCACAGATTTCTGCCATCAAACCTCAGTCAAGTTCCCAGACAACAGATTTCCAGAATCAAAGCTCAGTCATATTCCCAGGACACATGGTTCCAGAATCAAACCTCAGTCATGTTTGCAGGACCCATGGTTCCACAATCAAACCACAGTCATGTTCCCAGGACAAAGGTGTCCAGAAGCAAAACTCACTCATGTTCCCAGGGAACAGGGTTTCAGAAACAAAACTCAGTCATGTTGCCAGGCCACAGGTTTCCACCATCAAACCTCAGACATATTCCCAAGCCACAGGGTTCCAGAATCAAACCGTTCTCATGTTCCCAGGCCACAGGGTTCCAGAATCCACTGATGTCATGTTCCCCGGCCACAGGGTTCCAGAATCCACTGATGTCATGTTCCCAGGCCACAGGATTCCAGAATAAAACCTCAGTCAAGTTCCCTGTCCACAGGGTTCCAGAACCAAGCCTCAGTCAGGTTCCCAGGGCCCAGAATTCCACAATCTAAACAGATCTCATGTTCCCAGGGCACAGCATTCCAGAATCACGCCTCAATCTTGTTCCTGGCCAAAGGGTTCCAGAATCAAACCAATGTCAAGTTCCCAGGCCATGGGTTTCAAGTATCAGGTCTCAGTCATGTTTCCAGGGCACAGGGTTCTACAATCAAACCTCAGTCATGTTGCCAGTCCACAGATTTCTGCCATCAAACCTCAGTCAAGTTCCCAGGCCACAGATTTCCAGAATCAAACCTCAGTCATATTCCCAGGCCACACTTTTCCAGAATCACGCCTCAGTCATGTTCCCAGGCCACAGGGTTCCAGCAACAATCCTCAGTTATATTCCCAGGCTACAGGGTTCCAGAATAAAACCTCAGTCATGTTCCCAGTCCACAGGGTTCCAGAATCAAACCAATGTCAATTTCCCAGGCCATGCGTTTCAAGTATCAGGTCTCAGTCATGTTTCCATAGCACAGGGTTCAACAATCAAACCTAAGTAATGTTGCCAGTCCACAGATTTCTGCCATCAAACCTCAGTCAAGTTCCCAGGCCACAGATTTCCAGAGTCAAACCTCAGTCATATTCCCAGGCCACAGTTTTCCAGAATCACGCCTCAGTCATGTTCCCTGGCCCCAGGGATCCAGAATCAAACCTCAGTCATGTTGCCAGGCCATAGGATACCACCATCAAACCTCAGTCATATTCCCAGACCACAGGTTTCCACAATCAAACCGATTTCATGTTCCCAGGCAACAGGGTACCAGAATCCAAAGTGATGTCATGTTCCCAGGCCCCAGGATTCCTCAATCTAACATCAGTCATGTTCACAGGCCAATGGTTTCCAAAATCAAACCACAGTCATATTCCCAGGCCACATGGTTCCAGAATCAAACCTCAGTCATGTTCCAAGTCCACAGGATTCCAGAACCAAGCTTTCAGTCAGGTTCCCAGGGCAAAGTATTCCATAATCTAAACAGATGTCTTGTTCCCAGGCCGCAGGATTCCAGAATCACGCCTCAGTCATGTTCCCAGGCCACAGGGTTCCAGAATCAAACCAATGTCAAATTCCTAGGCCATGGGTTTCCAGTACCAAGCCACAGTCATGGTTCCTGGGCACAGGATTCCAGAATCTCGCCTCAGTCATGTTCCCTGGCCACAGGGTTCCAGAATCAAACCAATGTCAAGTTCCCAAGCCATGGGTTTCAAGTATCAGGTCGCAGTCATGTTTCCAGGGCACAGGGTTCTACAATCAAACCTCAGTCATGTTGCCAGTCCACAGATTTCTGCCATCAAACCTCAGTCAAGTTCCCAGACAACAGATTTCCAGAATCAAAGCTCAGTCATATTCCCAGGACACATGGTTCCAGAATCAAACCTCAGTCATGTTTGCAGGACCCATGGTTCCACAATCAAACCACAGTCATGTTCCCAGGACAAAGGTGTCCAGAAGCAAAACTCACTCATGTTCCCAGGGAACAGGGTTTCAGAAACAAAACTCAGTCATGTTGCCAGGCCACAGGTTTCCACCATCAAACCTCAGACATATTCCCAAGCCACAGGGTTCCAGAATCAAACCGTTCTCATGTTCCCAGGCCACAGGGTTCCAGAATCCACTGATGTCATGTTCCCCGGCCACAGGGTTCCAGAATCCACTGATGTCATGTTCCCAGGCCACAGGATTCCAGAATAAAACCTCAGTCAAGTTCCCTGTCCACAGGGTTCCAGAACCAAGCCTCAGTCAGGTTCCCGGGGCCCAGAATTCCACAATCTAAACAGATCTCATGTTCCCAGGGCACAGCATTCCAGAATCACGCCTCAATCTTGTTCCTGGCCAAAGGGTTCCAGAATCAAACCAATGTCAAGTTCCCAGGCCATGGGTTTCAAGTATCAGGTCTCAGTCATGTTTCCAGGGCACAGGGTTCTACAATCAAACCTCAGTCATGTTGCCAGTCCACAGATTTCTGCCATCAAACCTCAGTCAAGTTCCCAGGCCACAGATTTCCAGAATCAAACCTCAGTCATATTCCCAGGCCACACTTTTCCAGAATCACGCCTCAGTCATGTTCCCAGGCCACAGGGTTCCAGCAACAATCCTCAGTTATATTCCCAGGCTACAGGGTTCCAGAATAAAACCTCAGTCATGTTCCCAGTCCACAGGGTTCCAGAATCAAACCAATGTCAATTTCCCAGGCCATGCGTTTCAAGTATCAGGTCTCAGTCATGTTTCCATAGCACAGGGTTCAACAATCAAACCTAAGTAATGTTGCCAGTCCACAGATTTCTGCCATCAAACCTCAGTCAAGTTCCCAGGCCACAGATTTCCAGAGTCAAACCTCAGTCATATTCCCAGGCCACAGTTTTCCAGAATCACGCCTCAGTCATGTTCCCTGGCCCCAGGGATCCAGAATCAAACCTCAGTCATGTTGCCAGGCCATAGGATACCACCATCAAACCTCAGTCATATTCCCAGACCACAGGTTTCCACAATCAAACCGATTTCATGTTCCCAGGCAACAGGGTACCAGAATCCAAAGTGATGTCATGTTCCCAGGCCCCAGGATTCCTCAATCTAACATCAGTCATGTTCACAGGCCAATGGTTTCCAAAATCAAACCACAGTCATATTCCCAGGCCACATGGTTCCAGAATCAAACCTCAGTCATGTTCCCAGTCCACAGGATTCCAGAACCAAGCTTTCAGTCAGGTTCCCAGGGCAAAGTATTCCATAATCTAAACAGATGTCTTGTTCCCAGGCCGCAGGATTCCAGAATCACGCCTCAGTCATGTTCCCAGGCCACAGGGTTCCAGAATCAAACCAATGTCAAATTCCTAGGCCATGGGTTTCCAGTACCAAGCCACAGTCATGGTTCCTGGGCACAGGATTCCAGAATCTCGCCTCAGTCATGTTCCCTGGCCACAGGGTTCCAGAATCAAACCAATGTCAAGTTCCCAAGCCATGGGTTTCAAGTATCAGGTCGCAGTCATGTTTCCAGGGCACAGGGTTCTACAATCAAACCTCAGTCATGTTGCCAGTCCACAGATTTCTGCCATCAAACCTCAGTCAAGTTCCCAGACAACAGATTTCCAGAATCAAAGCTCAGTCATATTCCCAGGACACATGGTTCCAGAATCAAACCTCAGTCATGTTTGCAGGACCCATGGTTCCACAATCAAACCACAGTCATGTTCCCAGGACAAAGGTGTCCAGAAGCAAAACTCACTCATGTTCCCAGGGAACAGGGTTTCAGAAACAAAACTCAGTCATGTTGCCAGGCCACAGGTTTCCACCATCAAACCTCAGACATATTCCCAAGCCACAGGGTTCCAGAATCAAACCGTTCTCATGTTCCCAGGCCACAGGGTTCCAGAATCCACTGATGTCATGTTCCCCGGCCACAGGGTTCCAGAATCCACTGATGTCATGTTCCCAGGCCACAGGATTCCAGAATAAAACCTCAGTCAAGTTCCCTGTCCACAGGGTTCCAGAACCAAGCCTCAGTCAGGTTCCCAGGGCCCAGAATTCCACAATCTAAACAGATCTCATGTTCCCAGGGCACAGCATTCCAGAATCACGCCTCAATCTTGTTCCTGGCCAAAGGGTTCCAGAATCAAACCAATGTCAAGTTCCCAGGCCATGGGTTTCAAGTATCAGGTCTCAGTCATGTTTCCAGGGCACAGGGTTCTACAATCAAACCTCAGTCATGTTGCCAGTCCACAGATTTCTGCCATCAAACCTCAGTCAAGTTCCCAGGCCACAGATTTCCAGAATCAAACCTCAGTCATATTCCCAGGCCACACTTTTCCAGAATCACGCCTCAGTCATGTTCCCAGGCCACAGGGTTCCAGCAACAATCCTCAGTTATATTCCCAGGCTACAGGGTTCCAGAATAAAACCTCAGTCATGTTCCCAGTCCACAGGGTTCCAGAATCAAACCAATGTCAATTTCCCAGGCCATGCGTTTCAAGTATCAGGTCTCAGTCATGTTTCCATAGCACAGGGTTCAACAATCAAACCTAAGTAATGTTGCCAGTCCACAGATTTCTGCCATCAAACCTCAGTCAAGTTCCCAGGCCACAGATTTCCAGAGTCAAACCTCAGTCATATTCCCAGGCCACAGTTTTCCAGAATCACGCCTCAGTCATGTTCCCTGGCCCCAGGGATCCAGAATCAAACCTCAGTCATGTTGCCAGGCCATAGGATACCACCATCAAACCTCAGTCATATTCCCAGACCACAGGTTTCCACAATCAAACCGATTTCATGTTCCCAGGCAACAGGGTACCAGAATCCAAAGTGATGTCATGTTCCCAGGCCCCAGGATTCCTCAATCTAACATCAGTCATGTTCACAGGCCAATGGTTTCCAAAATCAAACCACAGTCATATTCCCAGGCCACATGGTTCCAGAATCAAACCTCAGTCATGTTCCCAGTCCACAGGATTCCAGAACCAAGCTTTCAGTCAGGTTCCCAGGGCAAAGTATTCCATAATCTAAACAGATGTCTTGTTCCCAGGCCGCAGGATTCCAGAATCACGCCTCAGTCATGTTCCCAGGCCACAGGGTTCCAGAATCAAACCAATGTCAAATTCCTAGGCCATGGGTTTCCAGTACCAAGCCACAGTCATGGTTCCTGGGCACAGGATTCCAGAATCTCGCCTCAGTCATGTTCCCTGGCCACAGGGTTCCAGAATCAAACCAATGTCAAGTTCCCAAGCCATGGGTTTCAAGTATCAGGTCGCAGTCATGTTTCCAGGGCACAGGGTTCTACAATCAAACCTCAGTCATGTTGCCAGTCCACAGATTTCTGCCATCAAACCTCAGTCAAGTTCCCAGACAACAGATTTCCAGAATCAAAGCTCAGTCATATTCCCAGGACACATGGTTCCAGAATCAAACCTCAGTCATGTTTGCAGGACCCATGGTTCCACAATCAAACCACAGTCATGTTCCCAGGACAAAGGTGTCCAGAAGCAAAACTCACTCATGTTCCCAGGGAACAGGGTTTCAGAAACAAAACTCAGTCATGTTGCCAGGCCACAGGTTTCCACCATCAAACCTCAGACATATTCCCAAGCCACAGGGTTCCAGAATCAAACCGTTCTCATGTTCCCAGGCCACAGGGTTCCAGAATCCACTGATGTCATGTTCCCCGGCCACAGGGTTCCAGAATCCACTGATGTCATGTTCCCAGGCCACAGGATTCCAGAATAAAACCTCAGTCAAGTTCCCTGTCCACAGGGTTCCAGAACCAAGCCTCAGTCAGGTTCCCGGGGCCCAGAATTCCACAATCTAAACAGATCTCATGTTCCCAGGGCACAGCATTCCAGAATCACGCCTCAATCTTGTTCCTGGCCAAAGGGTTCCAGAATCAAACCAATGTCAAGTTCCCAGGCCATGGGTTTCAAGTATCAGGTCTCAGTCATGTTTCCAGGGCACAGGGTTCTACAATCAAACCTCAGTCATGTTGCCAGTCCACAGATTTCTGCCATCAAACCTCAGTCAAGTTCCCAGGCCACAGATTTCCAGAATCAAACCTCAGTCATATTCCCAGGCCACACTTTTCCAGAATCACGCCTCAGTCATGTTCCCAGGCCACAGGGTTCCAGCAACAATCCTCAGTTATATTCCCAGGCTACAGGGTTCCAGAATAAAACCTCAGTCATGTTCCCAGTCCACAGGGTTCCAGAATCAAACCAATGTCAATTTCCCAGGCCATGCGTTTCAAGTATCAGGTCTCAGTCATGTTTCCATAGCACAGGGTTCAACAATCAAACCTAAGTAATGTTGCCAGTCCACAGATTTCTGCCATCAAACCTCAGTCAAGTTCCCAGGCCACAGATTTCCAGAGTCAAACCTCAGTCATATTCCCAGGCCACAGTTTTCCAGAATCACGCCTCAGTCATGTTCCCTGGCCCCAGGGATCCAGAATCAAACCTCAGTCATGTTGCCAGGCCATAGGATACCACCATCAAACCTCAGTCATATTCCCAGACCACAGGTTTCCACAATCAAACCGATTTCATGTTCCCAGGCAACAGGGTACCAGAATCCAAAGTGATGTCATGTTCCCAGGCCCCAGGATTCCTCAATCTAACATCAGTCATGTTCACAGGCCAATGGTTTCCAAAATCAAACCACAGTCATATTCCCAGGCCACATGGTTCCAGAATCAAACCTCAGTCATGTTCCCAGTCCACAGGATTCCAGAACCAAGCTTTCAGTCAGGTTCCCAGGGCAAAGTATTCCATAATCTAAACAGATGTCTTGTTCCCAGGCCGCAGGATTCCAGAATCACGCCTCAGTCATGTTCCCAGGCCACAGGGTTCCAGAATCAAACCAATGTCAAATTCCTAGGCCATGGGTTTCCAGTACCAAGCCACAGTCATGGTTCCTGGGCACAGGATTCCAGAATCTCGCCTCAGTCATGTTCCCTGGCCACAGGGTTCCAGAATCAAACCAATGTCAAGTTCCCAAGCCATGGGTTTCAAGTATCAGGTCGCAGTCATGTTTCCAGGGCAAAGGGTTCTACAATCAAACCTCAGTCATGTTGCCAGTCCACAGATTTCTGCCATCAAACCTCAGTCAAGTTCCCAGACAACAGATTTCCAGAATCAAAGCTCAGTCATATTCCCAGGACACATGGTTCCAGAATCAAACCTCAGTCATGTTTGCAGGACCCATGGTTCCACAATCAAACCACAGTCATGTTCCCAGGACAAAGGTGTCCAGAAGCAAAACTCACTCATGTTCCCAGGGAACAGGGTTTCAGAAACAAAACTCAGTCATGTTGCCAGGCCACAGGTTTCCACCATCAAACCTCAGACATATTCCCAAGCCACAGGGTTCCAGAATCAAACCGTTCTCATGTTCCCAGGCCACAGGGTTCCAGAATCCACTGATGTCATGTTCCCCGGCCACAGGGTTCCAGAATCCACTGATGTCATGTTCCCAGGCCACAGGATTCCAGAATAAAACCTCAGTCAAGTTCCCTGTCCACAGGGTTCCAGAACCAAGCCTCAGTCAGGTTCCCAGGGCCCAGAATTCCACAATCTAAACAGATCTCATGTTCCCAGGGCACAGCATTCCAGAATCACGCCTCAATCTTGTTCCTGGCCAAAGGGTTCCAGAATCAAACCAATGTCAAGTTCCCAGGCCATGGGTTTCAAGTATCAGGTCTCAGTCATGTTTCCAGGGCACAGGGTTCTACAATCAAACCTCAGTCATGTTGCCAGTCCACAGATTTCTGCCATCAAACCTCAGTCAAGTTCCCAGGCCACAGATTTCCAGAATCAAACCTCAGTCATATTCCCAGGCCACACTTTTCCAGAATCACGCCTCAGTCATGTTCCCAGGCCACAGGGTTCCAGCAACAATCCTCAGTTATATTCCCAGGCTACAGGGTTCCAGAATAAAACCTCAGTCATGTTCCCAGTCCACAGGGTTCCAGAATCAAACCAATGTCAATTTCCCAGGCCATGCGTTTCAAGTATCAGGTCTCAGTCATGTTTCCATAGCACAGGGTTCAACAATCAAACCTAAGTAATGTTGCCAGTCCACAGATTTCTGCCATCAAACCTCAGTCAAGTTCCCAGGCCACAGATTTCCAGAGTCAAACCTCAGTCATATTCCCAGGCCACAGTTTTCCAGAATCACGCCTCAGTCATGTTCCCTGGCCCCAGGGATCCAGAATCAAACCTCAGTCATGTTGCCAGGCCATAGGATACCACCATCAAACCTCAGTCATATTCCCAGACCACAGGTTTCCACAATCAAACCGATTTCATGTTCCCAGGCAACAGGGTACCCGAATCCAAAGTGATGTCATGTTCCCAGGCCCCAGGATTCCTCAATCTAACATCAGTCATGTTCACAGGCCAATGGTTTCCAAAATCAAACCACAGTCATATTCCTAGGCCACATGGTTCCAGAATCAAACCTCAGTCATGTTCCCAGTCCACAGGATTCCAGAACCAAGCTTTCAGTCAGGTTCCCAGGGCAAAGTATTCCATAATCTAAACAGATGTCTTGTTCCCAGGCCGCAGGATTCCAGAATCACGCCTCAGTCATGTTCCCAGGCCACAGGGTTCCAGAATCAAACCAATGTCAAATTCCTAGGCCATGGGTTTCCAGTACCAAGCCACAGTCATGGTTCCTGGGCACAGGATTCCAGAATCTCGCCTCAGTCATGTTCCCTGGCCACAGGGTTCCAGAATCAAACCAATGTCAAGTTCCCAAGCCATGGCTTTCAAGTATCAGGTCGCAGTCATGTTTCCAGGGCACAGGGTTCTACAATCAAACCTCAGTCATGTTGCCAGTCCACAGATTTCTGCCATCAAACCTCAGTCAAGTTCCCAGACAACAGATTTCCAGAATCAAAGCTCAGTCATATTCCCAGGACACATGGTTCCAGAATCAAACCTCAGTCATGTTTGCAGGACCCATGGTTCCACAATCAAACCACAGTCATGTTCCCAGGACAAAGGTGTCCAGAAGCAAAACTCACTCATGTTCCCAGGGAACAGGGTTTCAGAAACAAAACTCAGTCATGTTGCCAGGCCACAGGTTTCCACCATCAAACCTCAGACATATTCCCAAGCCACAGGGTTCCAGAATCAAACCGTTCTCATGTTCCCAGGCCACAGGGTTCCAGAATCCACTGATGTCATGTTCCCCGGCCACAGGGTTCCAGAATCCACTGATGTCATGTTCCCAGGCCACAGGATTCCAGAATAAAACCTCAGTCAAGTTCCCTGTCCACAGGGTTCCAGAACCAAGCCTCAGTCAGGTTCCCAGGGCCCAGAATTCCACAATCTAAACAGATCTCATGTTCCCAGGGCACAGCATTCCAGAATCACGCCTCAATCTTGTTCCTGGCCAAAGGGTTCCAGAATCAAACCAATGTCAAGTTCCCAGGCCATGGGTTTCAAGTATCAGGTCTCAGTCATGTTTCCAGGGCACAGGGTTCTACAATCAAACCTCAGTCATGTTGCCAGTCCACAGATTTCTGCCATCAAACCTCAGTCAAGTTCCCAGGCCACAGATTTCCAGAATCAAACCTCAGTCATATTCCCAGGCCACACTTTTCCAGAATCACGCCTCAGTCATGTTCCCAGGCCACAGGGTTCCAGCAACAATCCTCAGTTATATTCCCAGGCTACAGGGTTCCAGAATAAAACCTCAGTCATGTTCCCAGTCCACAGGGTTCCAGAATCAAACCAATGTCAATTTCCCAGGCCATGCGTTTCAAGTATCAGGTCTCAGTCATGTTTCCATAGCACAGGGTTCAACAATCAAACCTAAGTAATGTTGCCAGTCCACAGATTTCTGCCATCAAACCTCAGTCAAGTTCCCAGGCCACAGATTTCCAGAATCAAACCTCAGTCATATTCCCAGGCCACAGTTTTCCAGAATCACGCCTCAGTCATGTTCCCTGGCCCCAGGGATCCAGAATCAAACCTCAGTCATGTTGCCAGGCCATAGGATACCACCATCAAACCTCAGTCATATTCCCAGACCACAGGTTTCCACAATCAAACCGATTTCATGTTCCCAGGCAACAGGGTACCAGAATCCAAAGTGATGTCATGTTCCCAGGCCCCAGGATTCCTCAATCTAACATCAGTCATGTTCACAGGCCAATGGTTTCCAAAATCAAACCACAGTCATATTCCCAGGCCACATGGTTCCAGAATCAAACCTCAGTCATGTTCCCAGTCCACAGGATTCCAGAACCAAGCTTTCAGTCAGGTTCCCAGGGCAAAGTATTCCATAATCTAAACAGATGTCTTGTTCCCAGGCCGCAGGATTCCAGAATCACGCCTCAGTCATGTTCCCAGGCCACAGGGTTCCAGAATCAAACCAATGTCAAATTCCTAGGCCATGGGTTTCCAGTACCAAGCCACAGTCATGGTTCCTGGGCACAGGATTCCAGAATCTCGCCTCAGTCATGTTCCCTGGCCACAGGGTTCCAGAATCAAACCAATGTCAAGTTCCCAAGCCATGGGTTTCAAGTATCAGGTCGCAGTCATGTTTCCAGGGCACAGGGTTCTACAATCAAACCTCAGTCATGTTGCCAGTCCACAGATTTCTGCCATCAAACCTCAGTCAAGTTCCCAGACAACAGATTTCCAGAATCAAAGCTCAGTCATATTCCCAGGACACATGGTTCCAGAATCAAACCTCAGTCATGTTTGCAGGACCCATGGTTCCACAATCAAACCACAGTCATGTTCCCAGGACAAAGGTGTCCAGAAGCAAAACTCACTCATGTTCCCAGGGAACAGGGTTTCAGAAACAAAACTCAGTCATGTTGCCAGGCCACAGGTTTCCACCATCAAACCTCAGACATATTCCCAAGCCACAGGGTTCCAGAATCAAACCGTTCTCATGTTCCCAGGCCACAGGGTTCCAGAATCCACTGATGTCATGTTCCCCGGCCACAGGGTTCCAGAATCCACTGATGTCATGTTCCCAGGCCACAGGATTCCAGAATAAAACCTCAGTCAAGTTCCCTGTCCACAGGGTTCCAGAACCAAGCCTCAGTCAGGTTCCCAGGGCCCAGAATTCCACAATCTAAACAGATCTCATGTTCCCAGGGCACAGCATTCCAGAATCACGCCTCAATCTTGTTCCTGGCCAAAGGGTTCCAGAATCAAACCAATGTCAAGTTCCCAGGCCATGGGTTTCAAGTATCAGGTCTCAGTCATGTTTCCAGGGCACAGGGTTCTACAATCAAACCTCAGTCATGTTGCCAGTCCACAGATTTCTGCCATCAAACCTCAGTCAAGTTCCCAGGCCACAGATTTCCAGAATCAAACCTCAGTCATATTCCCAGGCCACACTTTTCCAGAATCACGCCTCAGTCATGTTCCCAGGCCACAGGGTTCCAGCAACAATCCTCAGTTATATTCCCAGGCTACAGGGTTCCAGAATAAAACCTCAGTCATGTTCCCAGTCCACAGGGTTCCAGAATCAAACCAATGTCAATTTCCCAGGCCATGCGTTTCAAGTATCAGGTCTCAGTCATGTTTCCATAGCACAGGGTTCAACAATCAAACCTAAGTAATGTTGCCAGTCCACAGATTTCTGCCATCAAACCTCAGTCAAGTTCCCAGGCCACAGATTTCCAGAGTCAAACCTCAGTCATATTCCCAGGCCACAGTTTTCCAGAATCACGCCTCAGTCATGTTCCCTGGCCCCAGGGATCCAGAATCAAACCTCAGTCATGTTGCCAGGCCATAGGATACCACCATCAAACCTCAGTCATATTCCCAGACCACAGGTTTCCACAATCAAACCGATTTCATGTTCCCAGGCAACAGGGTACCAGAATCCAAAGTGATGTCATGTTCCCAGGCCCCAGGATTCCTCAATCTAACATCAGTCATGTTCACAGGCCAATGGTTTCCAAAATCAAACCACAGTCATATTCCTAGGCCACATGGTTCCAGAATCAAACCTCAGTCATGTTCCCAGTCCACAGGATTCCAGAACCAAGCTTTCAGTCAGGTTCCCAGGGCAAAGTATTCCATAATCTAAACAGCTGTCTTGTTCCCAGGCCGCAGGATTCCAGAATCACGCCTCAGTCATGTTCCCAGGCCACAGGGTTCCAGAATCAAACCAATGTCAAATTCCTAGGCCATGGGTTTCCAGTACCAAGCCACAGTCATGGTTCCTGGGCACAGGATTCCAGAATCTCGCCTCAGTCATGTTCCCTGGCCACAGGGTTCCAGAATCAAACCAATGTCAAGTTCCCAAGCCATGGCTTTCAAGTATCAGGTCGCAGTCATGTTTCCAGGGCACAGGGTTCTACAATCAAACCTCAGTCATGTTGCCAGTCCACAGATTTCTGCCATCAAACCTCAGTCAAGTTCCCAGACAACAGATTTCCAGAATCAAAGCTCAGTCATATTCCCAGGACACATGGTTCCAGAATCAAACCTCAGTCATGTTTGCAGGACCCATGGTTCCACAATCAAACCACAGTCATGTTCCCAGGACAAAGGTGTCCAGAAGCAAAACTCACTCATGTTCCCAGGGAACAGGGTTTCAGAAACAAAACTCAGTCATGTTGCCAGGCCACAGGTTTCCACCATCAAACCTCAGACATATTCCCAAGCCACAGGGTTCCAGAATCAAACCGTTCTCATGTTCCCAGGCCACAGGGTTCCAGAATCCACTGATGTCATGTTCCCCGGCCACAGGGTTCCAGAATCCACTGATGTCATGTTCCCAGGCCACAGGATTCCAGAATAAAACCTCAGTCAAGTTCCCTGTCCACAGGGTTCCAGAACCAAGCCTCAGTCAGGTTCCCAGGGCCCAGAATTCCACAATCTAAACAGATCTCATGTTCCCAGGGCACAGCATTCCAGAATCACGCCTCAATCTTGTTCCTGGCCAAAGGGTTCCAGAATCAAACCAATGTCAAGTTCCCAGGCCATGGGTTTCAAGTATCAGGTCTCAGTCATGTTTCCAGGGCACAGGGTTCTACAATCAAACCTCAGTCATGTTGCCAGTCCACAGATTTCTGCCATCAAACCTCAGTCAAGTTCCCAGGCCACAGATTTCCAGAATCAAACCTCAGTCATATTCCCAGGCCACACTTTTCCAGAATCACGCCTCAGTCATGTTCCCAGGCCACAGGGTTCCAGCAACAATCCTCAGTTATATTCCCAGGCTACAGGGTTCCAGAATAAAACCTCAGTCATGTTCCCAGTCCACAGGGTTCCAGAATCAAACCAATGTCAATTTCCCAGGCCATGCGTTTCAAGTATCAGGTCTCAGTCATGTTTCCATAGCACAGGGTTCAACAATCAAACCTAAGTAATGTTGCCAGTCCACAGATTTCTGCCATCAAACCTCAGTCAAGTTCCCAGGCCACAGATTTCCAGAGTCAAACCTCAGTCATATTCCCAGGCCACAGTTTTCCAGAATCACGCCTCAGTCATGTTCCCTGGCCCCAGGGATCCAGAATCAAACCTCAGTCATGTTGCCAGGCCATAGGATACCACCATCAAACCTCAGTCATATTCCCAGACCACAGGTTTCCACAATCAAACCGATTTCATGTTCCCAGGCAACAGGGTACCAGAATCCAAAGTGATGTCATGTTCCCAGGCCCCAGGATTCCTCAATCTAACATCAGTCATGTTCACAGGCCAATGGTTTCCAAAATCAAACCACAGTCATATTCCCAGGCCACATGGTTCCAGAATCAAACCTCAGTCATGTTCCCAGTCCACAGGATTCCAGAACCAAGCTTTCAGTCAGGTTCCCAGGGCAAAGTATTCCATAATCTAAACAGATGTCTTGTTCCCAGGCCGCAGGATTCCAGAATCACGCCTCAGTCATGTTCCCAGGCCACAGGGTTCCAGAATCAAACCAATGTCAAATTCCTAGGCCATGGGTTTCCAGTACCAAGCCACAGTCATGGTTCCTGGGCACAGGATTCCAGAATCTCGCCTCAGTCATGTTCCCTGGCCACAGGGTTCCAGAATCAAACCAATGTCAAGTTCCCAAGCCATGGGTTTCAAGTATCAGGTCGCAGTCATGTTTCCAGGGCACAGGGTTCTACAATCAAACCTCAGTCATGTTGCCAGTCCACAGATTTCTGCCATCAAACCTCAGTCAAGTTCCCAGACAACAGATTTCCAGAATCAAAGCTCAGTCATATTCCCAGGACACATGGTTCCAGAATCAAACCTCAGTCATGTTTGCAGGACCCATGGTTCCACAATCAAACCACAGTCATGTTCCCAGGACAAAGGTGTCCAGAAGCAAAACTCACTCATGTTCCCAGGGAACAGGGTTTCAGAAACAAAACTCAGTCATGTTGCCAGGCCACAGGTTTCCACCATCAAACCTCAGACATATTCCCAAGCCACAGGGTTCCAGAATCAAACCGTTCTCATGTTCCCAGGCCACAGGGTTCCAGAATCCACTGATGTCATGTTCCCCGGCCACAGGGTTCCAGAATCCACTGATGTCATGTTCCCAGGCCACAGGATTCCAGAATAAAACCTCAGTCAAGTTCCCTGTCCACAGGGTTCCAGAACCAAGCCTCAGTCAGGTTCCCGGGGCCCAGAATTCCACAATCTAAACAGATCTCATGTTCCCAGGGCACAGCATTCCAGAATCACGCCTCAATCTTGTTCCTGGCCAAAGGGTTCCAGAATCAAACCAATGTCAAGTTCCCAGGCCATGGGTTTCAAGTATCAGGTCTCAGTCATGTTTCCAGGGCACAGGGTTCTACAATCAAACCTCAGTCATGTTGCCAGTCCACAGATTTCTGCCATCAAACCTCAGTCAAGTTCCCAGGCCACAGATTTCCAGAATCAAACCTCAGTCATATTCCCAGGCCACACTTTTCCAGAATCACGCCTCAGTCATGTTCCCAGGCCACAGGGTTCCAGCAACAATCCTCAGTTATATTCCCAGGCTACAGGGTTCCAGAATAAAACCTCAGTCATGTTCCCAGTCCACAGGGTTCCAGAATCAAACCAATGTCAATTTCCCAGGCCATGCGTTTCAAGTATCAGGTCTCAGTCATGTTTCCATAGCACAGGGTTCAACAATCAAACCTAAGTAATGTTGCCAGTCCACAGATTTCTGCCATCAAACCTCAGTCAAGTTCCCAGGCCACAGATTTCCAGAGTCAAACCTCAGTCATATTCCCAGGCCACAGTTTTCCAGAATCACGCCTCAGTCATGTTCCCTGGCCCCAGGGATCCAGAATCAAACCTCAGTCATGTTGCCAGGCCATAGGATACCACCATCAAACCTCAGTCATATTCCCAGACCACAGGTTTCCACAATCAAACCGATTTCATGTTCCCAGGCAACAGGGTACCAGAATCCAAAGTGATGTCATGTTCCCAGGCCCCAGGATTCCTCAATCTAACATCAGTCATGTTCACAGGCCAATGGTTTCCAAAATCAAACCACAGTCATATTCCCAGGCCACATGGTTCCAGAATCAAACCTCAGTCATGTTCCCAGTCCACAGGATTCCAGAACCAAGCTTTCAGTCAGGTTCCCAGGGCAAAGTATTCCATAATCTAAACAGATGTCTTGTTCCCAGGCCGCAGGATTCCAGAATCACGCCTCAGTCATGTTCCCAGGCCACAGGGTTCCAGAATCAAACCAATGTCAAATTCCTAGGCCATGGGTTTCCAGTACCAAGCCACAGTCATGGTTCCTGGGCACAGGATTCCAGAATCTCGCCTCAGTCATGTTCCCTGGCCACAGGGTTCCAGAATCAAACCAATGTCAAGTTCCCAAGCCATGGGTTTCAAGTATCAGGTCGCAGTCATGTTTCCAGGGCACAGGGTTCTACAATCAAACCTCAGTCATGTTGCCAGTCCACAGATTTCTGCCATCAAACCTCAGTCAAGTTCCCAGACAACAGATTTCCAGAATCAAAGCTCAGTCATATTCCCAGGACACATGGTTCCAGAATCAAACCTCAGTCATGTTTGCAGGACCCATGGTTCCACAATCAAACCACAGTCATGTTCCCAGGACAAAGGTGTCCAGAAGCAAAACTCACTCATGTTCCCAGGGAACAGGGTTTCAGAAACAAAACTCAGTCATGTTGCCAGGCCACAGGTTTCCACCATCAAACCTCAGACATATTCCCAAGCCACAGGGTTCCAGAATCAAACCGTTCTCATGTTCCCAGGCCACAGGGTTCCAGAATCCACTGATGTCATGTTCCCCGGCCACAGGGTTCCAGAATCCACTGATGTCATGTTCCCAGGCCACAGGATTCCAGAATAAAACCTCAGTCAAGTTCCCTGTCCACAGGGTTCCAGAACCAAGCCTCAGTCAGGTTCCCAGGGCCCAGAATTCCACAATCTAAACAGATCTCATGTTCCCAGGGCACAGCATTCCAGAATCACGCCTCAATCTTGTTCCTGGCCAAAGGGTTCCAGAATCAAACCAATGTCAAGTTCCCAGGCCATGGGTTTCAAGTATCAGGTCTCAGTCATGTTTCCAGGGCACAGGGTTCTACAATCAAACCTCAGTCATGTTGCCAGTCCACAGATTTCTGCCATCAAACCTCAGTCAAGTTCCCAGGCCACAGATTTCCAGAATCAAACCTCAGTCATATTCCCAGGCCACACTTTTCCAGAATCACGCCTCAGTCATGTTCCCAGGCCACAGGGTTCCAGCAACAATCCTCAGTTATATTCCCAGGCTACAGGGTTCCAGAATAAAACCTCAGTCATGTTCCCAGTCCACAGGGTTCCAGAATCAAACCAATGTCAATTTCCCAGGCCATGCGTTTCAAGTATCAGGTCTCAGTCATGTTTCCATAGCACAGGGTTCAACAATCAAACCTAAGTAATGTTGCCAGTCCACAGATTTCTGCCATCAAACCTCAGTCAAGTTCCCAGGCCACAGATTTCCAGAGTCAAACCTCAGTCATATTCCCAGGCCACAGTTTTCCAGAATCACGCCTCAGTCATGTTCCCTGGCCCCAGGGATCCAGAATCAAACCTCAGTCATGTTGCCAGGCCATAGGATACCACCATCAAACCTCAGTCATATTCCCAGACCACAGGTTTCCACAATCAAACCGATTTCATGTTCCCAGGCAACAGGGTACCCGAATCCAAAGTGATGTCATGTTCCCAGGCCCCAGGATTCCTCAATCTAACATCAGTCATGTTCACAGGCCAATGGTTTCCAAAATCAAACCACAGTCATATTCCTAGGCCACATGGTTCCAGAATCAAACCTCAGTCATGTTCCCAGTCCACAGGATTCCAGAACCAAGCTTTCAGTCAGGTTCCCAGGGCAAAGTATTCCATAATCTAAACAGATGTCTTGTTCCCAGGCCGCAGGATTCCAGAATCACGCCTCAGTCATGTTCCCAGGCCACAGGGTTCCAGAATCAAACCAATGTCAAATTCCTAGGCCATGGGTTTCCAGTACCAAGCCACAGTCATGGTTCCTGGGCACAGGATTCCAGAATCTCGCCTCAGTCATGTTCCCTGGCCACAGGGTTCCAGAATCAAACCAATGTCAAGTTCCCAAGCCATGGCTTTCAAGTATCAGGTCGCAGTCATGTTTCCAGGGCACAGGGTTCTACAATCAAACCTCAGTCATGTTGCCAGTCCACAGATTTCTGCCATCAAACCTCAGTCAAGTTCCCAGACAACAGATTTCCAGAATCAAAGCTCAGTCATATTCCCAGGACACATGGTTCCAGAATCAAACCTCAGTCATGTTTGCAGGACCCATGGTTCCACAATCAAACCACAGTCATGTTCCCAGGACAAAGGTGTCCAGAAGCAAAACTCACTCATGTTCCCAGGGAACAGGGTTTCAGAAACAAAACTCAGTCATGTTGCCAGGCCACAGGTTTCCACCATCAAACCTCAGACATATTCCCAAGCCACAGGGTTCCAGAATCAAACCGTTCTCATGTTCCCAGGCCACAGGGTTCCAGAATCCACTGATGTCATGTTCCCCGGCCACAGGGTTCCAGAATCCACTGATGTCATGTTCCCAGGCCACAGGATTCCAGAATAAAACCTCAGTCAAGTTCCCTGTCCACAGGGTTCCAGAACCAAGCCTCAGTCAGGTTCCCAGGGCCCAGAATTCCACAATCTAAACAGATCTCATGTTCCCAGGGCACAGCATTCCAGAATCACGCCTCAATCTTGTTCCTGGCCAAAGGGTTCCAGAATCAAACCAATGTCAAGTTCCCAGGCCATGGGTTTCAAGTATCAGGTCTCAGTCATGTTTCCAGGGCACAGGGTTCTACAATCAAACCTCAGTCATGTTGCCAGTCCACAGATTTCTGCCATCAAACCTCAGTCAAGTTCCCAGGCCACAGATTTCCAGAATCAAACCTCAGTCATATTCCCAGGCCACACTTTTCCAGAATCACGCCTCAGTCATGTTCCCAGGCCACAGGGTTCCAGCAACAATCCTCAGTTATATTCCCAGGCTACAGGGTTCCAGAATAAAACCTCAGTCATGTTCCCAGTCCACAGGGTTCCAGAATCAAACCAATGTCAATTTCCCAGGCCATGCGTTTCAAGTATCAGGTCTCAGTCATGTTTCCATAGCACAGGGTTCAACAATCAAACCTAAGTAATGTTGCCAGTCCACAGATTTCTGCCATCAAACCTCAGTCAAGTTCCCAGGCCACAGATTTCCAGAATCAAACCTCAGTCATATTCCCAGGCCACAGTTTTCCAGAATCACGCCTCAGTCATGTTCCCTGGCCCCAGGGATCCAGAATCAAACCTCAGTCATGTTGCCAGGCCATAGGATACCACCATCAAACCTCAGTCATATTCCCAGACCACAGGTTTCCACAATCAAACCGATTTCATGTTCCCAGGCAACAGGGTACCAGAATCCAAAGTGATGTCATGTTCCCAGGCCCCAGGATTCCTCAATCTAACATCAGTCATGTTCACAGGCCAATGGTTTCCAAAATCAAACCACAGTCATATTCCCAGGCCACATGGTTCCAGAATCAAACCTCAGTCATGTTCCCAGTCCACAGGATTCCAGAACCAAGCTTTCAGTCAGGTTCCCAGGGCAAAGTATTCCATAATCTAAACAGATGTCTTGTTCCCAGGCCGCAGGATTCCAGAATCACGCCTCAGTCATGTTCCCAGGCCACAGGGTTCCAGAATCAAACCAATGTCAAATTCCTAGGCCATGGGTTTCCAGTACCAAGCCACAGTCATGGTTCCTGGGCACAGGATTCCAGAATCTCGCCTCAGTCATGTTCCCTGGCCACAGGGTTCCAGAATCAAACCAATGTCAAGTTCCCAAGCCATGGGTTTCAAGTATCAGGTCGCAGTCATGTTTCCAGGGCACAGGGTTCTACAATCAAACCTCAGTCATGTTGCCAGTCCACAGATTTCTGCCATCAAACCTCAGTCAAGTTCCCAGACAACAGATTTCCAGAATCAAAGCTCAGTCATATTCCCAGGACACATGGTTCCAGAATCAAACCTCAGTCATGTTTGCAGGACCCATGGTTCCACAATCAAACCACAGTCATGTTCCCAGGACAAAGGTGTCCAGAAGCAAAACTCACTCATGTTCCCAGGGAACAGGGTTTCAGAAACAAAACTCAGTCATGTTGCCAGGCCACAGGTTTCCACCATCAAACCTCAGACATATTCCCAAGCCACAGGGTTCCAGAATCAAACCGTTCTCATGTTCCCAGGCCACAGGGTTCCAGAATCCACTGATGTCATGTTCCCCGGCCACAGGGTTCCAGAATCCACTGATGTCATGTTCCCAGGCCACAGGATTCCAGAATAAAACCTCAGTCAAGTTCCCTGTCCACAGGGTTCCAGAACCAAGCCTCAGTCAGGTTCCCAGGGCCCAGAATTCCACAATCTAAACAGATCTCATGTTCCCAGGGCACAGCATTCCAGAATCACGCCTCAATCTTGTTCCTGGCCAAAGGGTTCCAGAATCAAACCAATGTCAAGTTCCCAGGCCATGGGTTTCAAGTATCAGGTCTCAGTCATGTTTCCAGGGCACAGGGTTCTACAATCAAACCTCAGTCATGTTGCCAGTCCACAGATTTCTGCCATCAAACCTCAGTCAAGTTCCCAGGCCACAGATTTCCAGAATCAAACCTCAGTCATATTCCCAGGCCACACTTTTCCAGAATCACGCCTCAGTCATGTTCCCAGGCCACAGGGTTCCAGCAACAATCCTCAGTTATATTCCCAGGCTACAGGGTTCCAGAATAAAACCTCAGTCATGTTCCCAGTCCACAGGGTTCCAGAATCAAACCAATGTCAATTTCCCAGGCCATGCGTTTCAAGTATCAGGTCTCAGTCATGTTTCCATAGCACAGGGTTCAACAATCAAACCTAAGTAATGTTGCCAGTCCACAGATTTCTGCCATCAAACCTCAGTCAAGTTCCCAGGCCACAGATTTCCAGAGTCAAACCTCAGTCATATTCCCAGGCCACAGTTTTCCAGAATCACGCCTCAGTCATGTTCCCTGGCCCCAGGGATCCAGAATCAAACCTCAGTCATGTTGCCAGGCCATAGGATACCACCATCAAACCTCAGTCATATTCCCAGACCACAGGTTTCCACAATCAAACCGATTTCATGTTCCCAGGCAACAGGGTACCAGAATCCAAAGTGATGTCATGTTCCCAGGCCCCAGGATTCCTCAATCTAACATCAGTCATGTTCACAGGCCAATGGTTTCCAAAATCAAACCACAGTCATATTCCTAGGCCACATGGTTCCAGAATCAAACCTCAGTCATGTTCCCAGTCCACAGGATTCCAGAACCAAGCTTTCAGTCAGGTTCCCAGGGCAAAGTATTCCATAATCTAAACAGCTGTCTTGTTCCCAGGCCGCAGGATTCCAGAATCACGCCTCAGTCATGTTCCCAGGCCACAGGGTTCCAGAATCAAACCAATGTCAAATTCCTAGGCCATGGGTTTCCAGTACCAAGCCACAGTCATGGTTCCTGGGCACAGGATTCCAGAATCTCGCCTCAGTCATGTTCCCTGGCCACAGGGTTCCAGAATCAAACCAATGTCAAGTTCCCAAGCCATGGCTTTCAAGTATCAGGTCGCAGTCATGTTTCCAGGGCACAGGGTTCTACAATCAAACCTCAGTCATGTTGCCAGTCCACAGATTTCTGCCATCAAACCTCAGTCAAGTTCCCAGACAACAGATTTCCAGAATCAAAGCTCAGTCATATTCCCAGGACACATGGTTCCAGAATCAAACCTCAGTCATGTTTGCAGGACCCATGGTTCCACAATCAAACCACAGTCATGTTCCCAGGACAAAGGTGTCCAGAAGCAAAACTCACTCATGTTCCCAGGGAACAGGGTTTCAGAAACAAAACTCAGTCATGTTGCCAGGCCACAGGTTTCCACCATCAAACCTCAGACATATTCCCAAGCCACAGGGTTCCAGAATCAAACCGTTCTCATGTTCCCAGGCCACAGGGTTCCAGAATCCACTGATGTCATGTTCCCCGGCCACAGGGTTCCAGAATCCACTGATGTCATGTTCCCAGGCCACAGGATTCCAGAATAAAACCTCAGTCAAGTTCCCTGTCCACAGGGTTCCAGAACCAAGCCTCAGTCAGGTTCCCAGGGCCCAGAATTCCACAATCTAAACAGATCTCATGTTCCCAGGGCACAGCATTCCAGAATCACGCCTCAATCTTGTTCCTGGCCAAAGGGTTCCAGAATCAAACCAATGTCAAGTTCCCAGGCCATGGGTTTCAAGTATCAGGTCTCAGTCATGTTTCCAGGGCACAGGGTTCTACAATCAAACCTCAGTCATGTTGCCAGTCCACAGATTTCTGCCATCAAACCTCAGTCAAGTTCCCAGGCCACAGATTTCCAGAATCAAACCTCAGTCATATTCCCAGGCCACACTTTTCCAGAATCACGCCTCAGTCATGTTCCCAGGCCACAGGGTTCCAGCAACAATCCTCAGTTATATTCCCAGGCTACAGGGTTCCAGAATAAAACCTCAGTCATGTTCCCAGTCCACAGGGTTCCAGAATCAAACCAATGTCAATTTCCCAGGCCATGCGTTTCAAGTATCAGGTCTCAGTCATGTTTCCATAGCACAGGGTTCAACAATCAAACCTAAGTAATGTTGCCAGTCCACAGATTTCTGCCATCAAACCTCAGTCAAGTTCCCAGGCCACAGATTTCCAGAGTCAAACCTCAGTCATATTCCCAGGCCACAGTTTTCCAGAATCACGCCTCAGTCATGTTCCCTGGCCCCAGGGATCCAGAATCAAACCTCAGTCATGTTGCCAGGCCATAGGATACCACCATCAAACCTCAGTCATATTCCCAGACCACAGGTTTCCACAATCAAACCGATTTCATGTTCCCAGGCAACAGGGTACCAGAATCCAAAGTGATGTCATGTTCCCAGGCCCCAGGATTCCTTAATCTAACATCAGTCATGTTCACAGGCCAATGGTTTCCAAAATCAAACCACAGTCATATTCCCAGGCCACATGGTTCCAGAATCAAACCTCAGTCATGTTCCCAGTCCACAGGATTCCAGAACCAAGCTTTCAGTCAGGTTCCCAGGGCAAAGTATTCCATAATCTAAACAGATGTCTTGTTCCCAGGCCGCAGGATTCCAGAATCACGCCTCAGTCATGTTCCCAGGCCACAGGGTTCCAGAATCAAACCAATGTCAAATTCCTAGGCCATGGGTTTCCAGTACCAAGCCACAGTCATGGTTCCTGGGCACAGGATTCCAGAATCTCGCCTCAGTCATGTTCCCTGGCCACAGGGTTCCAGAATCAAACCAATGTCAAGTTCCCAAGCCATGGGTTTCAAGTATCAGGTCGCAGTCATGTTTCCAGGGCACAGGGTTCTACAGTCAAACCTCAGTCATGTTGCCAGTCCACAGATTTCTGCCATCAAACCTCAGTCAAGTTCCCAGACAACAGATTTCCAGAATCAAAGCTCAGTCATATTCCCAGGACACATGGTTCCAGAATCAAACCTCAGTCATGTTTGCAGGACCCATGGTTCCACAATCAAACCACAGTCATGTTCCCAGGACAAAGGTGTCCAGAAGCAAAACTCACTCATGTTCCCAGGGAACAGGGTTTCAGAAACAAAACTCAGTCATGTTGCCAGGCCACAGGTTTCCACCATCAAACCTCAGACATATTCCCAAGCCACAGGGTTCCAGAATCAAACCGTTCTCATGTTCCCAGGCCACAGGGTTCCAGAATCCACTGATGTCATGTTCCCCGGCCACAGGGTTCCAGAATCCACTGATGTCATGTTCCCAGGCCACAGGATTCCAGAATAAAACCTCAGTCAAGTTCCCTGTCCACAGGGTTCCAGAACCAAGCCTCAGTCAGGTTCCCAGGGCCCAGAATTCCACAATCTAAACAGATCTCATGTTCCCAGGGCACAGCATTCCAGAATCACGCCTCAATCTTGTTCCTGGCCAAAGGGTTCCAGAATCAAACCAATGTCAAGTTCCCAGGCCATGGGTTTCAAGTATCAGGTCTCAGTCATGTTTCCAGGGCACAGGGTTCTACAATCAAACCTCAGTCATGTTGCCAGTCCACAGATTTCTGCCATCAAACCTCAGTCAAGTTCCCAGGCCACAGATTTCCAGAATCAAACCTCAGTCATATTCCCAGGCCACACTTTTCCAGAATCACGCCTCAGTCATGTTCCCAGGCCACAGGGTTCCAGCAACAATCCTCAGTTATATTCCCAGGCTACAGGGTTCCAGAATAAAACCTCAGTCATGTTCCCAGTCCACAGGGTTCCAGAATCAAACCAATGTCAATTTCCCAGGCCATGCGTTTCAAGTATCAGGTCTCAGTCATGTTTCCATAGCACAGGGTTCAACAATCAAACCTAAGTAATGTTGCCAGTCCACAGATTTCTGCCATCAAACCTCAGTCAAGTTCCCAGGCCACAGATTTCCAGAGTCAAACCTCAGTCATATTCCCAGGCCACAGTTTTCCAGAATCACGCCTCAGTCATGTTCCCTGGCCCCAGGGATCCAGAATCAAACCTCAGTCATGTTGCCAGGCCATAGGATACCACCATCAAACCTCAGTCATATTCCCAGACCACAGGTTTCCACAATCAAACCGATTTCATGTTCCCAGGCAACAGGGTACCAGAATCCAAAGTGATGTCATGTTCCCAGGCCCCAGGATTCCTCAATCTAACATCAGTCATGTTCACAGGCCAATGGTTTCCAAAATCAAACCACAGTCATATTCCCAGGCCACATGGTTCCAGAATCAAACCTCAGTCATGTTCCCAGTCCACAGGATTCCAGAACCAAGCTTTCAGTCAGGTTCCCAGGGCAAAGTATTCCATAATCTAAACAGATGTCTTGTTCCCAGGCCGCAGGATTCCAGAATCACGCCTCAGTCATGTTCCCAGGCCACAGGGTTCCAGAATCAAACCAATGTCAAATTCCTAGGCCATGGGTTTCCAGTACCAAGCCACAGTCATGGTTCCTGGGCACAGGATTCCAGAATCTCGCCTCAGTCATGTTCCCTGGCCACAGGGTTCCAGAATCAAACCAATGTCAAGTTCCCAAGCCATGGGTTTCAAGTATCAGGTCGCAGTCATGTTTCCAGGGCACAGGGTTCTACAATCAAACCTCAGTCATGTTGCCAGTCCACAGATTTCTGCCATCAAACCTCAGTCAAGTTCCCAGACAACAGATTTCCAGAATCAAAGCTCAGTCATATTCCCAGGACACATGGTTCCAGAATCAAACCTCAGTCATGTTTGCAGGACCCATGGTTCCACAATCAAACCACAGTCATGTTCCCAGGACAAAGGTGTCCAGAAGCAAAACTCACTCATGTTCCCAGGGAACAGGGTTTCAGAAACAAAACTCAGTCATGTTGCCAGGCCACAGGTTTCCACCATCAAACCTCAGACATATTCCCAAGCCACAGGGTTCCAGAATCAAACCGTTCTCATGTTCCCAGGCCACAGGGTTCCAGAATCCACTGATGTCATGTTCCCCGGCCACAGGGTTCCAGAATCCACTGATGTCATGTTCCCAGGCCACAGGATTCCAGAATAAAACCTCAGTCAAGTTCCCTGTCCACAGGGTTCCAGAACCAAGCCTCAGTCAGGTTCCCAGGGCCCAGAATTCCACAATCTAAACAGATCTCATGTTCCCAGGGCACAGCATTCCAGAATCACGCCTCAATCTTGTTCCTGGCCAAAGGGTTCCAGAATCAAACCAATGTCAAGTTCCCAGGCCATGGGTTTCAAGTATCAGGTCTCAGTCATGTTTCCAGGGCACAGGGTTCTACAATCAAACCTCAGTCATGTTGCCAGTCCACAGATTTCTGCCATCAAACCTCAGTCAAGTTCCCAGGCCACAGATTTCCAGAATCAAACCTCAGTCATATTCCCAGGCCACACTTTTCCAGAATCACGCCTCAGTCATGTTCCCAGGCCACAGGGTTCCAGCAACAATCCTCAGTTATATTCCCAGGCTACAGGGTTCCAGAATAAAACCTCAGTCATGTTCCCAGTCCACAGGGTTCCAGAATCAAACCAATGTCAATTTCCCAGGCCATGCGTTTCAAGTATCAGGTCTCAGTCATGTTTCCATAGCACAGGGTTCAACAATCAAACCTAAGTAATGTTGCCAGTCCACAGATTTCTGCCATCAAACCTCAGTCAAGTTCCCAGGCCACAGATTTCCAGAGTCAAACCTCAGTCATATTCCCAGGCCACAGTTTTCCAGAATCACGCCTCAGTCATGTTCCCTGGCCCCAGGGATCCAGAATCAAACCTCAGTCATGTTGCCAGGCCATAGGATACCACCATCAAACCTCAGTCATATTCCCAGACCACAGGTTTCCACAATCAAACCGATTTCATGTTCCCAGGCAACAGGGTACCAGAATCCAAAGTGATGTCATGTTCCCAGGCCCCAGGATTCCTCAATCTAACATCAGTCATGTTCACAGGCCAATGGTTTCCAAAATCAAACCACAGTCATATTCCCAGGCCACATGGTTCCAGAATCAAACCTCAGTCATGTTCCCAGTCCACAGGATTCCAGAACCAAGCTTTCAGTCAGGTTCCCAGGGCAAAGTATTCCATAATCTAAACAGATGTCTTGTTCCCAGGCCGCAGGATTCCAGAATCACGCCTCAGTCATGTTCCCAGGCCACAGGGTTCCAGAATCAAACCAATGTCAAATTCCTAGGCCATGGGTTTCCAGTACCAAGCCACAGTCATGGTTCCTGGGCACAGGATTCCAGAATCTCGCCTCAGTCATGTTCCCTGGCCACAGGGTTCCAGAATCAAACCAATGTCAAGTTCCCAAGCCATGGGTTTCAAGTATCAGGTCGCAGTCATGTTTCCAGGGCACAGGGTTCTACAATCAAACCTCAGTCATGTTGCCAGTCCACAGATTTCTGCCATCAAACCTCAGTCAAGTTCCCAGACAACAGATTTCCAGAATCAAAGCTCAGTCATATTCCCAGGACACATGGTTCCAGAATCAAACCTCAGTCATGTTTGCAGGACCCATGGTTCCACAATCAAACCACAGTCATGTTCCCAGGACAAAGGTGTCCAGAAGCAAAACTCACTCATGTTCCCAGGGAACAGGGTTTCAGAAACAAAACTCAGTCATGTTGCCAGGCCACAGGTTTCCACCATCAAACCTCAGACATATTCCCAAGCCACAGGGTTCCAGAATCAAACCGTTCTCATGTTCCCAGGCCACAGGGTTCCAGAATCCACTGATGTCATGTTCCCCGGCCACAGGGTTCCAGAATCCACTGATGTCATGTTCCCAGGCCACAGGATTCCAGAATAAAACCTCAGTCAAGTTCCCTGTCCACAGGGTTCCAGAACCAAGCCTCAGTCAGGTTCCCAGGGCCCAGAATTCCACAATCTAAACAGATCTCATGTTCCCAGGGCACAGCATTCCAGAATCACGCCTCAATCTTGTTCCTGGCCAAAGGGTTCCAGAATCAAACCAATGTCAAGTTCCCAGGCCATGGGTTTCAAGTATCAGGTCTCAGTCATGTTTCCAGGGCACAGGGTTCTACAATCAAACCTCAGTCATGTTGCCAGTCCACAGATTTCTGCCATCAAACCTCAGTCAAGTTCCCAGGCCACAGATTTCCAGAATCAAACCTCAGTCATATTCCCAGGCCACACTTTTCCAGAATCACGCCTCAGTCATGTTCCCAGGCCACAGGGTTCCAGCAACAATCCTCAGTTATATTCCCAGGCTACAGGGTTCCAGAATAAAACCTCAGTCATGTTCCCAGTCCACAGGGTTCCAGAATCAAACCAATGTCAATTTCCCAGGCCATGCGTTTCAAGTATCAGGTCTCAGTCATGTTTCCATAGCACAGGGTTCAACAATCAAACCTAAGTAATGTTGCCAGTCCACAGATTTCTGCCATCAAACCTCAGTCAAGTTCCCAGGCCACAGATTTCCAGAGTCAAACCTCAGTCATATTCCCAGGCCACAGTTTTCCAGAATCACGCCTCAGTCATGTTCCCTGGCCCCAGGGATCCAGAATCAAACCTCAGTCATGTTGCCAGGCCATAGGATACCACCATCAAACCTCAGTCATATTCCCAGACCACAGGTTTCCACAATCAAACCGATTTCATGTTCCCAGGCAACAGGGTACCCGAATCCAAAGTGATGTCATGTTCCCAGGCCCCAGGATTCCTCAATCTAACATCAGTCATGTTCACAGGCCAATGGTTTCCAAAATCAAACCACAGTCATATTCCTAGGCCACATGGTTCCAGAATCAAACCTCAGTCATGTTCCCAGTCCACAGGATTCCAGAACCAAGCTTTCAGTCAGGTTCCCAGGGCAAAGTATTCCATAATCTAAACAGCTGTCTTGTTCCCAGGCCGCAGGATTCCAGAATCACGCCTCAGTCATGTTCCCAGGCCACAGGGTTCCAGAATCAAACCAATGTCAAATTCCTAGGCCATGGGTTTCCAGTACCAAGCCACAGTCATGGTTCCTGGGCACAGGATTCCAGAATCTCGCCTCAGTCATGTTCCCTGGCCACAGGGTTCCAGAATCAAACCAATGTCAAGTTCCCAAGCCATGGCTTTCAAGTATCAGGTCGCAGTCATGTTTCCAGGGCACAGGGTTCTACAATCAAACCTCAGTCATGTTGCCAGTCCACAGATTTCTGCCATCAAACCTCAGTCAAGTTCCCAGACAACAGATTTCCAGAATCAAAGCTCAGTCATATTCCCAGGACACATGGTTCCAGAATCAAACCTCAGTCATGTTTGCAGGACCCATGGTTCCACAATCAAACCACAGTCATGTTCCCAGGACAAAGGTGTCCAGAAGCAAAACTCACTCATGTTCCCAGGGAACAGGGTTTCAGAAACAAAACTCAGTCATGTTGCCAGGCCACAGGTTTCCACCATCAAACCTCAGACATATTCCCAAGCCACAGGGTTCCAGAATCAAACCGTTCTCATGTTCCCAGGCCACAGGGTTCCAGAATCCACTGATGTCATGTTCCCCGGCCACAGGGTTCCAGAATCCACTGATGTCATGTTCCCAGGCCACAGGATTCCAGAATAAAACCTCAGTCAAGTTCCCTGTCCACAGGGTTCCAGAACCAAGCCTCAGTCAGGTTCCCAGGGCCCAGAATTCCACAATCTAAACAGATCTCATGTTCCCAGGGCACAGCATTCCAGAATCACGCCTCAATCTTGTTCCTGGCCAAAGGGTTCCAGAATCAAACCAATGTCAAGTTCCCAGGCCATGGGTTTCAAGTATCAGGTCTCAGTCATGTTTCCAGGGCACAGGGTTCTACAATCAAACCTCAGTCATGTTGCCAGTCCACAGATTTCTGCCATCAAACCTCAGTCAAGTTCCCAGGCCACAGATTTCCAGAATCAAACCTCAGTCATATTCCCAGGCCACACTTTTCCAGAATCACGCCTCAGTCATGTTCCCAGGCCACAGGGTTCCAGCAACAATCCTCAGTTATATTCCCAGGCTACAGGGTTCCAGAATAAAACCTCAGTCATGTTCCCAGTCCACAGGGTTCCAGAATCAAACCAATGTCAATTTCCCAGGCCATGCGTTTCAAGTATCAGGTCTCAGTCATGTTTCCATAGCACAGGGTTCAACAATCAAACCTAAGTAATGTTGCCAGTCCACAGATTTCTGCCATCAAACCTCAGTCAAGTTCCCAGGCCACAGATTTCCAGAATCAAACCTCAGTCATATTCCCAGGCCACAGTTTTCCAGAATCACGCCTCAGTCATGTTCCCTGGCCCCAGGGATCCAGAATCAAACCTCAGTCATGTTGCCAGGCCATAGGATACCACCATCAAACCTCAGTCATATTCCCAGACCACAGGTTTCCACAATCAAACCGATTTCATGTTCCCAGGCAACAGGGTACCAGAATCCAAAGTGATGTCATGTTCCCAGGCCCCAGGATTCCTCAATCTAACATCAGTCATGTTCACAGGCCAATGGTTTCCAAAATCAAACCACAGTCATATTCCCAGGCCACATGGTTCCAGAATCAAACCTCAGTCATGTTCCCAGTCCACAGGATTCCAGAACCAAGCTTTCAGTCAGGTTCCCAGGGCAAAGTATTCCATAATCTAAACAGATGTCTTGTTCCCAGGCCGCAGGATTCCAGAATCACGCCTCAGTCATGTTCCCAGGCCACAGGGTTCCAGAATCAAACCAATGTCAAATTCCTAGGCCATGGGTTTCCAGTACCAAGCCACAGTCATGGTTCCTGGGCACAGGATTCCAGAATCTCGCCTCAGTCATGTTCCCTGGCCACAGGGTTCCAGAATCAAACCAATGTCAAGTTCCCAAGCCATGGGTTTCAAGTATCAGGTCGCAGTCATGTTTCCAGGGCACAGGGTTCTACAATCAAACCTCAGTCATGTTGCCAGTCCACAGATTTCTGCCATCAAACCTCAGTCAAGTTCCCAGACAACAGATTTCCAGAATCAAAGCTCAGTCATATTCCCAGGACACATGGTTCCAGAATCAAACCTCAGTCATGTTTGCAGGACCCATGGTTCCACAATCAAACCACAGTCATGTTCCCAGGACAAAGGTGTCCAGAAGCAAAACTCACTCATGTTCCCAGGGAACAGGGTTTCAGAAACAAAACTCAGTCATGTTGCCAGGCCACAGGTTTCCACCATCAAACCTCAGACATATTCCCAAGCCACAGGGTTCCAGAATCAAACCGTTCTCATGTTCCCAGGCCACAGGGTTCCAGAATCCACTGATGTCATGTTCCCCGGCCACAGGGTTCCAGAATCCACTGATGTCATGTTCCCAGGCCACAGGATTCCAGAATAAAACCTCAGTCAAGTTCCCTGTCCACAGGGTTCCAGAACCAAGCCTCAGTCAGGTTCCCAGGGCCCAGAATTCCACAATCTAAACAGATCTCATGTTCCCAGGGCACAGCATTCCAGAATCACGCCTCAATCTTGTTCCTGGCCAAAGGGTTCCAGAATCAAACCAATGTCAAGTTCCCAGGCCATGGGTTTCAAGTATCAGGTCTCAGTCATGTTTCCAGGGCACAGGGTTCTACAATCAAACCTCAGTCATGTTGCCAGTCCACAGATTTCTGCCATCAAACCTCAGTCAAGTTCCCAGGCCACAGATTTCCAGAATCAAACCTCAGTCATATTCCCAGGCCACACTTTTCCAGAATCACGCCTCAGTCATGTTCCCAGGCCACAGGGTTCCAGCAACAATCCTCAGTTATATTCCCAGGCTACAGGGTTCCAGAATAAAACCTCAGTCATGTTCCCAGTCCACAGGGTTCCAGAATCAAACCAATGTCAATTTCCCAGGCCATGCGTTTCAAGTATCAGGTCTCAGTCATGTTTCCATAGCACAGGGTTCAACAATCAAACCTAAGTAATGTTGCCAGTCCACAGATTTCTGCCATCAAACCTCAGTCAAGTTCCCAGGCCACAGATTTCCAGAGTCAAACCTCAGTCATATTCCCAGGCCACAGTTTTCCAGAATCACGCCTCAGTCATGTTCCCTGGCCCCAGGGATCCAGAATCAAACCTCAGTCATGTTGCCAGGCCATAGGATACCACCATCAAACCTCAGTCATATTCCCAGACCACAGGTTTCCACAATCAAACCGATTTCATGTTCCCAGGCAACAGGGTACCAGAATCCAAAGTGATGTCATGTTCCCAGGCCCCAGGATTCCTCAATCTAACATCAGTCATGTTCACAGGCCAATGGTTTCCAAAATCAAACCACAGTCATATTCCTAGGCCACATGGTTCCAGAATCAAACCTCAGTCATGTTCCCAGTCCACAGGATTCCAGAACCAAGCTTTCAGTCAGGTTCCCAGGGCAAAGTATTCCATAATCTAAACAGCTGTCTTGTTCCCAGGCCGCAGGATTCCAGAATCACGCCTCAGTCATGTTCCCAGGCCACAGGGTTCCAGAATCAAACCAATGTCAAATTCCTAGGCCATGGGTTTCCAGTACCAAGCCACAGTCATGGTTCCTGGGCACAGGATTCCAGAATCTCGCCTCAGTCATGTTCCCTGGCCACAGGGTTCCAGAATCAAACCAATGTCAAGTTCCCAAGCCATGGCTTTCAAGTATCAGGTCGCAGTCATGTTTCCAGGGCACAGGGTTCTACAATCAAACCTCAGTCATGTTGCCAGTCCACAGATTTCTGCCATCAAACCTCAGTCAAGTTCCCAGACAACAGATTTCCAGAATCAAAGCTCAGTCATATTCCCAGGACACATGGTTCCAGAATCAAACCTCAGTCATGTTTGCAGGACCCATGGTTCCACAATCAAACCACAGTCATGTTCCCAGGACAAAGGTGTCCAGAAGCAAAACTCACTCATGTTCCCAGGGAACAGGGTTTCAGAAACAAAACTCAGTCATGTTGCCAGGCCACAGGTTTCCACCATCAAACCTCAGACATATTCCCAAGCCACAGGGTTCCAGAATCAAACCGTTCTCATGTTCCCAGGCCACAGGGTTCCAGAATCCACTGATGTCATGTTCCCCGGCCACAGGGTTCCAGAATCCACTGATGTCATGTTCCCAGGCCACAGGATTCCAGAATAAAACCTCAGTCAAGTTCCCTGTCCACAGGGTTCCAGAACCAAGCCTCAGTCAGGTTCCCAGGGCCCAGAATTCCACAATCTAAACAGATCTCATGTTCCCAGGGCACAGCATTCCAGAATCACGCCTCAATCTTGTTCCTGGCCAAAGGGTTCCAGAATCAAACCAATGTCAAGTTCCCAGGCCATGGGTTTCAAGTATCAGGTCTCAGTCATGTTTCCAGGGCACAGGGTTCTACAATCAAACCTCAGTCATGTTGCCAGTCCACAGATTTCTGCCATCAAACCTCAGTCAAGTTCCCAGGCCACAGATTTCCAGAATCAAACCTCAGTCATATTCCCAGGCCACACTTTTCCAGAATCACGCCTCAGTCATGTTCCCAGGCCACAGGGTTCCAGCAACAATCCTCAGTTATATTCCCAGGCTACAGGGTTCCAGAATAAAACCTCAGTCATGTTCCCAGTCCACAGGGTTCCAGAATCAAACCAATGTCAATTTCCCAGGCCATGCGTTTCAAGTATCAGGTCTCAGTCATGTTTCCATAGCACAGGGTTCAACAATCAAACCTAAGTAATGTTGCCAGTCCACAGATTTCTGCCATCAAACCTCAGTCAAGTTCCCAGGCCACAGATTTCCAGAGTCAAACCTCAGTCATATTCCCAGGCCACAGTTTTCCAGAATCACGCCTCAGTCATGTTCCCTGGCCCCAGGGATCCAGAATCAAACCTCAGTCATGTTGCCAGGCCATAGGATACCACCATCAAACCTCAGTCATATTCCCAGACCACAGGTTTCCACAATCAAACCGATTTCATGTTCCCAGGCAACAGGGTACCAGAATCCAAAGTGATGTCATGTTCCCAGGCCCCAGGATTCCTTAATCTAACATCAGTCATGTTCACAGGCCAATGGTTTCCAAAATCAAACCACAGTCATATTCCCAGGCCACATGGTTCCAGAATCAAACCTCAGTCATGTTCCCAGTCCACAGGATTCCAGAACCAAGCTTTCAGTCAGGTTCCCAGGGCAAAGTATTCCATAATCTAAACAGATGTCTTGTTCCCAGGCCGCAGGATTCCAGAATCACGCCTCAGTCATGTTCCCAGGCCACAGGGTTCCAGAATCAAACCAATGTCAAATTCCTAGGCCATGGGTTTCCAGTACCAAGCCACAGTCATGGTTCCTGGGCACAGGATTCCAGAATCTCGCCTCAGTCATGTTCCCTGGCCACAGGGTTCCAGAATCAAACCAATGTCAAGTTCCCAAGCCATGGGTTTCAAGTATCAGGTCGCAGTCATGTTTCCAGGGCACAGGGTTCTACAGTCAAACCTCAGTCATGTTGCCAGTCCACAGATTTCTGCCATCAAACCTCAGTCAAGTTCCCAGACAACAGATTTCCAGAATCAAAGCTCAGTCATATTCCCAGGACACATGGTTCCAGAATCAAACCTCAGTCATGTTTGCAGGACCCATGGTTCCACAATCAAACCACAGTCATGTTCCCAGGACAAAGGTGTCCAGAAGCAAAACTCACTCATGTTCCCAGGGAACAGGGTTTCAGAAACAAAACTCAGTCATGTTGCCAGGCCACAGGTTTCCACCATCAAACCTCAGACATATTCCCAAGCCACAGGGTTCCAGAATCAAACCGTTCTCATGTTCCCAGGCCACAGGGTTCCAGAATCCACTGATGTCATGTTCCCCGGCCACAGGGTTCCAGAATCCACTGATGTCATGTTCCCAGGCCACAGGATTCCAGAATAAAACCTCAGTCAAGTTCCCTGTCCACAGGGTTCCAGAACCAAGCCTCAGTCAGGTTCCCAGGGCCCAGAATTCCACAATCTAAACAGATCTCATGTTCCCAGGGCACAGCATTCCAGAATCACGCCTCAATCTTGTTCCTGGCCAAAGGGTTCCAGAATCAAACCAATGTCAAGTTCCCAGGCCATGGGTTTCAAGTATCAGGTCTCAGTCATGTTTCCAGGGCACAGGGTTCTACAATCAAACCTCAGTCATGTTGCCAGTCCACAGATTTCTGCCATCAAACCTCAGTCAAGTTCCCAGGCCACAGATTTCCAGAATCAAACCTCAGTCATATTCCCAGGCCACACTTTTCCAGAATCACGCCTCAGTCATGTTCCCAGGCCACAGGGTTCCAGCAACAATCCTCAGTTATATTCCCAGGCTACAGGGTTCCAGAATAAAACCTCAGTCATGTTCCCAGTCCACAGGGTTCCAGAATCAAACCAATGTCAATTTCCCAGGCCATGCGTTTCAAGTATCAGGTCTCAGTCATGTTTCCATAGCACAGGGTTCAACAATCAAACCTAAGTAATGTTGCCAGTCCACAGATTTCTGCCATCAAACCTCAGTCAAGTTCCCAGGCCACAGATTTCCAGAGTCAAACCTCAGTCATATTCCCAGGCCACAGTTTTCCAGAATCACGCCTCAGTCATGTTCCCTGGCCCCAGGGATCCAGAATCAAACCTCAGTCATGTTGCCAGGCCATAGGATACCACCATCAAACCTCAGTCATATTCCCAGACCACAGGTTTCCACAATCAAACCGATTTCATGTTCCCAGGCAACAGGGTACCAGAATCCAAAGTGATGTCATGTTCCCAGGCCCCAGGATTCCTCAATCTAACATCAGTCATGTTCACAGGCCAATGGTTTCCAAAATCAAACCACAGTCATATTCCCAGGCCACATGGTTCCAGAATCAAACCTCAGTCATGTTCCCAGTCCACAGGATTCCAGAACCAAGCTTTCAGTCAGGTTCCCAGGGCAAAGTATTCCATAATCTAAACAGATGTCTTGTTCCCAGGCCGCAGGATTCCAGAATCACGCCTCAGTCATGTTCCCAGGCCACAGGGTTCCAGAATCAAACCAATGTCAAATTCCTAGGCCATGGGTTTCCAGTACCAAGCCACAGTCATGGTTCCTGGGCACAGGATTCCAGAATCTCGCCTCAGTCATGTTCCCTGGCCACAGGGTTCCAGAATCAAACCAATGTCAAGTTCCCAAGCCATGGGTTTCAAGTATCAGGTCGCAGTCATGTTTCCAGGGCACAGGGTTCTACAATCAAACCTCAGTCATGTTGCCAGTCCACAGATTTCTGCCATCAAACCTCAGTCAAGTTCCCAGACAACAGATTTCCAGAATCAAAGCTCAGTCATATTCCCAGGACACATGGTTCCAGAATCAAACCTCAGTCATGTTTGCAGGACCCATGGTTCCACAATCAAACCACAGTCATGTTCCCAGGACAAAGGTGTCCAGAAGCAAAACTCACTCATGTTCCCAGGGAACAGGGTTTCAGAAACAAAACTCAGTCATGTTGCCAGGCCACAGGTTTCCACCATCAAACCTCAGACATATTCCCAAGCCACAGGGTTCCAGAATCAAACCGTTCTCATGTTCCCAGGCCACAGGGTTCCAGAATCCACTGATGTCATGTTCCCCGGCCACAGGGTTCCAGAATCCACTGATGTCATGTTCCCAGGCCACAGGATTCCAGAATAAAACCTCAGTCAAGTTCCCTGTCCACAGGGTTCCAGAACCAAGCCTCAGTCAGGTTCCCAGGGCCCAGAATTCCACAATCTAAACAGATCTCATGTTCCCAGGGCACAGCATTCCAGAATCACGCCTCAATCTTGTTCCTGGCCAAAGGGTTCCAGAATCAAACCAATGTCAAGTTCCCAGGCCATGGGTTTCAAGTATCAGGTCTCAGTCATGTTTCCAGGGCACAGGGTTCTACAATCAAACCTCAGTCATGTTGCCAGTCCACAGATTTCTGCCATCAAACCTCAGTCAAGTTCCCAGGCCACAGATTTCCAGAATCAAACCTCAGTCATATTCCCAGGCCACACTTTTCCAGAATCACGCCTCAGTCATGTTCCCAGGCCACAGGGTTCCAGCAACAATCCTCAGTTATATTCCCAGGCTACAGGGTTCCAGAATAAAACCTCAGTCATGTTCCCAGTCCACAGGGTTCCAGAATCAAACCAATGTCAATTTCCCAGGCCATGCGTTTCAAGTATCAGGTCTCAGTCATGTTTCCATAGCACAGGGTTCAACAATCAAACCTAAGTAATGTTGCCAGTCCACAGATTTCTGCCATCAAACCTCAGTCAAGTTCCCAGGCCACAGATTTCCAGAGTCAAACCTCAGTCATATTCCCAGGCCACAGTTTTCCAGAATCACGCCTCAGTCATGTTCCCTGGCCCCAGGGATCCAGAATCAAACCTCAGTCATGTTGCCAGGCCATAGGATACCACCATCAAACCTCAGTCATATTCCCAGACCACAGGTTTCCACAATCAAACCGATTTCATGTTCCCAGGCAACAGGGTACCAGAATCCAAAGTGATGTCATGTTCCCAGGCCCCAGGATTCCTCAATCTAACATCAGTCATGTTCACAGGCCAATGGTTTCCAAAATCAAACCACAGTCATATTCCCAGGCCACATGGTTCCAGAATCAAACCTCAGTCATGTTCCCAGTCCACAGGATTCCAGAACCAAGCTTTCAGTCAGGTTCCCAGGGCAAAGTATTCCATAATCTAAACAGATGTCTTGTTCCCAGGCCGCAGGATTCCAGAATCACGCCTCAGTCATGTTCCCAGGCCACAGGGTTCCAGAATCAAACCAATGTCAAATTCCTAGGCCATGGGTTTCCAGTACCAAGCCACAGTCATGGTTCCTGGGCACAGGATTCCAGAATCTCGCCTCAGTCATGTTCCCTGGCCACAGGGTTCCAGAATCAAACCAATGTCAAGTTCCCAAGCCATGGGTTTCAAGTATCAGGTCGCAGTCATGTTTCCAGGGCACAGGGTTCTACAGTCAAACCTCAGTCATGTTGCCAGTCCACAGATTTCTGCCATCAAACCTCAGTCAAGTTCCCAGACAACAGATTTCCAGAATCAAAGCTCAGTCATATTCCCAGGACACATGGTTCCAGAATCAAACCTCAGTCATGTTTGCAGGACCCATGGTTCCACAATCAAACCACAGTCATGTTCCCAGGACAAAGGTGTCCAGAAGCAAAACTCACTCATGTTCCCAGGGAACAGGGTTTCAGAAACAAAACTCAGTCATGTTGCCAGGCCACAGGTTTCCACCATCAAACCTCAGACATATTCCCAAGCCACAGGGTTCCAGAATCAAACCGTTCTCATGTTCCCAGGCCACAGGGTTCCAGAATCCACTGATGTCATGTTCCCCGGCCACAGGGTTCCAGAATCCACTGATGTCATGTTCCCAGGCCACAGGATTCCAGAATAAAACCTCAGTCAAGTTCCCTGTCCACAGGGTTCCAGAACCAAGCCTCAGTCAGGTTCCCAGGGCCCAGAATTCCACAATCTAAACAGATCTCATGTTCCCAGGGCACAGCATTCCAGAATCACGCCTCAATCTTGTTCCTGGCCAAAGGGTTCCAGAATCAAACCAATGTCAAGTTCCCAGGCCATGGGTTTCAAGTATCAGGTCTCAGTCATGTTTCCAGGGCACAGGGTTCTACAATCAAACCTCAGTCATGTTGCCAGTCCACAGATTTCTGCCATCAAACCTCAGTCAAGTTCCCAGGCCACAGATTTCCAGAATCAAACCTCAGTCATATTCCCAGGCCACACTTTTCCAGAATCACGCCTCAGTCATGTTCCCAGGCCACAGGGTTCCAGCAACAATCCTCAGTTATATTCCCAGGCTATAGGGTTCCAGAATAAAACCTCAGTCATGTTCCCAGTCCACAGGGTTCCAGAATCAAACCAATGTCAATTTCCCAGGCCATGCGTTTCAAGTATCAGGTCTCAGTCATGTTTCCATAGCACAGGGTTCAACAATCAAACCTAAGTAATGTTGCCAGTCCACAGATTTCTGCCATCAAACCTCAGTCAAGTTCCCAGGCCACAGATTTCCAGAGTCAAACCTCAGTCATATTCCCAGGCCACAGTTTTCCAGAATCACGCCTCAGTCATGTTCCCTGGCCACAGGGAGCCAGAATCAAACCTCAGTCATGTTTCCAGGCCATAGGATACCACCATCAAACCTCAGTCATATTCCCAGACCACAGGTTTCCACAATCAAACCGATTTCATGTTCCCAGGCAACAGGGTACCAGAATCCAAAGTGATGTCATGTTCCCAGGCCCCAGGATTCCTCAATCTAACATCAGTCATGTTCACAGGCCAATGGTTTCCAAAATCAAACCACAGTCATATTCCCAGGCCACATGGTTCCAGAATCAAACCTCAGTCATGTTCCCAGTCCACAGGATTCCAGAACCAAGCTTTCAGTCAGGTTCCCAGGGCAAAGTATTCCATAATCTAAACAGATGTCTTGTTCCCAGGCCGCAGGATTCCAGAATCACGCCTCAGTCATGTTCCCAGGCCACAGGGTTCCAGAATCAAACCAATGTCAAATTCCTAGGCCATGGGTTTCCAGTACCAAGCCACAGTCATGGTTCCTGGGCACAGGATTCCAGAATCTCGCCTCAGTCATGTTCCCTGGCCACAGGGTTCCAGAATCAAACCAATGTCAAGTTCCCAAGCCATGGGTTTCAAGTATCAGGTCGCAGTCATGTTTCCAGGGCACAGGGTTCTACAATCAAACCTCAGTCATGTTGCCAGTCCACAGGTTTCTGCCATCAAACCTCAGTCAAGTTCCCAGGCCACAGATTTCCAGAATCAAAGCTCAGTCATATTCCCATGACACATGGTTCCAGAATCAAACCTCAGTCATGTTCGCAGGCCACAGGATTCCACAATCAAACCACAGTCATGTTCCCAGGAGAAAGGTGTCCAGAAGCAAACCTCAGTCATGTTCCCAGGGAACAGGGTTCCAGAAACAAACCTCAGTCATGTTGCCAGGCCACAGGTTTCCACCATCAAACCTCAGACATATTCCCAAGCCACAGGGTTCCAGAATCAAAACGTTCTCATGTTCCCATGCCACAGGGTTCCAGAATCCACTGATGACATGTTCCTCGGCCACAGGGTTCCAGAATCCACTGATGTCATGTTCCCAGGCCACAGGATTCCAGAATAAAACCTCAATCAAGTTCCCTGTCCACAGGGTTCCAGAACCAAGCCTCAGTCAGGTTCCCAGGGCCCAGAATTCCACAATCTAAACATATCTCATGTTCCCAGGGCACTGCATTCCAGAATCACGCCTCAGTCTTGTTCCTGGCCACAGGGTTCCAGAATCAAACCAATGTCAAGTTCCCAGGCCATGGGTTTCAAGTATCAGGTCTCAGTCATGTTTCCAGGGTACAGGGTTCTACAATCAAACCTCAGTCATATTGCCAGTCCACAGATTTCTGCCATCAAACCTCAGTCAAGTTCCCAGGCCACAGATTTCCAGAACCAAAGCTCAGTCATATTCCCATGACACATGGTTCCAGAATCAAACCTCAGTCATGTTCGCAGGCCACAGGATTCCACAATCAAACCACAGTCATGTTCCCAGGAGAAAGGTGTCCAGAAGCAAACCTCAGTCATGTTCCCAGGGAACAGGGTTCCAGAAACAAACCTCAGTCATGTTGCCAGGCCACAGGTTTCCACCATCAAACCTCAGATATATTCCCAAGCCACAGGGTTCCAGAATCAAACCGTTCTCATGTTCCCAGGCCACAGGGTTCCAGAATCCACTGATGACATGTTCCTCGGCCAGAGGGTTCCAGAATCCACTGATATCATGTTCCCAGGCCACAGGATTCCAGAGAAAAACCTCAATCAAGTTCCCTGTCCACAGGGTTCCAGAACCAAGCCTCAGTCAGGTTCCCAGGGCCCAGAATTCCACAATCTAAACATATCTCATGTTCCCAGGGCACTGCATTCCAGAATCACGGCTCAGTCTTGTTCCTGGCCACAGGGTTCCAGAATCAAACCAATGTCAAGTTCCCAGGCCATGGGTTTCAAGTATCAGGTCTCAGTCATGTTTCCAGGGTACAGGGTTCTACAATCAAACCTCAGTCATATTGCCAGTCCACAGATTTCTGCCATCAAACCTCAGTCAAGTTCCCAGGCCACAGACTTCCAGAATCAAACTTCAGTCATATTCCCAGGCCACACTTTTCCAGAATCACGCCTCAGTCATGTTTCCAGGCCACAGCGTTCCAGAATCAAACCAATGTCAAACTCCTAGGCCATGGGTTTCCACTACCAGGCCACAGTCATGTTTCCAGGGCACAGGGTTCTACAATCAAACCTCAGTCATGTTGCCAGTCCACAGGTTTCTGCCATCAAACCTCAGTCAAGTTCCCAGGCCAAAGATTTCCAATATCAAACCTCAGTCATATTCGCAGGACACATGGTTCCAGAATCAAACCTCAGTCATGTTTGCAGGACCCATGATTCTACAATCAGAACACAGTCATGTTCCCAGCACAAAGGTGTCCAGAATCAAACCTCAGTCATGTTCCCAGGGAACAGGGTTCCAGAAACAAACCTCAGTCATGTTGCCAAGCCACAGGTTTCCACCATCAAACCTCAGACATGTTCCCAGGCCACAGGGTTGCAGAATCAAACCGTTCTCATGTTCCCAGGCCACAGGGTTCCAGAAACCACTGATGTCATGTTCCCAGGCCACAGGGGACCAAAACCAAGCCTCAGTCAGATTCCCAGGGCCCAGTATTCCACAATCTAAACAGATGTCATGTTCCCAGGCAACAGGATTTCAGAATCACGCCTCAGTCATGTTCCCAGGCCACAGGGTTCCAGAATCAAACCAATGTCAAATTCCTAGGCCATGGGTTTCCAGTACCAAGCCACAGTCAAGTTTCCTGGGCACAGGATTCCAGAATCTCGCCTCAGTCATGTTCCCTGGCCACAGGGTTCCAGAATCAAACCAATGTCAAGTTCCCAAGCCATGGGTTTCAAGTATCAGGTCGCAGTCATGTTTCCAGGGCACAGGGTTCTAAAATCAAACCTCAGTCATGTTGCCAGTCCACAGGTTTCTGCCATCAAACCTCAGTCAAGTTCCCAGGCCACAGATTTCCAGAATCAAAGCTCAGTCATATTCCCAGGACACATGGTTCCAGAATCAAACCTCAGTCATGTTCGCAGGCCACAGGATTCCACAATCAAACCACAGTCATGTTCCCAGGAGAAAGGTGTCCAGAAGCAAACCTCAGTCATGTTCCCAGGGAACAGGGTTCCAGAAACAAACCTCAGTCCTGTTGCCAGGCCACAGGTTTCCACCATCAAACCTCAGACATATTCCCAAGCCACAGGGTTCCAGAATCAAACCGTTCTCATGTTCCCATGCCACAGGGTTCCAGAATCCACTGATGACATGTTCCTCGGCCACAGGGTTCCAGAATCCACTGATGTCATGTTCCCAGGCCACAGGATTCCAGAATAAAACCTCAATCAAGTTCCCTGTCCACAGGGTTCCAGAACCAAGCCTCAGTCAGGTTCCCAGGGCCCAGAATTCCACAATCTAAACATATCTCATGTTCCCAGGGCACTGCATTCCAGAATCACGGCTCAGTCTTGTTCCTGGCCACAGGGTTCCAGAATCAAACCAATGTCAAGTTCCCAGGCCATGGGTTTCAAGTATCAGGTCGCAGTCATGTTTCCAGGGTACAGGGTTCTACAATCAAACCTCAGTCATGTTGCCAGTCCACAGATTTCTGCCATCAAACCTCAGTCAAGTTCCCAGGCCACAGATTTCCAGAATCAAACTTCAGTCATATTCCCAGGCCACACTTTTCCAGAATCACGCCTCAGTCATGTTCCCAGGCCACAGCGTTCCAGAATCAAACCAATGTCAAACTCCTAGGCCATGGGTTTCCACTACCAGGCCACAGTCATATTTCCAGGGCACAGGGTTCTACAATCAAACCTCAGTCATGTTGCCAGTCCACAGGTTTCTGCCATCAAACCTCAGTCAAGTTCCCAGGCCAAAGATTTCCAATATCAAACCTCAGTCATATTCGCAGGACACATGGTTCCAGAATCAAACCTCAGTCATGTTTGCAGGACCCATGATTCTACAATCAGAACACAGTCATGTTCCCAGCACAAAGGTGTCCAGAATCAAACCTCAGTCATGTTCCCAGGGAACAGGGTTCCAGAAACAAACCTCAGTCATGTTGCCAAGCCACAGGTTTCCACCATCAAACCTCAGACATGTTCCCAGGCCACAGGGTTGCAGAATCAAACCGTTCTCATGTTCCCAGGCCACAGGGTTCCAGAAACCACTGATGTCATGTTCCCAGGCCACAGGGTTCGAGAAACAATCCTCAGTTATTTTCGCAGGCTACAGGGTTCCAGAATAAAACCTCAGTCATGTTCCCAGTCCACAGGGTACCAAAACCAAGCCTCAGTCAGATTCCCAGGGCCCAGTATTCCACAATCTAAACAGATGTCATGTTCCCAGGCAACAGGATTCCAGAATCACGCCTCACTCTTGTTCCTGGCCACAGGGTTCCAGAATCAAACCAATGTCAAATTCCCAGGCCATGGGTTTCAAGTATCAGGTCGCAGTCATGTTTCCAGGGCACAGGGTTCTACAATCAAACCTCAGTAATGTTGCCAGTCCACAGATTTCTGCCATCAAACCTCAGTCAAGTTCCCAGGCCACAGATTTCCAGAATCAAACCTCAGTCATATTCCCAGGCCACACTTTTCCAGAATCACGCCTCAGTCATGTTACCAGGCCACCGGGTTCCAGAAACAATCCTCAGTTATATTCCCAGGCTACAGGGTTCCAGAATAAAACCTCAGTCATGTTCCCAGTCCACAGGGTTCCAGAATCAAACCAATGTCAATTTCCCAGGCCATGCGTTTCAAGTATCAGGTTGCAGTCATGTTTCCAGAGCACAGGGTTCAACAATCAAACCTCAGTAATGTTGCCAGTCCACAGATTTCTGCCATCAAACCTCAGTCAAGTTCCCAGGCCACAGATTTCCAGAATCAAACCTCAGTCATATTCCCAGGCCACAGTTTTCCAGAATCACGCCTCAGTCATGTTCCCTGGCCACAGGGATCCAGAACCAAACCTCAGTCATGTTGCCAGGCCATAGGGTACCACCATCAAACCTCAGTCATATTCCCAGACCACAGGTTTCCACAATCAAACCGATTTCATGTTCCCAGGCAACAGGGTACCAGAATCCAAAGTGATGTCATGTTCCCAGGCCCCAGGATTCCTCAATCTAACATCAGTCATGTTCACAGGCCAATGGTTTCCAAAATCAAACCACAGTCATATTCCCAGGCCACATGGTTCCAGAATCAAACCTCAGTCATGTTCCCAGTCCACAGGATTCAAGAACCAAGCTTTCAGTCAGGTTCCCAGGGCACAGTATTCCATAATCTAAACAGATGTCATGTTCCCAGGCCGCAGGATTCCAGAATCACGCCTCAGTCATGTTCCCAGGCCACAGGGTTCCAGAATCAAACCAATATCAAATTCCTAGGCCATGGGTTTCCAGTACCAAGCCACAGTCATGTTTCCTGGGCACAGGATTCCAGAATCTCGCCTCAGTCATGTTCCCTGGCCACAGGGTTCCAGAATCAAACCAATGTCAAGTTCCCAGGCCATGGGTTTCAAGTATCAGGTCGCAGTCATGTTTCCAGGGCACAGGGTTCTACAATCAAACCTCAGTCATGTTGCCAGTCCACAGATTTCTGCCATCAAACCTCAGTCAAGTTCCCAGGCCACAGATTTCCAGAATCAAAGCTCAGTCATATTCCCAGGACACATGGTTCCAGAATCAAACCTCAGTCATGTTTGCAGGACCCATGGTTCCACAATCAAACCACAGTCATGTTCCCAGGACAAAGGTGTTCAGAAGCAAAACTCACTCATGTTTCCAGGGAACAGGGTTTCAGAAACAAACCTCAGTCCTGTTGCCAGGCCACAGGTTTCCACCATCAAACCTCAGACATATTCCCAAGCCACAGGATTCCAGAATCAAACCGTTCTCATGTTCCCAGGCCACAGGGTTCCAGAATCCACTGATGTCATGTTCCCCGGCCACAGGGTTCCAGAATCCACTGATGTCATGTTCCCAGGCCACAGGATTCCAGAATAAAACCTCAGTCAAGTTCCCTGTCCACAGGGTTCCAGAACCAAGCCTCAGTCAGGTTCCCAGGGCCCAGAATTCCACAATCTAAACAGATCTCATGTTCCCAGGGCACAGCATTCCAGAATCACGCCTCAATCTTGTTCCTGGCCAAAGGGTTCCAGAATCAAACCAATGTCAAGTTCCCAGGCCATGGGTTTCAAGTATCAGGTCTCAGTCATGTTTCCAGGGCACAGGGTTCTACAATCAAACCTCAGTCATGTTGCCAGTCCACAGATTTCTGCCATCAAACCTCAGTCAAGTTCCCAGGCCACAGATTTCCAGAATCAAACCTCAGTCATATTCCCAGGCCACACTTTTCCAGAATCACGCCTCAGTCATGTTCCCAGGCCACAGGGTTCCAGCAACAATCCTCAGTTATATTCCCAGGCTACAGGGTTCCAGAATAAAACCTCAGTTATGTTCCCAGTCCACAGGGTTCCAGAATCAAACCAATGTCAATTTCCCAGGCCATGCGTTTCAAGTATCAGGTCTCAGTCATGTTTCCATAGCACAGGGTTCAACAATCAAACCTAAGTAAGGTTGCCAGTCCACAGATTTCTGCCATCAAACCTCAGTCAAGTTCCCAGGCCACAGATTTCCAGAGTCAAACCTCAGTCATATTCCCAGGCCACAGTTTTCCAGAATCACGCCTCAGTCATGTTCCCTGGCCACAGGGATCCAGAATCAAACCTCAGTCATGTTGCCAGGCCATAGGATACCACCATCAAACCTCAGTCATATTCCCAGACCACAGGTTTCCACAATCAAACCGATTTCATGTTCCCAGGCAACAGGGTACCAGAATCCAAAGTGATGTCATGTTCCTAGGCCCCAGGATTCCTCAATCTAACATCAGTCATGTTCACAGGCCAATGGTTTCCAAAATCAAACCACAGTCATATTCCCAGGCCACATGGTTCCAGAATCAAACCTCAGTCATGTTCCCAGTCCACAGGATTCCAGAACCAAGCTTTCAGTCAGGTTCCCAGGGCACAGTATTCCATAATCTAAACAGATGTCTTGTTCCCAGGCCGCAGGATTCCAGAATCACGCCTCAGTCATGTTCCCAGGCCACAGGGTTCCAGAATCAAACCAATGTCAAATTCCTAGGCCATGGGTTTCCAGTACCAAGCCACAGTCATGTTTCCTGGGCACAGGATTCCAGAATCTCGCCTCAGTCATGTTCCCTGGCCACAGGGTTCCAGAATCAAACCAATGTCAAGTTCCCAAGCCATGGGTTTCAAGTATCAGGTCGCAGTCATGTTTCCAGGGCACAGGGTTCTACAATCAAACCTCAGTCATGTTTCCAGTCCACAGGTTTCTGCCATCAAACCTCAGTCAAGTTCCCAGGCCACAGATTTCCAGAATCAAAGCTCAGTCATATTCCCATGACACATGGTTCCAGAATCAAACCTCAGTCATGTTCGCAGGCCACAGGATTCCACAATCAAACCACAGTCATGTTCCCAGGAGAAAGGTGTCCAGAAGCAAACCTCAGTCATGTTCCCAGGGAACAGGGTTCCAGAAACAAACCTCAGTCATGTTGCCAGGCCACAGGTTTCCACCATCAAACCTCAGACATATTCCCAAGCCACAGAGTTCCAGAATCAAACCGTTCTCATGTTCCCATGCCACAGGGTTCCAGAATCCACTGATGACATGTTCCTCGGCCACAGGGTTCCAGAATCCACTGATGTCATGTTCCCAGGCCACAGGATTCCAGAATAAAACCTCAATAAAGTTCCCTGTCCACAGGGTTCCAGAGCCAAGCCTCAGTCAGGTTCCCAGGGCCCAGAATTCCACAATCTAAACATATCTCATGTTCCCAGGGCACTGCATTCCAGAATCACGCCTCAGTCTTGTTCCTGGCCACAGGGTTCCAGAATCAAACCAATGTCAAGTTCCCAGGCCATGGGTTTCAAGTATCAGGTCTCAGTCATGTTTCCAGGGTACAGGGTTCTACAATCAAACCTCAGTCATATTTCCAGTCCACAGATTTCTGCCATCAAACCTCAGTCAAGTTCTCAGGCCACAGATTTCCAGAATCAAACTTCAGTCATATTCCCAGGCCACACTTTTCCAGAATCACGCCTCAGTCATGTTTCCAGGCCACAGCGTTCCAGAATCAAATCAATGTCAAACTCCTAGGCCATGGGTTTCCACTACCAGGCCACAGTCATGTTTCCAGGGCACAGGGTTCTACAATCAAACCTCAGTCATGTTGCCAGTCCACAGGTTTCTGCCATCAAACCTCAGTCAAGTTCCCAGGCCAAAGATTTCCAATATCAAACCTCAGTCATATTCGCAGGACACATGGTTCCAAAATCAAACCTCAGTCATGTTTGCAGGACCCATGATTCTACAATCAGAACACAGTCATGTTCCCAGCACAAAGGTGTCCAGAATCAAACCTCAGTCATGTTCCCAGGGAACAGGGTTCCAGAAACAAACCTCAGTCATGTTGCCAAGCCACAGGTTTCCACCATCAAACCTCAGACATGTTCCCAGGCCACAGGGTTGCAGAATCAAACCGTTCTCATGTTCCCAGGCCACAGGGTTCCAGAAACCACTGATGTCATGTTCCCAGGCCACAGGGTTCGAGAAACAATCCTCAGTTATTTTTGCAGGCTACAGGGTTCCAGAATAAAACCTCAGTCATGTTCCCAGTCCACAGGGTACCAAAACCAAGCCTCAGTCAGATTCCCAGGGCCCAGTATTCCACAATCTAAACAGATGTCATGTTCCCAGGCAACAGGATTCCAGAATCACGCCTCAGTCTTGTTCCTGGCCACAGGGTTCCAGAATCAAACCAATGTCAAATTCCCAGGCCATGGGTTTCAAGTATCAGGTCGCAGTCATGTTTCCAGGGCACAGGGTTCTACAATCAAACCTCAGTCATGTTGCCAGTCCACAGATTTCTGCCATCAAACCTCAGTCAACTTCCCAGGCCACAGATTTCCAGAATCAAACCTCAGTCATATTCCCAGGCCACACTTTTCCAGAATCACGCCTCAGTCATGTTACCAGGCCACCGGGTTCCAGAAACAATCCTCAGTTATATTCCCAGGCTACAGGGTTCCAGAATAAAACCTCAGTCATGTTCCCAGTCCACAGGGTTCCAGAATCAAACCAATGTCAATTTCCCAGGCCATGCGTTTCAAGTATCAGGTCGCAGTCATGTTTCCAGAGCACAGGGTTCAACAATCAAACCTCAGTAATGTTGCCAGTCCACAGATTTCTGCCATCAAACCTCAGTCAAGTTCCCAGGCCACAGATTTCCAGAATCAAACCTCAGTCATATTCCCAGGCCACAGTTTTCCAGAATCACGCCTCAGTCATGTTCCCTGGCCACAGGGATCCAGAATCAAACCTCAGTCATGTTGCCAGGCCATAGGATACCACCATCAAACCTCAGTCATATTCCCAGACCACAGGTTTCCACAATCAAACCGATTTCATGTTCCCAGGCAACAGGGTACCAGAATCCAAAGTGATGTCATGTTCCCAGGCCCCAGGATTCCTCAATCTAACATCAGTCATGTTCACAGGCCAATGGTTTCCAAAATCAAACCACAGTCATATTCCCAGGCCACATGGTTCGAGAATCAAACCTCAGTCATGTTCCCAGTCCACAGGATTCCAGAACCAAGCTTTCAGTCAGGTTCCCAGGGCACAGTATTCCATAATCTAAACAGATGTCATGTTCCCAGGCCGCAGGATTCCAGAATCACGCCTCAGTCATGTTCCCAGGCCACAGGGTTCCAGAATCAAACCAATGTCAAATTCCTAGGCCATGGGTTTCCAGTACCAAGCCACAGTCATGTTTCCTGGGCACAGGATTCCAGAATCTCGCCTCAGTCATGTTCCCTGGCCACAGGGTTCCAGAATCAAACCAATGTCAAGTTCCCAAGCCATGGGTTTCAAGTATCAGGTCGCAGTCATGTTTCCAGGGCACAGGGTTCTACAATCAAACCTCAGTCATGTTGCCAGTCCACAGGTTTCTGCCATCAAACCTCAGTCAAGTTCCCAGGCCACAGATTTCCAGAATCAAAGCTCAGTCATATTCCCATGACACATGGTTCCAGAATCAAACCTCAGTCATGTTCGCAGGCCACAGGATTCCACAATCAAACCACAGTCATGTTCCCAGGAGAAAGGTGTCCAGAAGCAAACCTCAGTCATGTTCCCAGGGAACAGGGTTCCAGAAACAAACCTCAGTCATGTTGCCAGGCCACAGGTTTCCACCATCAAACCTCAGACATATTCCCAAGCCACAGGGTTCCAGAATCAAACCATTCTCATGTTCCCAGGCCACAGGGTTCCAGAATCCACTGATGACATGTTCCCCGGCCACAGGGTTCCAGAATCCACTGATGTCATGTTCCCAGGCCACAGGATTCCAGAATAAAACCTCAGTCAAGTTCCCTGTCCACAGGGTTCCAGAACCAAGCCTCAGTCAGGTTCCCAGGGCCCAGTATTCCACAATCTAAACAGATGTCATGTTCCCAGGGCACAGCATTCCAGAATCACGCCTCAGTCTTGTTCCTGGCCACAGGGTTCCAGAATCAAACCAATGTCAAGTTCCCAGGCCATGGGTTTCAAGTATCAGGTCTCAGTCATGTTTCCAGGGTACAGGGTTCTACAATCAAACCTCAGTCATGTTGCCAGTCCACAGATTTCTGCCATCAAACCTCAGTCAAGTTCCCAGGCCACAGATTTCCAGAATCAAACTTCAGTCATATTCCCAGGCCACACTTTTCCAGAATCACGCCTCAGTCATGTTCCCAGGCCACAGCGTTCCAGAATCAAACCAATGTCAAACTCCTAGGCCATGGGTTTCCACTACCAGGCCACAGTCATGTTTCCAGGGCACAGGGTTCTACAATCAAACCTCAGTCATGTTGCCAGTCCACAGGTTTCTGCCATCAAACCTCAGTCAAGTTCCCAGGCCAAAGATTTCCAATATCAAACCTCAGTCATATTCGCAGGACACATGGTTCCAGAATCAAACCTCAGTCACGTTTGCAGGACCCATGATTCTACAATCAGAACACAGTCATGTTCCCAGCACAAAGGTGTCCAGAATCAAACCTCAGTCATGTTCCCAGGGAACAGGGTTCCAGAAACAAACCTCAGTCATGTTGCCAAGCCACAGGTTTCCACCATCAAACCTCAGACATGTTCCCAGGCCACAGGGTTCCAGAATCAAACCGTTCTCATGTTCCCAGGCCACAGGGTTCCAGAATCCACTGATGTCATGTTCCCAGGCCACAGGGTTCGAGAAACAATCCTCAGTTATGTTCGCAGGCTACAGGGTTCCAGAATAAAACCTCAGTCATGTTCCCAGTCCACAGGGTACCAAAACCAAGCCTCAGTCAGATTCCCAGGGCCCAGTATTCCACAATCTAAACAGATGTCATGTTCCCAGGCAACAGAATTCCAGAATCACGCCTCAGTCTTGTTCCTGGCCACAGGGTTCCAGAATCAAACCAATGTCAAATTCCCAGGCCATGGGTTTCAAGTATCAGGTCGCAGTCATGTTTCCAGGGCACAGGGTTCTACAATCAAACCTCAGTAATGTTGCCAGTCCACAGATTTCTGCCATCAAACCTCAGTCAAGTTCCCAGGCCACAGATTTCCAAAATCAAACCTCAGTCATATTCCCAGGCCACACTTTTCCAGAATCACGCCTCAGTCATGTTACCAGGCCACCGGGTTCCAGAAACAATCCTCAGTTATATTCCCAGGCTACAGGGTTCCAGAATAAAACCTCAGTCATGTTCCCAGTCCACAGGGTTCCAGAATCAAACCAATGTCAATTTCTCAGGCCATGCGTTTCAAGTATCAGGTCACAGTCATGTTTCCAGAGCACAGGGTTCAACAGTCAAACCTCAGTAATGTTGCCAGTCCACAGATTTCTGCCATCAAACCTCAGTCAAGTTCCCAGGCCACAGATTTCCAGAATCAAACCTCAGTCATATTCCCAGGCCACAGTTTTCCAGAATCACGCCTAAGTCATGTTCCCTGGCCCCAGGGATCCAGAATCAAACCTCAGTCATGTTGCCAGGCCATAGGGTACCACCATCAAACCTCAGTCATATTCCCAGACCACAGGTTTCCACAATCAAACCGATTTCATGTTCCCAGGCAACAGGGTACCAGAATCCAAAGTGATGTCATGTTCCCAGGCCCCAGGATTCCTCAATCTAACATCAGTCATGTTCACAGGCCAATGGTTTCCAAAATCAAACCACAGTCATATTCCCAGGCCACATGGTTCCAGAATCAAACCTCAGTCATGTTCCCAGTCCACAGGATTCAAGAACCAAGCTTTCAGTCAGGTTCCCAGGGCACAGTATTCCATAATCTAAACAGATGTCATGTTCCCAGGCCGCAGGATTCCAGAATCACGCCTCAGTCATGTTCCCAGGCCACAGGGTTCCAGAATCAAACCAATGTCAAATTCCTAGGCCATGGGTTTCCAGTACCAAGCCACAGTCATGTTTCCTGGGCACAGGATTCCAGAATCTCGCCTCAGTCATGTTCCCTGGCCACAGGGTTCCAGAATCAAACCAATGTCAAGTTCCCAAGCCATGGGTTTCAAGTATCAGGTCGCAGTCATGTTTCCAGGGCACAGGGTTCTACAATCAAACCTCAGTCATGTTGCCAGTCCACAGGTTTCTGCCATCAAACCTCAGTCAAGTTCCCAGGCCACAGATTTCCAGAATCAAAGCTCAGTCATATTCCCATGACACATGGTTCCAGAATCAAACCTCAGTCATGTTCGCAGGCCACAGGATTCCACAATCAAACCACAGTCATGTTCCCAGGAGAAAGGTGTCCAGAAGCAAACCTCAGTCATGTTCCCAGGGAACAGGGTTCCAGAAACAAACCTCAGTCATGTTGCCAGGCCACAGGTTTCCACCATCAAACCTCAGACATATTCCCAAGCCACAGGGTTCCAGAATCAAACCATTCTCATGTTCCCAGGCCACAGGGTTCCAGAATCCACTGATGACATGTTCCCCGGCCACAGGGTTCCAGAATCCACTGATGTCATGTTCCCAGGCCACAGGATTCCAGAATAAAACCTCAGTCAAGTTCCCTGTCCACAGGGTTCCAGAACCAAGCCTCAGTCAGGTTCCCAGGGCCCAGTATTCCACAATCTAAACAGATGTCATGTTCCCAGGGCACAGCATTCCAGAATCACGCCTCAGTCTTGTTCCTGGCCACAGGGTTCCAGAATCAAACCAATGTCAAGTTCCCAGGCCATGGGTTTCAAGTATCAGGTCTCAGTCATGTTTCCAGGGTACAGGGTTCTACAATCAAACCTCAGTCATGTTGCCAGTCCACAGATTTCTGCCATCAAACCTCAGTCAAGTTCCCAGGCCACAGATTTCCAGAATCAAACTTCAGTCATATTCCCAGGCCACACTTTTCCAGAATCACGCCTCAGTCATGTTCCCAGGCCACAGCGTTCCAGAATCAAACCAATGTCAAACTCCTAGGCCATGGGTTTCCACTACCAGGCCACAGTCATGTTTCCAGGGCACAGGGTTCTACAATCAAACCTCAGTCATGTTGCCAGTCCACAGGTTTCTGCCATCAAACCTCAGTCAAGTTCCCAGGCCAAAGATTTCCAATATCAAACCTCAGTCATATTCGCAGGACACATGGTTCCAGAATCAAACCTCAGTCACGTTTGCAGGACCCATGATTCTACAATCAGAACACAGTCATGTTCCCAGCACAAAGGTGTCCAGAATCAAACCTCAGTCATGTTCCCAGGGAACAGGGTTCCAGAAACAAACCTCAGTCATGTTGCCAAGCCACAGGTTTCCACCATCAAACCTCAGACATGTTCCCAGGCCACAGGGTTCCAGAATCAAACCGTTCTCATGTTCCCAGGCCACAGGGTTCCAGAATCCACTGATGTCATGTTCCCAGGCCACAGGGTTCGAGAAACAATCCTCAGTTATGTTCGCAGGCTACAGGGTTCCAGAATAAAACCTCAGTCATGTTCCCAGTCCACAGGGTACCAAAACCAAGCCTCAGTCAGATTCCCAGGGCCCAGTATTCCACAATCTAAACAGATGTCATGTTCCCAGGCAACAGAATTCCAGAATCACGCCTCAGTCTTGTTCCTGGCCACAGGGTTCCAGAATCAAACCAATGTCAAATTCCCAGGCCATGGGTTTCAAGTATCAGGTCGCAGTCATGTTTCCAGGGCACAGGGTTCTACAATCAAACCTCAGTAATGTTGCCAGTCCACAGATTTCTGCCATCAAACCTCAGTCAAGTTCCCAGGCCACAGATTTCCAAAATCAAACCTCAGTCATATTCCCAGGCCACACTTTTCCAGAATCACGCCTCAGTCATGTTACCAGGCCACCGGGTTCCAGAAACAATCCTCAGTTATATTCCCAGGCTACAGGGTTCCAGAATAAAACCTCAGTCATGTTCCCAGTCCACAGGGTTCCAGAATCAAACCAATGTCAATTTCTCAGGCCATGCGTTTCAAGTATCAGGTCACAGTCATGTTTCCAGAGCACAGGGTTCAACAGTCAAACCTCAGTAATGTTGCCAGTCCACAGATTTCTGCCATCAAACCTCAGTCAAGTTCCCAGGCCACAGATTTCCAGAATCAAACCTCAGTCATATTCCCAGGCCACAGTTTTCCAGAATCACGCCTCAGTCATGTTCCCTGGCCACAGGGATCCAGAATCAAACCTCAGTCATGTTGCCAGGCCATAGGGTACCACCATCAAACCTCAGTCATATTCCCAGACCACAGGTTTCCACAATCAAACCGATTTCATATTCCCAGGCAACAGGGTACCAGAATCCAAAGTGATGTCATGTTCCCAGGCCCCAGGATTCCTCAATCTAACATCAGTCATGTTCACAGGCCAATGGTTTCCAAAATCAAACCACAGTCATATTCCCAGGCCACATGGTTCCAGAATCAAACCTCAGTCATGTTCCCAGTCCACAGGATTCAAGAACCAAGCTTTCAGTCAGGTTCCCAGGGCACAGTATTCCATAATCTAAACAGATGTCATGTTCCCAGGCCGCAGGATTCCAGAATCACGCCTCAGTCATGTTCCCAGGCCACAGGGTTCCAGAATCAAACCAATGTCAAATTCCTAGGCCATGGGTTTCCAGTACCAAGCCACAGTCATGTTTCCTGGGCACAGGATTCCAGAATCTCGCCTCAGTCATGTTCCCTGGCCACAGGGTTCCAGAATCAAACCAATGTCAAGTTCCCAAGCCATGGGTTTCAAGTATCAGGTCGCAGTCATGTTTCCAGGGCACAGGGTTCTACAATCAAACCTCAGTCATGTTGCCAGTCCACAGGTTTCTGCCATCAAACCTCAGTCAAGTTCCCAGGCCACAGATTTCCAGAATCAAAGCTCAGTCATATTCCCATGACACATGGTTCCAGAATCAAACCTCAGTCATGTTCGCAGGCCACAGGATTCCACAATCAAACCACAGTCATGTTCCCAGGAGAAAGGTGTCCAGAAGCAAACCTCAGTCATGTTCCCAGGGAACAGGGTTCCAGAAACAAACCTCAGTCATGTTGCCAGGCCACAGGTTTCCACCATCAAACCTCAGACATATTCCCAAGCCACAGGGTTCCAGAATCAAACCGTTCTCATGTTCCCAGGCCACAGGGTTCCAGAATCCACTGATGTCATGTTCCCCGGCCACAGGGTTCCAGAATCCACTGATATCATGTTCCCAGGCCACAGGATTCCAGAATAAAACCTCAGTCAAGTTCCCTGTCCACAGGGTTCCAGAACCAAGCCTCAGTCAGGTTCCCAGGGCCCAGAATTCCACAATCTAAACATATCTCATGTTCCCAGGGCACTGCATTCCAGAATCACGGCTCAGTCTTGTTCCTGGCCACAGGGTTCCAGAATCAAACCAATGTCAAGTTCCCAGGCCATGGGTTTCAAGTATCAGGTCTCAGTCATGTTTCCAGGGTACAGGGTTCTACAATCAAACCTCAGTCATGTTGCCAGTCCACAGATTTCTGCCATCAAACCTCAGTCAAGTTCCCAGGCCACAGATTTCCAGAATCAAACTTCAGTCATATTCCCAGGCCACACTTTTCCAGAATCACGCCTCAGTCATGTTCCCAGGCCACAGCGTTCCAGAATCAAACCAATGTCAAACTCCTAGGCCATGGGTTTCCACTACCAGGCCACAGTCATGTTTCCAGGGCACAGGGTTCTACAATCAAACCTCAGTCATGTTGCCAGTCCACAGGTTTCTGCCATCAAACCTCAGTCAAGTTCCCAGGCCAAAGATTTCCAATATCAAACCTCAGTCATATTCGCAGGACACATGGTTCCAGAATCAAACCTCAGTCATGTTTGCAGGACCCATGATTCTACAATCAGAACACAGTCATGTTCCCAGCACAAAGGTGTCCAGAATCAAACCTCAGTCATGTTCCCAGGGAACAGGGTTCCAGAAACAAACCTCAGTCATGTTGCCAAGCCACAGGTTTCCACCATCAAACCTCAGACATGTTCCCAGGCCACAGGGTTGCAGAATCAAACCGTTCTCATGTTCCCAGGCCACAGGGTTCCAGAAACCACTGATGTCATGTTCCCAGGCCACAGGGTTCGAGAAACAATCCTCAGTTATTTTCGCAGGCTACAGGGTTCCAGAATAAAACCTCAGTCATGTTCCCAGTCCACAGGGTACCAAAACCAAGCCTCAGTCAATTTCCCAGGGCCCAGTATTCCACAATCTAAACAGATGTCATGTTCCCAGGCAACAGAATTCCAGAATCACGCCTCAGTATTGTTCCTGGCCACAGGGTTCCAGAATCAAACCAATGTCAAATTCCCAGGCCATGGGTTTCAAGTATCAGGTCGCAGTCATGTTTCCAGGGCACAGGGTTCTACAATCAAACCTCAGTAATGTTGCCAGTCCACAGATTTCTGCCATCAAACCTCAGTCAAGTTCCCAGGCCACAGATTTCCAGAATCAAACCTCAGTCATATTCCTAGGCCACACTTTTCCAGAATCACGCCTCAGTCATGTTCCCAGGCCACCGGGTTCCAGAAACAATCCTCAGTTATATTCCCAGGCTACAGGGTTCCAGAATAAAACCTCAGTCATGTTCCCAGTCCACAGGGTTCCAGAATCAAACCAATGTCAATTTCCCAGGCCATGCGTTTCAAGTATCTGGTCGCAGTCATGTTTCCAGAGCACAGGGTTCAACAATCAAACCTCAGTAATGTTGCCAGTCCACAGATTTCTGCCATCAAACCTCAGTCAAGTTCCCAGGCCACAGATTTCCAGAATCAAACCTCAGTCATATTCCCAGGCCACAGTTTTCCAGAATCACGCCTCAGTCATGTTCCCTGGCCACAGGGATCCAGAATCAAACCTCAGTCATGTTGCCAGGCCATAGGATACCACCATCAAACCTCAGTCATATTCCCAGACCACAGGTTTCCACAATCAAACCGATTTCATGTTCCCAGGCAACAGGGTACCAGAATCCAAAGTGATGTCATGTTCCCAGGCCCCAGGATTCCTCAATCTAACATCAGTCATGTTCACAGGCCAATGGTTTCCAAAATCAAACCACAGTCATATTCCCAGGCAACATGGTTCGAGAATCAAACCTCAGTCATGTTCCCAGTCCACAGGATTCCAGAACCAAGCTTTCAGTCAGGTTCCCAGGGCACAGTATTCCATAATCTAAACAGATGTCATGTTCCCAGGCCGCAGGATTCCAGAATCACGCCTCAGTCATGTTCCCAGGCCACAGGGTTCCAGAATCAAACCAATGTCAAATTCCTAGGCCATGGGTTTCCAGTACCAAGCCACAGTCATGTTTCCTGGGCACAGGATTCCAGAATCTCGCCTCAGTCATGTTCCCTGGCCACAGGGTTCCAGAATCAAACCAATGTCAAGTTCCCAAGCCATGGGTTTCAAGTATCAGGTCGCAGTCATGTTTCCAGGGCACAGGGTTCTACAATCAAACCTCAGTCATGTTGCCAGTCCACAGGTTTCTGCCATCAAACCTCAGTCAAGTTCCCAGGCCACAGATTTCCAGAATCAAAGCTCAGTCATATTCCCATGACACATGGTTCCAGAATCAAACCTCAGTCATGTTCGCAGGCCACAGGATTCCACAATCAAACCACAGTCATGTTCCCAGGAAAAAGGTGTCCAGAAGCAAACCTCAGTCATGTTCCCAGGGAACAGGGTTCCAGAAACAAACCTCAGTCATCTTGCCAGGCCACAGGTTTCCACCATCAAACCTCAGACATATTCCCAAGCCACAGGGTTCCAGAATCAAACCATTCTCATGTTCCCAGGCCACAGGGTTCCAGAATCCACTGATGACATGTTCCCCGGCCACAGGGTTCCAGAATCCACTGATGTCATGTTCCCAGGCCACAGGATTCCAGAATAAAACCTCAGTCAAGTTCCCTGTCCACAGGGTTCCAGAACCAAGCCTCAGTCAGGTTCCCAGGGCCCAGTATTCCACAATCTAAACAGATGTCATGTTCCCAGGGCACAGCATTCCAGAATCACGCCTCAGTCTTGTTCCTGGCCACAGGGTTCCAGAATCAAACCAATGTCAAGTTCCCAGGCCATGGGTTTCAAGTATCAGGTCTCAGTCATGTTTCCAGGGTACAGGGTTCTACAATCAAACCTCAGTCATGTTGCCAGTCCACAGATTTCTGCCATCAAACCTCAGTCAAGTTCCCAGGCCACAGATTTCCAGAATCAAACTTCAGTCATATTCCCAGGCCACACTTTTCCAGAATCACGCCTCAGTCATGTTCCCAGGCCACAGCGTTCCAGCAACAATCCTCAGTTATATTCCCAGGCTACAGGGTTCCAGAATAAAACCTCACTCATGTTCCCAGTCCACAGGGTTCCAGAATCAAACCAATGTCAATTTCCCAGGCCATGCGTTTCAAGTATCAGGTCTCAGTCATGTTTCCAGAGCACAGGGTTCTACAATCAAACCTAAGTAATGTTGCCAGTCCACAGATTTCTGCCATCAAACCTCAGTCAAGTTCCCAGGCCACAGATTTCCAGAGTCAAACCTCAGTCATATTCCCAGGCCACAGTTTTCCAGAATCACGCCTCAGTCATGTTCCCTGGCCCCAGGGATCCAGAATCAAACCTCAGTCATGTTGCCAGGCCATAGGATACCACCATCAAACCTCAGTCATATTCCCAGACCACAGGTTTCCACAATCAAACCGATTTCATGTTCCCAGGCAACAGGGTACCAGAATCCAAAGTGATGTCATGTTCCCAGGCCCCAGGATTCCTCAATCTAACATCAGTCATGTTCACAGGCCAATGGTTTCCAAAATCAAACCACAGTCATATTCCCAGGCCACATGGTTCCAGAATCAAACCTCAGTCATGTTCCCAGTCCACAGGATTCCAGAACCAAGCTTTCAGTCAGGTTCCCAGGGCACAGTATTCCATAATCTAAACAGATGTCATGTTCCCAGGCCGCAGGATTCCAGAATCACGCCTCAGTCATGTTCCCAGGCCACAGGGTTCCAGAATCAAACCAATGTCAAATTCCTAGGCCATGGGTTTCCAGTACCAAGCCACAGTCATGTTTCCTGGGCACAGGATTCCAGAATCTCGCCTCAGTCATGTTCCCTGGCCACAGGGTTCCAGAATCAAACCAATGTCAAGTTCCCAGGCCATGGGTTTCAAGTATCAGGTCTCAGTCATGTTTCCAGGGCACAGGGTTCTACAATCAAACCTCAGTCATGTTGCCAGTCCACAGATTTCTGCCATCAAACCTCAGTCAAGTTCCCAGGCCACAGATTTCCAGAACCAAAGCTCAGTCATATTCCCATGACACATGGTTCCAGAATCAAACCTCAGTCATGTTCGCAGGCCACAGGATTCCACAATCAAACCACAGTCATGTTCCCAGGAGAAAGGTGTCCAGAAGCAAACCTCAGTCATGTTCCCAGGGAACAGGGTTCCAGAAACAAACCTCAGTCATGTTGCCAGGCCACAGGTTTCCACCATCAAACCTCAGACATATTCCCAAGCCACAGAGTTCCAGAATCAAACCGTTCTCATGTTCCCATGCCACAGGGTTCCAGAATCCACTGATGACATGTTCCTCGGCCACAGGGTTCCAGAATCCACTGATGTCATGTTCCCAGGCCACAGGATTCCAGAATAAAACCTCAATAAAGTTCCCTGTCCACAGGGTTCCAGAGCCAAGCCTCAGTCAGGTTCCCAGGGCCCAGAATTCCACAATCTAAACATATCTCATGTTCCCAGGGCACTGCATTCCAGAATCACGCCTCAGTCTTGTTCCTGGCCACAGGGTTCCAGAATCAAACCAATGTCAAGTTCCCAGGCCATGGGTTTCAAGTATCAGGTCTCAGTCATGTTTCCAGGGTACAGGGTTCTACAATCAAACCTCAGTCATATTTCCAGTCCACAGATTTCTGCCATCAAACCTCAGTCAAGTTCCCAGGCCACAGATTTCCAGAATCAAACTTCAGTCATATTCCCAGGCCACACTTTTCCAGAATCACGCCTCAGTCATGTTTCCAGGCCACAGCGTTCCAGAATCAAATCAATGTCAAACTCCTAGGCCATGGGTTTCCACTACCAGGCCACAGTCATGTTTCCAGGGCACAGGGTTCTACAATCAAACCTCAGTCATGTTGCCAGTCCACAGGTTTCTGCCATCAAACCTCAGTCAAGTTCCCAGGCCAAAGATTTCCAATATCAAACCTCAGTCATATTCGCAGGACACATGGTTCCAGAATCAAACCTCAGTCATGTTTGCAGGACCCATGATTCTACAATCAGAACACAGTCATGTTCCCAGCACAAAGGTGTCCAGAATCAAACCTCAGTCATGTTCCCAGGGAACAGGGTTCCAGAAACAAACCTCAGTCATGTTGCCAAGCCATAGGTTTCCACCATCAAACCTCAGACATGTTCCCAGGCCACAGGGTTGCAGAATCAAACCGTTCTCATGTTCCCAGGCCACAGGGTTCCAGAAACCACTGATGTCATGTTCCCAGGCCACAGGGTTCGAGAAACAATCCTCAGTTATTTTTGCAGGCTACAGGGTTCCAGAATAAAACCTCAGTCATGTTCCCAGTCCACAGGGTACCAAAACCAAGCCTCAGTCAGATTCCCAGGGCCCAGTATTCCACAATCTAAACAGATGTCATGTTCCCAGGCAACAGGATTCCAGAATCACGCCTCAGTCTTGTTCCTGGCCACAGGGTTCCAGAATCAAACCAATGTCAAATTCCCAGGCCATGGGTTTCAAGTATCAGGTCGCAGTCATGTTTCCAGGGCACAGGGTTCTACAATCAAACCTCAGTCATGTTGCCAGTCCACAGATTTCTGCCATCAAACCTCAGTCAACTTCCCAGGCCACAGATTTCCAGAATCAAACCTCAGTCATATTCCCAGGCCACACTTTTCCAGAATCACGCCTCAGTCATGTTACCAGGCCACCGGGTTCCAGAAACAATCCTCAGTTATATTCCCAGGCTACAGGGTTCCAGAATAAAACCTCAGTCATGTTCCCAGTCCACAGGGTTCCAGAATCAAACCAATGTCAATTTCCCAGGCCATGCGTTTCAAGTATCAGGTCGCAGTCATGTTTCCAGAGCACAGGGTTCAACAATCAAACCTCAGTAATGTTGCCAGTCCACAGATTTCTGCCATCAAACCTCAGTCAAGTTCCCAGGCCACAGATTTCCAGAATCAAACCTCAGTCATATTCCCAGGCCACAGTTTTCCAGAATCACGCCTCAGTCATGTTCCCTGGCCACAGGGATCCAGAATCAAACCTCAGTCATGTTGCCAGGCCATAGGATACCACCATCAAACCTCAGTCATATTCCCAGACCACAGGTTTCCACAATCAAACCGATTTCATGTTCCCAGGCAACAGGGTACCAGAATCCAAAGTGATGTCATGTTCCCAGGCCCCAGGATTCCTCAATCTAACATCAGTCATGTTCACAGGCCAATGGTTTCCAAAATCAAACCACAGTCATATTCCCAGGCAACATGGTTCGAGAATCAAACCTCAGTCATGTTCCCAGTCCACAGGATTCCAGAACCAAGCTTTCAGTCAGGTTCCCAGGGCACAGTATTCCATAATCTAAACAGATGTCATGTTCTCAGGCCGCAGGATTCCAGAATCACGCCTCAGTCATGTTCCCAGGCCACAGGGTTCCAGAATCAAACCAATGTCAAATTCCTAGGCCATGGGTTTCCAGTACCAAGCCACAGTCATGTTTCCTGGGCACAGGATTCCAGAATCTCGCCTCAGTCATGTTCCCTGGCCACAGGGTTCCAGAATCAAACCAATGTCAAGTTCCCAAGCCATGGGTTTCAAGTATCAGGTCGCAGTCATGTTTCCAGGGCACAGGGTTCTACAATCAAACCTCAGTCATGTTGCCAGTCCACAGGTTTCTGCCATCAAACCTCAGTCAAGTTCCCAGGCCACAGATTTCCAGAATCAAAGCTCAGTCATATTCCCATGACACATGGTTCCAGAATCAAACCTCAGTCATGTTCGCAGGCCACAGGATTCCACAATCAAACCACAGTCATGTTCCCAGGAGAAAGGTGTCCAGAAGCAAACCTCAGTCATGTTCCCAGGGAACAGGGTTCCAGAAACAAACCTCAGTCATGTTGCCAGGCCACAGGTTTCCACCATCAAACCTCAGACATATTCCCAAGCCACAGGGTTCCAGAATCAAACCATTCTCATGTTCCCAGGCCACAGGGTTCCAGAATCCACTGATGACATGTTCCCCGGCCACAGGGTTCCAGAATCCACTGATGTCATGTTCCCAGGCCACAGGATTCCAGAATAAAACCTCAGTCAAGTTCCCTGTCCACAGGGTTCCAGAACCAAGCCTCAGTCAGGTTCCCAGGGCCCAGTATTCCACAATCTAAACAGATGTCATGTTCCCAGGGCACAGCATTCCAGAATCACGCCTCAGTCTTGTTCCTGGCCACAGGGTTCCAGAATCAAACCAATGTCAAGTTCCCAGGCCATGGGTTTCAAGTATCAGGTCTCAGTCATGTTTCCAGGGTACAGGGTTCTACAATCAAACCTCAGTCATGTTGCCAGTCCACAGATTTCTGCCATCAAACCTCAGTCAAGTTCCCAGGCCACAGATTTCCAGAATCAAACCTCAGTCATATTCCCAGGCCACACTTTTCCAGAATCACGCCTCAGTCATGTTCCCTGGCCACAGGGATCCAGAATCAAACCTCAGTCATGTTGCCAGGCCATAGGATACCACCATCAAACCTCAGTCATATTCCCAGACCACAGGTTTCCACAATCAAACCGATTTCATGTTCCCAGGCAACAGGGTACCAGAATCCAAAGTGATGTCATGTTCCCAGGCCCCAGGATTCCTCAATCTAACATCAGTCATGTTCACAGGCCAATGGTTTCCAAAATCAAACCACAGTCATATTCCCAGGCAACATGGTTCGAGAATCAAACCTCAGTCATGTTCCCAGTCCACAGGATTCCAGAACCAAGCTTTCAGTCAGGTTCCCAGGGCACAGTATTCCATAATCTAAACAGATGTCATGTTCCCAGGCCGCAGGATTCCAGAATCACGCCTCAGTCATGTTCCCAGGCCACAGGGTTCCAGAATCAAACCAATGTCAAATTCCTAGGCCATGGGTTTCCAGTACCAAGCCACAGTCATGTTTCCTGGGCACAGGATTCCAGAATCTCGCCTCAGTCATGTTCCCTGGCCACAGGGTTCCAGAATCAAACCAATGTCAAGTTCCCAAGCCATAGGTTTCAAGTATCAGGTCGCAGTCATGTTTCCAGGGCACAGGGTTCTACAATCAAACCTCAGTCATGTTGCCAGTCCACAGGTTTCTGCCATCAAACCTCAGTCAAGTTCCCAGGCCACAGATTTCCAGAATCAAAGCTCAGTCATATTCCCATGACACATGGTTCCAGAATCAAACCTCAGTCATGTTCGCAGGCCACAGGATTCCACAATCAAACCACAGTCATGTTCCCAGGAGAAAGGTGTCCAGAAGCAAACCTCAGTCATGTTCCCAGGGAACAGGGTTCCAGAAACAAACCTCAGTCATCTTGCCAGGCCACAGGTTTCCACCATCAAACCTCAGACATATTCCCAAGCCACAGGGTTCCAGAATCAAACCATTCTCATGTTCCCAGGCCACAGGGTTCCAGAATCCACTGATGACATGTTCCCCGGCCACAGGGTTCCAGAATCCACTGATGTCATGTTCCCAGGCCACAGGATTCCAGAATAAAACCTCAGTCAAGTTCCCTGTCCACAGGGTTCCAGAACCAAGCCTCAGTCAGGTTCCCAGGGCCCAGTATTCCACAATCTAAACAGATGTCATGTTCCCAGGGCACAGCATTCCAGAATCACGCCTCAGTCTTGTTCCTGGCCACAGGGTTCCAGAATCAAACCAATGTCAAGTTCCCAGGCCATGGGTTTCAAGTATCAGGTCTCAGTCATGTTTCCAGGGTACAGGGTTCTACAATCAAACCTCAGTCATGTTGCCAGTCCACAGATTTCTGCCATCAAACCTCAGTCAAGTTCCCAGGCCACAGATTTCCAGAATCAAACTTCAGTCATATTCCCAGGCCACACTTTTCCAGAATCACGCCTCAGTCATGTTCCCAGGCCACAGCGTTCCAGAATCAAACCAATGTCAAACTCCTAGGCCATGGGTTTCCACTACCAGGCCACAGTCATGTTTCCAGGGCACAGGGTTCTACAATCAAACCTCAGTCATGTTGCCAGTCCACAGGTTTCTGCCATCAAACCTCAGTCAAGTTCCCAGGCCAAAGATTTCCAATATCAAACCTCAGTCATATTCGCAGGACACATGGTTCCAGAATCAAACCTCAGTCATGTTTGCAGGACCCATGATTCTACAATCAGAACACAGTCATGTTCCCAGCACAAAGGTGTCCAGAATCAAACCTCAGTCATGTTCCCAGGGAACAGGGTTCCAGAAACAAACCTCAGTCATGTTGCCAAGCCACAGGTTTCCACCATCAAACCTCAGACATGTTCCCAGGCCACAGGGTTCCAGAATCAAACCGTTCTCATGTTCCCAGGCCACAGGGTTCCAGAATCCACTGATGTCATGTTCCCAGGCCACAGGGTTCGAGAAACAATCCTCAGTTATGTTCGCAGGCTACAGGGTTCCAGAATAAAACCTCAGTCATGTTCCCAGTCCACAGGGTACCAAAACCAAGCCTCAGTCAGATTCCCAGGGCCCAGTATTCCACAATCTAAACAGATGTCATGTTCCCAGGCAACAGAATTCCAGAATCACGCCTCAGTCTTGTTCCTGGCCACAGGGTTCCAGAATCAAACCAATGTCAAATTCCCAGGCCATGGGTTTCAAGTATCAGGTCGCAGTCATGTTTCCAGGGCACAGGGTTCTACAATCAAACCTCAGTAATGTTGCCAGTCCACAGATTTCTGCCATCAAACCTCAGTCAAGTTCCCAGGCCACAGATTTCCAAAATCAAACCTCAGTCATATTCCCAGGCCACACTTTTCCAGAATCACGCCTCAGTCATGTTACCAGGCCACCGGGTTCCAGAAACAATCCTCAGTTATATTCCCAGGCTACAGGGTTCCAGAATAAAACCTCAGTCATGTTCCCAGTCCACAGGGTTCCAGAATCAAACCAATGTCAATTTCTCAGGCCATGCGTTTCAAGTATCAGGTCACAGTCATGTTTCCAGAGCACAGGGTTCAACAGTCAAACCTCAGTAATGTTGCCAGTCCACAGATTTCTGCCATCAAACCTCAGTCAAGTTCCCAGGCCACAGATTTCCAGAATCAAACCTCAGTCATATTCCCAGGCCACAGTTTTCCAGAATCACGCCTAAGTCATGTTCCCTGGCCACAGGGATCCAGAATCAAACCTCAGTCATGTTGCCAGGCCATAGGGTACCACCATCAAACCTCAGTCATATTCCCAGACCACAGGTTTCCACAATCAAACCGATTTCATGTTCCCAGGCAACAGGGTACCAGAATCCAAAGTGATGTCATGTTCCCAGGCCCCAGGATTCCTCAATCTAACATCAGTCATGTTCACAGGCCAATGGTTTCCAAAATCAAACCACAGTCATATTCCCAGGCCACATGGTTCCAGAATCAAACCTCAGTCATGTTCCCAGTCCACAGGATTCCAGAACCAAGCTTTCAGTCAGGTTCCCAGGGCACAGTATTCCATAATCTAAACAGATGTCATGTTCCCAGGCCGCAGGATTCCAGAATCACGCCTCAGTCATGTTCCCAGGCCACAGGGTTCCAGAATCAAACCAATGTCAAATTCCTAGGCCATGGGTTTCCAGTACCAAGCCACAGTCATGTTTCCTGGGCACAGGATTCCAGAATCTCGCCTCAGTCATGTTCCCTGGCCACAGGGTTCCAGAATCAAACCAATGTCAAGTTCCCAAGCCATGGGTTTCAAGTATCAGGTCGCAGTCATGTTTCCAGGGCACAGGGTTCTACAATCAAACCTCAGTCATGTTGCCAGTCCACAGGTTTCTGCCATCAAACCTCAGTCAAGTTCCCAGGCCACAGATTTCCAGAATCAAAGCTCAGTCATATTCCCATGACACATGGTTCCAGAATCAAACCTCAGTCATGTTCGCAGGCCACAGGATTCCACAATCAAACCACAGTCATGTTCCCAGGAGAAAGGTGTCCAGAAGCAAACCTCAGTCATGTTCCCAGGGAACAGGGTTCCAGAAACAAACCTCAGTCATGTTGCCAGGCCACAGGTTTCCACCATCAAACCTCAGACATATTCCCAAGCCACAGGGTCCCAGAATCAAACCGTTCTCATGTTCCCAGGCCACAGGGTTCCAGAATCCACTGATGTCATGTTCCCCGGCCACAGGGTTCCAGAATCCACTGATATCATGTTCCCAGGCCACAGGATTCCAGAATAAAACCTCAGTCAAGTTCCCTGTCCACAGGGTTCCAGAACCAAGCCTCAGTCAGGTTCCCAGGGCCCAGAATTCCACAATCTAAACATATCTCATGTTCCCAGGGCACTGCATTCCAGAATCACGGCTCAGTCTTGTTCCTGGCCACAGGGTTCCAGAATCAAACCAATGTCAAGTTCCCAGGCCATGGGTTTCAAGTATCAGGTCTCAGTCATGTTTCCAGGGTACAGGGTTCTACAATCAAACCTCAGTCATGTTGCCAGTCCACAGATTTCTGCCATCAAACCTCAGTCAAGTTCCCAGGCCACAGATTTCCAGAATCAAACTTCAGTCATATTCCCAGGCCACACTTTTCCAGAATCACGCCTCAGTCATGTTCCCAGGCCACAGCGTTCCAGAATCAAACCAATGTCAAACTCCTAGGCCATGGGTTTCCACTACCAGGCCACAGTCATGTTTCCAGGGCACAGGGTTCTACAATCAAACCTCAGTCATGTTGCCAGTCCACAGGTTTCTGCCATCAAACCTCAGTCAAGTTCCCAGGCCAAAGATTTCCAATATCAAACCTCAGTCATATTCGCAGGACACATGGTTCCAGAATCAAACCTCAGTCATGTTTGCAGGACCCATGATTCTACAATCAGAACACAGTCATGTTCCCAGCACAAAGGTGTCCAGAATCAAACCTCAGTCATGTTCCCAGGGAACAGGGTTCCAGAAACAAACCTCAGTCATGTTGCCAAGCCACAGGTTTCCACCATCAAACCTCAGACATGTTCCCAGGCCACAGGGTTGCAGAATCAAACCGTTCTCATGTTCCCAGGCCACAGGGTTCCAGAAACCACTGATGTCATGTTCCCAGGCCACAGGGTTCGAGAAACAATCCTCAGTTATTTTCGCAGGCTACAGGGTTCCAGAATAAAACCTCAGTCATGTTCCCAGTCCACAGGGTACCAAAACCAAGCCTCAGTCAGATTCCCAGGGCCCAGTATTCCACAATCTAAACAGATGTCATGTTCCCAGGCAACAGAATTCCAGAATCACGCCTCAGTATTGTTCCTGGCCACAGGGTTCCAGAATCAAACCAATGTCAAATTCCCAGGCCATGGGTTTCAAGTATCAGGTCGCAGTCATGTTTCCAGGGCACAGGGTTCTACAATCAAACCTCAGTAATGTTGCCAGTCCACAGATTTCTGCCATCAAACCTCAGTCAAGTTCCCAGGCCACAGATTTCCAGAATCAAACCTCAGTCATATTCCTAGGCCACACTTTTCCAGAATCACGCCTCAGTCATGTTCCCAGGCCACCGGGTTCCAGAAACAATCCTCAGTTATATTCCCAGGCTACAGGGTTCCAGAATAAAACCTCAGTCATGTTCCCAGTCCACAGGGTTCCAGAATCAAACCAATGTCAATTTCCCAGGCCATGCGTTTCAAGTATCTGGTCACAGTCATGTTTCCAGAGCACAGGGTTCAACAGTCAAACCTCAGTAATGTTGCCAGTCCACAGATTTCTGCCATCAAACCTCAGTCAAGTTCCCAGGCCACAGATTTCCAGAATCAAACCTCAGTCATATTCCCAGGCCACAGTTTTCCAGAATCACGCCTAAGTCATGTTCCCTGGCCACAGGGATCCAGAATCAAACCTCAGTCATGTTGCCAGGCCATAGGGTACCACCATCAAACCTCAGTCATATTCCCAGACCACAGGTTTCCACAATCAAACCGATTTCATGTTCCCAGGCAACAGGGTACCAGAATCCAAAGTGATGTCATGTTCCCAGGCCCCAGGATTCCTCAATCTAACATCAGTCATGTTCACAGGCCAATGGTTTCCAAAATCAAACCACAGTCATATTCCCAGGCCACATGGTTCCAGAATCAAACCTCAGTCATGTTCCCAGTCCACAGGATTCCAGAACCAAGCTTTCAGTCAGGTTCCCAGGGCACAGTATTCCATAATCTAAACAGATGTCATGTTCCCAGGCCGCAGGATTCCAGAATCACGCCTCAGTCATGTTCCCAGGCCACAGGGTTCCAGAATCAAACCAATGTCAAATTCCTAGGCCATGGGTTTCCAGTACCAAGCCACAGTCATGTTTCCTGGGCACAGGATTCCAGAATCTCGCCTCAGTCATGTTCCCTGGCCACAGGGTTCCAGAATCAAACCAATGTCAAGTTCCCAAGCCATGGGTTTCAAGTATCAGGTCGCAGTCATGTTTCCAGGGCACAGGGTTCTACAATCAAACCTCAGTCATGTTGCCAGTCCACAGGTTTCTGCCATCAAACCTCAGTCAAGTTCCCAGGCCACAGATTTCCAGAATCAAAGCTCAGTCATATTCCCATGACACATGGTTCCAGAATCAAACCTCAGTCATGTTCGCAGGCCACAGGATTCCACAATCAAACCACAGTCATGTTCCCAGGAGAAAGGTGTCCAGAAGCAAACCTCAGTCATGTTCCCAGGGAACAGGGTTCCAGAAACAAACCTCAGTCATCTTGCCAGGCCACAGGTTTCCACCATCAAACCTCAGACATATTCCCAAGCCACAGGGTTCCAGAATCAAACCATTCTCATGTTCCCAGGCCACAGGGTTCCAGAATCCACTGATGACATGTTCCCCGGCCACAGGGTTCCAGAATCCACTGATGTCATGTTCCCAGGCCACAGGATTCCAGAATAAAACCTCAGTCAAGTTCCCTGTCCACAGGGTTCCAGAACCAAGCCTCAGTCAGGTTCCCAGGGCCCAGTATTCCACAATCTAAACAGATGTCATGTTCCCAGGGCACAGCATTCCAGAATCACGCCTCAGTCTTGTTCCTGGCCACAGGGTTCCAGAATCAAACCAATGTCAAGTTCCCAGGCCATGGGTTTCAAGTATCAGGTCTCAGTCATGTTTCCAGGGTACAGGGTTCTACAATCAAACCTCAGTCATGTTGCCAGTCCACAGATTTCTGCCATCAAACCTCAGTCAAGTTCCCAGGCCACAGATTTCCAGAATCAAACTTCAGTCATATTCCCAGGCCACACTTTTCCAGAATCACGCCTCAGTCATGTTCCCAGGCCACAGCGTTCCAGAATCAAACCAATGTCAAACTCCTAGGCCATGGGTTTCCACTACCAGGCCACAGTCATGTTTCCAGGGCACAGGGTTCTACAATCAAACCTCAGTCATGTTGCCAGTCCACAGGTTTCTGCCATCAAACCTCAGTCAAGTTCCCAGGCCAAAGATTTCCAATATCAAACCTCAGTCATATTCGCAGGACACATGGTTCCAGAATCAAACCTCAGTCATGTTTGCAGGACCCATGATTCTACAATCAGAACACAGTCATGTTCCCAGCACAAAGGTGTCCAGAATCAAACCTCAGTCATGTTCCCAGGGAACAGGGTTCCAGAAACAAACCTCAGTCATGTTGCCAAGCCACAGGTTTCCACCATCAAACCTCAGACATGTTCCCAGGCCACAGGGTTCCAGAATCAAACCGTTCTCATGTTCCCAGGCCACAGGGTTCCAGAATCCACTGATGTCATGTTCCCAGGCCACAGGGTTCGAGAAACAATCCTCAGTTATGTTCGCAGGCTACAGGGTTCCAGAATAAAACCTCAGTCATGTTCCCAGTCCACAGGGTACCAAAACCAAGCCTCAGTCAGATTCCCAGGGCCCAGTATTCCACAATCTAAACAGATGTCATGTTCCCAGGCAACAGAATTCCAGAATCACGCCTCAGTCTTGTTCCTGGCCACAGGGTTCCAGAATCAAACCAATGTCAAATTCCCAGGCCATGGGTTTCAAGTATCAGGTCGCAGTCATGTTTCCAGGGCACAGGGTTCTACAATCAAACCTCAGTAATGTTGCCAGTCCACAGATTTCTGCCATCAAACCTCAGTCAAGTTCCCTGGCCACAGATTTCCAAAATCAAACCTCAGTCATATTCCCAGGCCACACTTTTCCAGAATCACGCCTCAGTCATGTTACCAGGCCACCGGGTTCCAGAAACAATCCTCAGTTATATTCCCAGGCTACAGGGTTCCAGAATAAAACCTCAGTCATGTTCCCAGTCCACAGGGTTCCAGAATCAAACCAATGTCAATTTCTCAGGCCATGCGTTTCAAGTATCAGGTCACAGTCATGTTTCCAGAGCACAGGGTTCAACAGTCAAACCTCAGTAATGTTGCCAGTCCACAGATTTCTGCCATCAAACCTCAGTCAAGTTCCCAGGCCACAGATTTCCAGAATCAAACCTCAGTCATATTCCCAGGCCACAGTTTTCCAGAATCACGCCTAAGTCATGTTCCCTGGCCACAGGGATCCAGAATCAAACCTCAGTCATGTTGCCAGGCCATAGGGTACCACCATCAAACCTCAGTCATATTCCCAGACCACAGGTTTCCAATATCAAACCGATTTCATGTTCCCAGGCAACAGGGTACCAGAATCCAAAGTGATGTCATGTTCCCAGGCCCCAGGATTCCTCAATCTAACATCAGTCATGTTCACAGGCCAATGGTTTCCAAAATCAAACCACAGTCATATTCCCAGGCAACATGGTTCCAGAATCAAACCTCAGTCATGTTCCCAGTCCACAGGATTCAAGAACCAAGCTTTCAGTCAGGTTCCCAGGGCACAGTATTCCATAATCTAAACAGATGTCATGTTCCCAGGCCGCAGGATTCCAGAATCACGCCTCAGTCATGTTCCCAGGCCACAGGGTTCCAGAATCAAACCAATGTCAAATTCCTAGGCCATGGGTTTCCAGTACCAAGCCACAGTCATGTTTCCTGGGCACAGGATTCCAGAATCTCGCCTCAGTCATGTTCCCTGGCCACAGGGTTCCAGAATCAAACCAATGTCAAGTTCCCAAGCCATGGGTTTCAAGTATCAGGTCGCAGTCATGTTTCCAGGGCACAGGGTTCTACAATCAAACCTCAGTCATGTTGCCAGTCCACAGGTTTCTGCCATCAAACCTCAGTCAAGTTCCCAGGCCACAGATTTCCAGAATCAAAGCTCAGTCATATTCCCATGACACATGGTTCCAGAATCAAACCTCAGTCATGTTCGCAGGCCACAGGATTCCACAATCAAACCACAGTCATGTTCCCAGGAGAAAGGTGTCCAGAAGCAAACCTCAGTCATGTTCCCAGGGAACAGGGTTCCAGAAACAAACCTCAGTCATGTTGCCAGGCCACAGGTTTCCACCATCAAACCTCAGACATATTCCCAAGCCACAGGGTTCCAGAATCAAACCGTTCTCATGTTCCCAGGCCACAGGGTTCCAGAATCCACTGATGACATGTTCCTCGGCCACAGGGTTCCAGAATCCACTGATATCATGTTCCCAGGCCACAGGATTCCAGAATAAAACCTCAATCAAGTTCCCTGTCCACAGGGTTCCAGAACCAAGCCTCAGTCAGGTTCCCAGGGCCCAGAATTCCACAATCTAAACATATCTCATGTTCCCAGGGCACTGCATTCCAGAATCACGGCTCAGTCTTGTTCCTGGCCACAGGGTTCCAGAATCAAACCAATGTCAAGTTCCCAGGCCATGGGTTTCAAGTATCAGGTCTCAGTCATGTTTCCAGGGTACAGGGTTCTACAATCAAACCTCAGTCATGTTGCCAGTCCACAGATTTCTGCCATCAAACCTCAGTCAAGTTCCCAGGACACAGATTTCCAGAATCAAACTTCAGTCATATTCCCAGGCCACACTTTTCCAGAATCACGCCTCAGTCATGTTCCCAGGCCACAGCGTTCCAGAATCAAACCAATGTCAAACTCCTAGGCCATGGGTTTCCACTACCAGGCCACAGTCATGTTTCCAGGGCACAGGGTTCTACAATCAAACCTCAGTCATGTTGCCAGTCCACAGGTTTCTGCCATCAAACCTCAGTCAAGTTCCCAGGCCAAAGATTTCCAATATCAAACCTCAGTCATATTCGCAGGACACATGGTTCCAGAATCAAACCTCAGTCATGTTTGCAGGACCCATGATTCTACAATCAGAACACAGTCATGTTCCCAGCACAAAGGTGTCCAGAATCAAACCTCAGTCATGTTCCCAGGGAACAGGGTTCCAGAAACAAACCTCAGTCATGTTGCCAAGCCACAGGTTTCCACCATCAAACCTCAGACATGTTCCCAGGCCACAGGGTTGCAGAATCAAACCGTTCTCATGTTCCCAGGCCACAGGGTTCCAGAAACCACTGATGTCATGTTCCCAGGCCACAGGGTTCGAGAAACAATCCTCAGTTATTTTCGCAGGCTACAGGGTTCCAGAATAAAACCTCAGTCATGTTCCCAGTCCACAGGGTACCAAAACCAAGCCTCAGTCAGATTCCCAGGGCCCAGTATTCCACAATCTAAACAGATGTCATGTTCCCAGGCAACAGAATTCCAGAATCACGCCTCAGTATTGTTCCTGGCCACAGGGTTCCAGAATCAAACCAATGTCAAATTCCCAGGCCATGGGTTTCAAGTATCAGGTCGCAGTCATGTTTCCAGGGCACAGGGTTCTACAATCAAACCTCAGTAATGTTGCCAGTCCACAGATTTCTGCCATCAAACCTCAGTCAAGTTCCCAGGCCACAGATTTCCAGAATCAAACCTCAGTCATATTCCTAGGCCACACTTTTCCAGAATCACGCCTCAGTCATGTTACCAGGCCACCGGGTTCCAGAAACAATCCTCAGTTATATTCCCAGGCTACAGGGTTCCAGAATAAAACCTCAGTCATGTTCCCAGTCCACAGGGTTCCAGAATCAAACCAATGTCAATTTCCCAGGCCATGCGTTTCAAGTATCTGGTCGCAGTCATGTTTCCAGAGCACAGGGTCCAACAATCAAACCTCAGTAATGTTGCCAGTCCACAGATTTCTGCCATCAAACCTCAGTCAAGTTCCCAGGCCACAGATTTCCAGAATCAAACCTCAGTCATATTCCCAGGCCACAGTTTTCCAGAATCACGCCTCAGTCATGTTCCCTGGCCACAGGGATCCAGAATCAAACCTCAGTCATGTTGCCAGGCCATAGGATACCACCATCAAACCTCAGTCATATTCCCAGACCACAGGTTTCCACAATCAAACCGATTTCATGTTCCCAGGCAACAGGGTACCAGAATCCAAAGTGATGTCATGTTCCCAGGCCCCAGGATTCCTCAATCTAACATCAGTCATGTTCACAGGCCAATGGTTTCCAAAATCAAACCACAGTCATATTCCCAGGCCACATGGTTCCAGAATCAAACCTCAGTCATGTTCCCAGTCCACAGGATTCCAGAACCAAGCTTTCAGTCAGGTTCCCAGGGCACAGTATTCCATAATCTAAACAGATGTCATGTTCCCAGGCCGCAGGATTCCAGAATCACGCCTCAGTCATGTTCCCAGGCCACAGGGTTCCAGAATCAAACCAATGTCAAATTCCTAGGCCATGGGTTTCCAGTACCAAGCCACAGTCATGTTTCCTGGGCACAGGATTCCAGAATCTCGCCTCAGTCATATTCCCTAGCCACAGGGTTCCAGAATCAAACCAATGTCAAGTTCCCAAGCCATGGGTTTCAAGTATCAGGTCGCAGTCATGTTTCCAGGGTACAGGGTTCTACAATCAAACCTCAGTCATGTTGCCAGTCCACAGGTTTCTGCCATCAAACCTCAGTCAAGTTCCCAGGCCACAGATTTCCAGAATCAAAGCTCAGTCATGTTCCCATGACACATGGTTCCAGAATCAAACCTCAGTCATGTTCGCAGGCCACAGGATTCCACAATCAAACCACAGTCATGTTCCCAGGAGAAAGGTGTCCAGAAGCAAACCTCAGTCATGTTCCCAGGGAACAGGGTTCCAGAAACAAACCTCAGTCATGTTGCCAGGCCACAGGTTTCCACCATCAAACCTCAGACATATTCCCAAGCCACAGGGTTCCAGAATCAAACCGTTCTCATGTTCCCAGGCCACAGGGTTCCAGAATCCACTGATGACATGTTCCTCGGCCAGAGGGTTCCAGAATCCACTGATGTCATGTTCCCAGGCCACAGGATTCCAGAATAAAACCTCAATAAAGTTCCCTGTCCACAGGGTTCCAGAACCAAGCCTCAGTCAGGTTCCCAGGGCCCAGTATTCCACAATCTAAACATATCTCATGTTCCCAAGGCACTGCATTCCAGAATCACGCCTCAGTCTTGTTCCTGGCCACAGGGTTCCAGAATCAAACCAATGTCAAGTTCCCAGGCCATGGGTTTCAAGTATCAGGTCTCAGTCATGTTTCCAGGGTACAGGGTTCTACAATCAAACCTCAGTCATATTGCCAGTCCACAGATTTCTGCCATCAAACCTCAGTCAAGTTCCCAGGCCACAGATTTCCAGAATCAAACTTCAGTCATATTCCCAGGCCACACTTTTCCAGAATCACGCCTCAGTCATGTTCCCAGGCCACAGCGTTCCAGAATCAAACCAATGTCAAACTCCTAGGCCATGGGTTTCCACTACCAGGCCACAGTCATGTTTCCAGGGCACAGGGTTCTACAATCAAACCTCAGTCATGTTGCCAGTTCACAGGTTTCTGCCATCAAACCTCAGTCAAGTTCCCAGGCCAAAGATTTCCAATATCAAACCTCAGTCATATTCGCAGGACACATGGTTCCAGAATCAAACCTCAGTCATGTTTGCAGGACCCATGATTCTACAATCAGAACACAGTCATGTTCCCAGCACAAAGGTGTCCAGAATCAAACCTCAGTCATGTTCCCAGGGAACAGGGTTCCAGAAACAAACCTCAGTCATGTTGCCAAGCCACAGGTTTCCACCATCAAACCTCAGACATGTTCCCAGGCCACAGGGTTCCAGAATCAAACCGTTCTCATGTTCCCAGGCCACAGGGTTCCAGAAACCACTGATGTCATGTTCCCAGGCCACAGGGTTCGAGAAACAATCCTCAGTTATTTTCGCAGGCTACAGGGTTCCAGAATAAAACCTCAGTCATGTTCCCAGTCCACAGGGTACCAAAACCAAGCCTCAGTCAGATTCCCAGGGCCCAGTATTCCACAATCTAAACAGATGTCATGTTCCCAGGCAACAGGATTCCAGAATCACGCCTCAGTCTTGTTCCTGGCCACAGGGTTCCAGAATCAAACCAATGTCAAATTCCCAGGCCATGGGTTTCAAGTATCAGGTCGCAGTCATGTTTCCAGGGCACAGGGTTCTACAATCAAACCTCAGTAATGTTGCCAGTCCACAGATTTCTGCCATCAAACCTCAGTCAAGTTCCCAGGCCACAGATTTCCAGAATCAAACCTCAGTCATATTCCCAGGCCACACTTTTCCAGAATCACGCCTCAGTCATGTTACCAGGCCACCGGGTTCCAGAAACAATCCTCAGTTATATTCCCAGGCTACAGGGTTCCAGAATAAAACCTCAGTCATGTTCCCAGTCCACAGGGTTCCAGAATCAAACCAATGTCAATTTCCCAGGCCATGCGTTTCAAGTATCAGGTCGCAGTCATGTTTCCAGAGCACAGGGTTCAACAATCAAACCTCAGTAATGTTGCCAGTCCACAGATTTCTGCCATCAAACCTCAGTCAAGTTCCCAGGCCACAGATTTCCAGAATCAAACCTCAGTCATATTCCCAGGCCACAGTTTTCCAGAATCACGCCTCAGTCATGTTCCCTGGCCACAGGGATCCAGAATCAAACCTCAGTCATGTTGCCAGGCCATAGGGTACCACCATCAAACCTCAGTCATATTCCCAGACCACAGGTTTCCACAATCAAACCGATTTCATGTTCCCAGGCAACAGGGTACCAGAATCCAAAGTGATGTCATGTTCCCAGGCCCCAGGATTCCTCAATCTAACATCAGTCATGTTCACAGGCCAATGGTTTCCAAAATCAAACCACAGTCATATTCCCAGGCAACATGGTTCGAGAATCAAACCTCAGTCATGTTCCCAGTCCACAGGATTCCAGAACCAAGCTTTCAGTCAGGTTCCCAGGGCACAGTATTCCATAATCTAAACAGATGTCATGTTCCCAGGCCGCAGGATTCCAGAATCACGCCTCAGTCATGTTCCCAGGCCACAGGGTTCCAGAATCAAACCAATGTCAAATTCCTAGGCCATGGGTTTCCAGTACCAAGCCACAGTCATGTTTCCTGGGCACAGGATTCCAGAATCTCGCCTCAGTCATGTTCCCTGGCCACAGGGTTCCAGAATCAAACCAATGTCAAGTTCCCAAGCCATGGGTTTCAAGTATCAGGTCGCAGTCATGTTTCCAGGGCACAGGGTTCTACAATCAAACCTCAGTCATGTTGCCAGTCCACAGGTTTCTGCCATCAAACCTCAGTCAAGTTCCCAGGCCACAGATTTCCAGAATCAAAGCTCAGTCATATTCCCATGACACATGGTTCCAGAATCAAACCTCAGTCATGTTCGCAGGCCACAGGATTCCACAATCAAACCACAGTCATGTTCCCAGGAGAAAGGTGTCCAGAAGCAAACCTCAGTCATGTTCCCAGGGAACAGGGTTCCAGAAACAAACCTCAGTCATGTTGCCAGGCCACAGGTTTCCACCATCAAACCTCAGACATATTCCCAAGCCACAGGGTTCCAGAATCAAACCGTTCTCATGTTCCCAGGCCACAGGGTTCCAGAATCCACTGATGACATGTTCCTCGGCCACAGGGTTCCAGAATCCACTGATATCATGTTCCCAGGCCACAGGATTCCAGAATAAAACCTCAATCAAGTTCCCTGTCCACAGGGTTCCAGAACCAAGCCTCAGTCAGGTTCCCAGGGCCCAGAATTCCACAATCTAAACATATCTCATGTTCCCAGGGCACTGCATTCCAGAATCACGGCTCAGTCTTGTTCCTGGCCACAGGGTTCCAGAATCAAACCAATGTCAAGTTCCCAGGCCATGGGTTTCAAGTATCAGGTCTCAGTCATGTTTCCAGGGTACAGGGTTCTACAATCAAACCTCAGTCATGTTGCCAGTCCACAGATTTCTGCCATCAAACCTCAGTCAAGTTCCCAGGACACAGATTTCCAGAATCAAACTTCAGTCATATTCCCAGGCCACACTTTTCCAGAATCACGCCTCAGTCATGTTCCCAGGCCACAGCGTTCCAGAATCAAACCAATGTCAAACTCCTAGGCCATGGGTTTCCACTACCAGGCCACAGTCATGTTTCCAGGGCACAGGGTTCTACAATCAAACCTCAGTCATGTTGCCAGTCCACAGGTTTCTGCCATCAAACCTCAGTCAAGTTCCCAGGCCAAAGATTTCCAATATCAAACCTCAGTCATATTCGCAGGACACATGGTTCCAGAATCAAACCTCAGTCATGTTTGCAGGACCCATGATTCTACAATCAGAACACAGTCATGTTCCCAGCACAAAGGTGTCCAGAATCAAACCTCAGTCATGTTCCCAGGGAACAGGGTTCCAGAAACAAACCTCAGTCATGTTGCCAAGCCACAGGTTTCCACCATCAAACCTCAGACATGTTCCCAGGCCACAGGGTTGCAGAATCAAACCGTTCTCATGTTCCCAGGCCACAGGGTTCCAGAAACCACTGATGTCATGTTCCCAGGCCACAGGGTTCGAGAAACAATCCTCAGTTATTTTCGCAGGCTACAGGGTTCCAGAATAAAACCTCAGTCATGTTCCCAGTCCACAGGGTACCAAAACCAAGCCTCAGTCAGATTCCCAGGGCCCAGTATTCCACAATCTAAACAGATGTCATGTTCCCAGGCAACAGAATTCCAGAATCACGCCTCAGTATTGTTCCTGGCCACAGGGTTCCAGAATCAAACCAATGTCAAATTCCCAGGCCATGGGTTTCAAGTATCAGGTCGCAGTCATGTTTCCAGGGCACAGGGTTCTACAATCAAACCTCAGTAATGTTGCCAGTCCACAGATTTCTGCCATCAAACCTCAGTCAAGTTCCCAGGCCACAGATTTCCAGAATCAAACCTCAGTCATATTCCTAGGCCACACTTTTCCAGAATCACGCCTCAGTCATGTTACCAGGCCACCGGGTTCCAGAAACAATCCTCAGTTATATTCCCAGGCTACAGGGTTCCAGAATAAAACCTCAGTCATGTTCCCAGTCCACAGGGTTCCAGAATCAAACCAATGTCAATTTCCCAGGCCATGCGTTTCAAGTATCTGGTCGCAGTCATGTTTCCAGAGCACAGGGTCCAACAATCAAACCTCAGTAATGTTGCCAGTCCACAGATTTCTGCCATCAAACCTCAGTCAAGTTCCCAGGCCACAGATTTCCAGAATCAAACCTCAGTCATATTCCCAGGCCACAGTTTTCCAGAATCACGCCTCAGTCATGTTCCCTGGCCACAGGGATCCAGAATCAAACCTCAGTCATGTTGCCAGGCCATAGGATACCACCATCAAACCTCAGTCATATTCCCAGACCACAGGTTTCCACAATCAAACCGATTTCATGTTCCCAGGCAACAGGGTACCAGAATCCAAAGTGATGTCATGTTCCCAGGCCCCAGGATTCCTCAATCTAACATCAGTCATGTTCACAGGCCAATGGTTTCCAAAATCAAACCACAGTCATATTCCCAGGCCACATGGTTCCAGAATCAAACCTCAGTCATGTTCCCAGTCCACAGGATTCCAGAACCAAGCTTTCAGTCAGGTTCCCAGGGCACAGTATTCCATAATCTAAACAGATGTCATGTTCCCAGGCCGCAGGATTCCAGAATCACGCCTCAGTCATGTTCCCAGGCCACAGGGTTCCAGAATCAAACCAATGTCAAATTCCTAGGCCATGGGTTTCCAGTACCAAGCCACAGTCATGTTTCCTGGGCACAGGATTCCAGAATCTCGCCTCAGTCATATTCCCTAGCCACAGGGTTCCAGAATCAAACCAATGTCAAGTTCCCAAGCCATGGGTTTCAAGTATCAGGTCGCAGTCATGTTTCCAGGGTACAGGGTTCTACAATCAAACCTCAGTCATGTTGCCAGTCCACAGGTTTCTGCCATCAAACCTCAGTCAAGTTCCCAGGCCACAGATTTCCAGAATCAAAGCTCAGTCATGTTCCCATGACACATGGTTCCAGAATCAAACCTCAGTCATGTTCGCAGGCCACAGGATTCCACAATCAAACCACAGTCATGTTCCCAGGAGAAAGGTGTCCAGAAGCAAACCTCAGTCATGTTCCCAGGGAACAGGGTTCCAGAAACAAACCTCAGTCATGTTGCCAGGCCACAGGTTTCCACCATCAAACCTCAGACATATTCCCAAGCCACAGGGTTCCAGAATCAAACCGTTCTCATGTTCCCAGGCCACAGGGTTCCAGAATCCACTGATGACATGTTCCTCGGCCAGAGGGTTCCAGAATCCACTGATGTCATGTTCCCAGGCCACAGGATTCCAGAATAAAACCTCAATAAAGTTCCCTGTCCACAGGGTTCCAGAACCAAGCCTCAGTCAGGTTCCCAGGGCCCAGTATTCCACAATCTAAACATATCTCATGTTCCCAAGGCACTGCATTCCAGAATCACGCCTCAGTCTTGTTCCTGGCCACAGGGTTCCAGAATCAAACCAATGTCAAGTTCCCAGGCCATGGGTTTCAAGTATCAGGTCTCAGTCATGTTTCCAGGGTACAGGGTTCTACAATCAAACCTCAGTCATATTGCCAGTCCACAGATTTCTGCCATCAAACCTCAGTCAAGTTCCCAGGCCACAGATTTCCAGAATCAAACTTCAGTCATATTCCCAGGCCACACTTTTCCAGAATCACGCCTCAGTCATGTTCCCAGGCCACAGCGTTCCAGAATCAAACCAATGTCAAACTCCTAGGCCATGGGTTTCCACTACCAGGCCACAGTCATGTTTCCAGGGCACAGGGTTCTACAATCAAACCTCAGTCATGTTGCCAGTTCACAGGTTTCTGCCATCAAACCTCAGTCAAGTTCCCAGGCCAAAGATTTCCAATATCAAACCTCAGTCATATTCGCAGGACACATGGTTCCAGAATCAAACCTCAGTCATGGTTGCAGGACCCATGATTCTACAATCAGAACACAGTCATGTTCCCAGCACAAAGGTGTCCAGAATCAAACCTCAGTCATGTTCCCAGGGAACAGGGTTCCAGAAACAAACCTCAGTCATGTTGCCAAGCCACAGGTTTCCACCATCAAACCTCAGACATGTTCCCAGGCCACAGGGTTCCAGAATCAAACCGTTCTCATGTTCCCAGGCCACAGGGTTCCAGAAACCACTGATGTCATGTTCCCAGGCCACAGGGTTCGAGAAACAATCCTCAGTTATTTTCGCAGGCTACAGGGTTCCAGAATAAAACCTCAGTCATGTTCCCAGTCCACAGGGTACCAAAACCAAGCCTCAGTCAGATTCCCAGGGCCCAGTATTCCACAATCTAAACAGATGTCATGTTCCCAGGCAACAGGATTCCAGAATCACGCCTCAGTCTTGTTCCTGGCCACAGGGTTCCAGAATCAAACCAATGTCAAATTCCCAGGCCATGGGTTTCAAGTATCAGGTCGCAGTCATGTTTCCAGGGCACAGGGTTCTACAATCAAACCTCAGTAATGTTGCCAGTCCACAGATTTCTGCCATCAAACCTCAGTCAAGTTCCCAGGCCACAGATTTCCAGAATCAAACCTCAGTCATATTCCCAGGCCACACTTTTCCAGAATCACGCCTCAGTCATGTTACCAGGCCACCGGGTTCCAGAAACAATCCTCAGTTATATTCCCAGGCTACAGGGTTCCAGAATAAAACCTCAGTCATGTTCCCAGTCCACAGGGTTCCAGAATCAAACCAATGTCAATTTCCCAGGCCATGCGTTTCAAGTATCAGGTCGCAGTCATGTTTCCAGAGCACAGGGTTCAACAATCAAACCTCAGTCATGTTGCCAGTCCACAGATTTCTGCCATCAAACCTCAGTCAAGTTCCCAGGCCACAGATTTCCAGAATCAAACCTCAGTCATATTCCCAGGCCACAGTTTTCCAGAATCACGCCTCAGTCATGTTCCCTGGCCACAGGGATCCAGAATCAAACCTCAGTCATGTTGCCAGGCCATAGGGTACCACCATCAAACCTCAGTCATATTCCCAGACCACAGGTTTCCACAATCAAACCGATTTCATGTTCCCAGGCAACAGGGTACCAGAATCCAAAGTGATGTCATGTTCCCAGGCCCCAGGATTCCTCAATCTAACATCAGTCATGTTCACAGGCCAATGGTTTCCAAAATCAAACCACAGTCATATTCCCAGGCAACATGGTTCGAGAATCAAACCTCAGTCATGTTCCCAGTCCACAGGATTCCAGAACCAAGCTTTCAGTCAGGTTCCCAGGGCACAGTATTCCATAATCTAAACAGATGTCATGTTCCCAGGCCGCAGGATTCCAGAATCACGCCTCAGTCATGTTCCCAGGCCACAGGGTTCCAGAATCAAACCAATGTCAAATTCCTAGGCCATGGGTTTCCAGTACCAAGCCACAGTCATGTTTCCTGGGCACAGGATTCCAGAATCTCGCCTCAGTCATGTTCCCTGGCCACAGGGTTCCAGAATCAAACCAATGTCAAGTTCCCAAGCCATGGGTTTCAAGTATCAGGTCGCAGTCATGTTTCCAGGGCACAGGGTTCTACAATCAAACCTCAGTCATGTTGCCAGTCCACAGGTATCTGCCATCAAACCTCAGTCAAGTTCCCAGGCCACAGATTTCCAGAATCAAAGCTCAGTCATATTCCCATGACACATGGTTCCAGAATCAAACCTCAGTCATGTTCGCAGGCCACAGGTTTCCACAATCAAACCACAGTCATGTTCCCAGGAGAAAGGTGTCCAGAAGCAAACCTCAGTCATGTTGCCAGGCCACAGGTTTCCACCATCAAACCTCAGACATATTCCCAAGCCACAGGGTTCCAGAATCAAACCGTTCTCATGTTCCCAGGCCACAGGGTTCCAGAATGCACTGATGACATGTTCCTCGGCCAGAGGGTTCCAGAATCCACTGATGTCATGTTCCCAGGCCACAGGATTCCAGAATAAAACCTCAATCAAGTTCCCTGTCCACAGGGTTCCAGAAACAAGCCTCAGTCAGGTTCCCAGGGCCCAGAATTCCACAATCTAAACATATCTCATGTTCTCAGGGCACTGCATTCCAGAATCACGGCTCAGTCTTGTTCCTGGCCACAGGGTTCCAGAATCAAACCAATGTCAAGTTCCCAGGCCATGGGTTTCAAGTATCAGGTCTCAGTCATGTTTCCAGGGTACAGGGTTCTACAATCAAACCTCAGTCATATTGCCAGTCCACAGATTTCTGCCATCAAACCTCAGTCAAGTTCCCAGGACACAGACTTCCAGAATCAAACTTCAGTCATATTCCCAGGCCACACTTTTCCAGAATCACGCCTCAGTCATGTTTACAGGCCACAGCGTTCCAGAATCAAACCAATGTCAAACTCCTAGGCCATGGGTTTCCACTACCAGGCCACAGTCATGTTTCCAGGGCACAGGGTTCTACAATCAAACCTCAGTCATGTTGCCAGTCCACAGGTTTCTGCCATCAAACCTCAGTCAAGTTCCCAGGCCAAAGATTTCCAATATCAAACCTCAGTCATATTCGCAGGACACATGGTTCCAGAATCAAACCTCAGTCATGTTTGCAGGACCCATGATTCTACAATCAGAACACAGTCATGTTCCCAGCACAAAGGTGTCCAGAATCAAACCTCAGTCATGTTCCCAGGGAACAGGGTTCCAGAAACAAACCTCAGTCATGTTGCCAAGCCACAGGTTTCCACCATCAAACCTCAGACATGTTCCCAGGCCACAGGGTTGCAGAATCAAACCGTTCTCATGTTCCCAGGCCACAGGGTTCCAGAAACCACTGATGTCATGTTCCCAGGCCACAGGATTCCAGAATAAAACCTCAGTCAAGTTCCCTGTCCACAGGGTTCCAGAACCAAGCCTCAGTCAGGTTCCCAGGGCCCAGTATTCCACAATCTAAACAGATGTCATGTTCCCAGGGCACAGCATTCCAGAATCACGCCTCAGTCTTGTTCCAGGCCACAGGGTTCCAGAATCAAACCAATGTCAAGTTCCCAGGCCATGGGTTTCAAGTATCAGGTCTCAGTCATGTTTCCAGGGTACAGGGTTCTACAATCAAACCTCAGTCATGTTGCCAGTCCACAGATTTCTGCCATCAAACCTCAGTCAAGTTCCCAGGCCACAGATTTCCAGAATCAAACCTCAGTCATATTCCCAGGCCACACTTTTCCAGAATCACGCCTCAGTCATGTTACCAGGCCACCGGGTTCCAGAAACAATCCTCAGTTATATTCCCAGGCTACAGGGTTCCAGAATAAAACCTCAGTCATGTTCCCAGTCCACAGGGTTCCAGAATCAAACCAAAGTCAATTTCCCAGGCCATGCGTTTCAAGTATCAGGTCTCAGTCATGTTTCCAGAGCACAGGGTTCTACAATCAAACCTAAGTAATGTTGCCAGTCCACAGATTTCTGCCATCAAACCTCAGTCAAGTTCCCAGGCCACAGATTTCCAGAGTCAAACCTCAGTCATATTCCCAGGCCACAGTTTTCCAGAATCACGCCTCAGTCATGTTCCCTGGCCCCAGGGATCCAGAATCAAACCTCAGTCATGTTACCAGGCCATAGGATACCACCATCAAACCTCAGTCATATTCCCAGACCACAGGTTTCCACAATCAAACCGATTTCATGTTCCCAGGCAACAGGGTACCAGAATCCAAAGTGATGTCATGTTCCCAGGCCCCAGGATTCCTCAATCTAACATCAGTCATGTTCACAGGCCAATGGTTTCCAAAATCAAACCACAGTCATATTCCCAGGCAACATGGTTCCAGAATCAAACCTCAGTCATGTTCCCAGTCCACAGGATTCCAGAACCAAGCTTTCAGTCAGGTTCCCAGGGCACAGTATTCCATAATCTAAACAGATGTCATGTTCCCAGGCCGCAGGATTCCAGAATCACGCCTCAGTCATGTTCCCAGGCCACAGGGTTCCAGAATCAAACCAATGTCAAATTCCTAGGCCATGGGTTTCCAGTACCAAGCCACAGTCATGTTTCCTGGGCACAGGATTCCAGAATCTCGCCTCAGTCATGTTCCCTGGCCACAGGGTTCCAGAATCAAACCAATGTCAAGTTCCCAAGCCATGGGTTTCAAGTATCAGGTCGCAGTCATGTTTCCAGGGCAAAGGGTTCTACAATCAAACCTCAGTCATGTTGCCAGTCCACAGGTTTCTGCCATCAAACCTCAGTCAAGTTCCCAGGCCACAGATTTCCAGAATCAAAGCTCAGTCATATTCCCATGACACATGGTTCCAGAATCAAACCTCAGTCATGTTCGCAGGCCACAGGATTCCACAATCAAACCACAGTCATGTTCCCAGGAGAAAGGTGTCCAGAAGCAAACCTCAGTCATGTTCCCAGGGAACAGGGTTCCAGAAACAAACCTCAGTCATGTTGCCAGGCCACAGGTTTCCACCATCAAACCTCAGACATATTCCCAAGCCACAGGGTTCCAGAATCAAAAAGTTCTCATGTTCCCATGCCACAAGGTTCCAGAATCCACTGATGACATGTTCCTCGGCCACAGGGTTCCAGAATCCACTGATGTCATGTTCCCAGGCCACAGGATTCCAGAATAAAACCTCAATCAAGTTCCCTGTCCACAGGGTTCCAGAACCAAGCCTCAGTCAGGTTCCCAGGGCCCAGAATTCGAGAATCTAAACATATCTCATATTCCCAGGGCACTGCATTCCAGAATCACGCCTCAGTCTTGTTCCTGGCCACAGGGTTCCAGAATCAAACCAATGTCAAGTTCCCAGGCCATGGGTTTCAAGTATCAGGTCTCAGTCATGTTTCCAGGGTACAGGGTTCTACAATCAAACCTCAGTCATGTTGCCAGTCCACAGATTTCTGCCATCAAACCTCAGTCAAGTTCCCAGGCCACAGATTTCCAGAATCAAACTTCACTCATATTCCCAGGCCACACTTTTCCAGAATCACGCCTCAGTCATGTTCCCAGGCCACAGCGTTCCAGAATCAAACCAATGTCAAACTCCTAGGCCATGGGTTTCCACTACCAGGCCACAGTCATGTTTCCAGGGCACAGGGTTCTACAATCAAACCTCAGTCATGTTGCCAGTCCACAGGTTTCTGCCATCAAACCTCAGTCAAGTTCCCAGGCCAAAGATTTCCAATATCAAACCTCAGTCATATTCGCAGGACACATGGTTCCAGAATCAAACCTCAGTCATGTTTGCAGGACCCATGATTCTACAATCAGAACACAGTCATGTTCCCAGCACAAAGGTGTCCAGAATCAAACCTCAGTCATGTTCCCAGGGAACAGGGTTCCAGAAACAAACCTCAGTCATGTTGCCAAGCCACAGGTTTCCACCATCAAACCTCAGACATGTTCCCAGGCCACAGGGTTCCAGAATCAAACCGTTCTCATGTTCCCAGGCCACAGGGTTCCAGAAACCACTGATGTCATGTTCCCAGGCCACAGGGTTCGAAAAACAATCCTCAGTTATTTTTGCAGGCTACAGGGTTCCAGAATAAAACCTCAGTCATGTTCCCAGTCCACAGGGTACCAAAACCAAGCCTCAGTCAGATTCCCAGGGCCCAGTATTCCACAATCTAAACAGATGTCATGTTCCCAGGCAACAGAATTCCAGAATCACGCCTCAGTCTTGTTCCTGGCCACAGGGTTCCAGAATCAAACCAATGTCAAATTCCCAGGCCATGGGTTTCAAGTATCAGGTCGCAGTCATGTTTCCAGGGCACAGGGTTCTACAATCAAACCTCAGTAATGTTGCCAGTCCACAGATTTCTGCCATCAAACCTCAGTCAAGTTCCCAGGCCACAGATTTCCAGAATCAAACCTCAGTCATATTCCCAGGCCACACTTTTCCAGAATCACGCCTCAGTCATGTTACCAGGCCACCGGGTTCCAGAAACAATCCTCAGTTATATTCCCAGGCTACAGGGTTCCAGAATAAAACCTCAGTCATGTTCCCAGTCCACAGGGTTCCAGAATCAAACCAATGTCAATTTCTCAGGCCATGCGTTTCAAGTATCAGGTCACAGTCATGTTTCCAGAGCACAGGGTTCAACAGTCAAACCTCAGTAATGTTGCCAGTCCACAGATTTCTGCCATCAAACCTCAGTCAAGTTCCCAGGCCACAGATTTCCAGAATCAAACCTCAGTCATATTCCCAGGCCACAGTTTTCCAGAATCACGCCTCAGTCATGTTCCCTGGCCACAGGGATCCAGAATCAAACCTCAGTCATGTTGCCAGGCCATAGGGTACCACCATCAAACCTCAGTCATATTCCCAGACCACAGGTTTCCACAATCAAACCGATTTCATGTTCCCAGGCAACAGGGTACCAGAATCCAAAGTGATGTCATGTTCCCAGGCCCCAGGATTCCTCAATCTAACATCAGTCATGTTCACAGGCCAATGGTTTCCAAAATCAAACCACAGTCATATTCCCAGGCCACATGGTTCCAGAATCAAACCTCAGTCATGTTCCCAGTCCACAGGATTCCAGAACCAAGCTTTCAGTCAGGTTCCCAGGGCACAGTATTCCATAATCTAAACAGATGTCATGTTCCCAGGCCGCAGGATTCCAGAATCACGCCTCAGTCATGTTCCCAGGCCACAGGGTTCCAGAATCAAACCAATGTCAAATTCCTAGGCCATGGGTTTCCAGTACCAAGCCACAGTCATGTTTCCTGGGCACAGGATTCCAGAATCTCGCCTCAGTCATGTTCCCTGGCCACAGGGTTCCAGAATCAAACCAATGTCAAGTTCCCAAGCCATGGGTTTCAAGTATCAGGTCGCAGTCATGTTTCCAGGGCACAGGGTTCTACAATCAAACCTCAGTCATGTTGCCAGTACACAGGTTTCTGCCATCAAACCTCAGTCAAGTTCCCAGGCCAAAGGTTTACAATATCAAACCTCAGTCATATTCCCATGACACATGGTTCCAGAATCAAACCTCAGTCATGTTCGCAGGCCACAGGATTCCACAATCAAACCACAGTCATGTTCCCAGGAGAAAGGTGTCCAGAAGCAAACCTCAGTCATGTTCCCAGGGAACAGGGTTCCAGAAACAAACCTCAGTCATGTTGCCAGGCCACAGGTTTCCACCATCAAACCTCAGACATATTCCCAAGCCACAGGGTTCCAGAATCAAACCGTTCTCATGTTCCCATGCCACAGGGTTCCAGAATCCACTGATGACATGTTCCTCGGCCAGAGGGTTCCAGAATCCACTGATGTCATGTTCCCAGGCCACAGGATTCCAGAATAAAACCTCAATCAAGTTCCCTGTCCACAGGGTTCCAGAACCAAACCTCAGTCAGGTTCCCAGGGCCCAGAATTCCACAATCTAAACATATCTCATGTTCCCAGGGCACTGCATTCCAGAATCACGGCTCAGTCTTGTTCCTGGCCACAGGGTTCCAGAATCAAACCAATGTCAAGTTCCCAGGCCATGGGTTTCAAGTATCAGGTCTCAGTCATGTTTCCAGGGTACAGGGTTCTACAATCAAACCTCAGTCATATTGCCAGTCCACAGATTTCTGCCATCAAACCTCAGTCAAGTTCCCAGGCCACAGACTTCCAGAATCAAACTTCAGTCATATTCCCAGGCCACACTTTTCCAGAATCACGCCTCAGTCATATTTCCAGGCCACAGCGTTCCAGAATCAAACCAATGTCAAACTCCTAGGCCATGGGTTTCCACTACCAGGCCACAGTCATTTTTCCAGGGCACAGGGTTCTACAATCAAACCTCAGTCATGTTGCCAGTCCACAGGTTTCTGCCATCAAACCTCAGTCAAGTTCCCAGGCCAAAGATTTCCAATATCAAACCTCAGTCATATTCGCAGGACACATGGTTCCAGAATCAAACCTCAGTCATGTTTGCAGGACCCATGATTCTACAATCAGAACACAGTCATGTTCCCAGCACAAAGGTGTCCAGAATCAAACCTCAGTCATGTTCCCAGGGAACAGGGTTCCAGAAACAAACCTCAGTCATGTTGCCAAGCCACAGGTTTCCACCATCAAACCTCAGACATGTTCCCAGGCCACAGGGTTGCAGAATCAAACCGTTCTCATGTTCCCAGGCCACAGGGTTCCAGAAACCACTGATGTCATGTTCCCAGGCCACAGGGTTCGAGAAACAATCCTCAGTTATTTTCGCAGGCTACAGGGTTCCAGAATAAAACCTCAGTCATGTTCCCAGTCCACAGGGTACCAAAACCAAGCCTCAGTCAGATTCCCAGGGCCCAGTATTCCACAATCTAAACAGATGTCATGTTCCCAGGCAACAGGATTCCAGAATCACGCCTCAGTCTTGTTCCTGGCCACAGGGTTCCAGAATCAAACCAATGTCAAATTCCCAGGCCATGGGTTTCAAGTATCAGGTCGCAGTCATGTTTCCAGGGCACAGGGTTCTACAATCAAACCTCAGTAATGTTGCCAGTCCACAGATTTCTGCCATCAAACCTCAGTCAAGTTCCCAGGCCACAGATTTCCAGAATCAAACCTCAGTCATATTCCCAGGCCACACTTTTCCCGAATCACGCCTCAGTCATGTTACCAGGCCACCGGGTTCCAGAAACAATCCTCAGTTATATTCCCAGGCTACAGGGTTCCAGAATAAAACCTCAGTCATGTTCCCAGTCCACAGGGTTCCAGAATCAAACCAATGTGAATTTCCCAGGCCATGCGTTTCAAGTATCAGGTCGCAGTCATGTTTCCAGAGCACAGGGTTCAACAATCAAACCTCAGTAATGTTGCCAGTCCACAGATTTCTGCCATCAAACCTCAGTCAAGTTCCCAGGCCACAGATTTCCAGAATCAAAGCTCAGTCATATTCCCATGACACATGGTTCCAGAATCAAACCTCAGTCATGTTCGCAGGCCACAGGTTTCCACAATCAAACCACAGTCATGTTCCCAGGAGAAAGGTGTCCAGAAGCAAACCTCAGTCATGTTGCCAGGCCACAGGTTTCCACCATCAAACCTCAGACATATTCCCAAGCCACAGGGTTCCAGAATCAAACCGTTCTCATGTTCCCAGGCCACAGGGTTCCAGAATGCACTGATGACATGTTCCTCGGCCAGAGGGTTCCAGAATCCACTGATGTCATGTTCCCAGGCCACAGGATTCCAGAATAAAACCTCAATCAAGTTCCCTGTCCACAGGGTTCCAGAAACAAGCCTCAGTCAGGTTCCCAGGGCCCAGAATTCCACAATCTAAACATATCTCATGTTCTCAGGGCACTGCATTCCAGAATCACGGCTCAGTCTTGTTCCTGGCCACAGGGTTCCAGAATCAAACCAATGTCAAGTTCCCAGGCCATGGGTTTCAAGTATCAGGTCTCAGTCATGTTTCCAGGGTACAGGGTTCTACAATCAAACCTCAGTCATATTGCCAGTCCACAGATTTCTGCCATCAAACCTCAGTCAAGTTCCCAGGCCACAGACTTCCAGAATCAAACTTCAGTCATATTCCCAGGCCACACTTTTCCAGAATCACGCCTCAGTCATGTTTACAGGCCACAGCGTTCCAGAATCAAACCAATGTCAAACTCCTAGGCCATGGGTTTCCACTACCAGGCCACAGTCATGTTTCCAGGGCACAGGGTTCTACAATCAAACCTCAGTCATGTTGCCAGTCCACAGGTTTCTGCCATCAAACCTCAGTCAAGTTCCCAGGCCAAAGATTTCCAATATCAAACCTCAGTCATATTCGCAGGACACATGGTTCCAGAATCAAACCTCAGTCATGTTTGCAGGACCCATGATTCTACAATCAGAACACAGTCATGTTCCCAGCACAAAGGTGTCCAGAATCAAACCTCAGTCATGTTCCCAGGGAACAGGGTTCCAGAAACAAACCTCAGTCATGTTGCCAAGCCACAGGTTTCCACCATCAAACCTCAGACATGTTCCCAGGCCACAGGGTTGCAGAATCAAACCGTTCTCATGTTCCCAGGCCACAGGGTTCCAGAAACCACTGATGTCATGTTCCCAGGCCACAGGATTCCAGAATAAAACCTCAGTCAAGTTCCCTGTCCACAGGGTTCCAGAACCAAGCCTCAGTCAGGTTCCCAGGGCCCAGTATTCCACAATCTAAACAGATGTCATGTTCCCAGGGCACAGCATTCCAGAATCACGCCTCAGTCTTGTTCCTGGCCACAGGGTTCCAGAATCAAACCAATGTCAAGTTCCCAGGCCATGGGTTTCAAGTATCAGGTCTCAGTCATGTTTCCAGGGTACAGGGTTCTACAATCAAACCTCAGTCATGTTGCCAGTCCACAGATTTCTGCCATCAAACCTCAGTCAAGTTCCCAGGCCACAGATTTCCAGAATCAAACCTCAGTCATATTCCCAGGCCACACTTTTCCAGAATCACGCCTCAGTCATGTTACCAGGCCACCGGGTTCCAGAAACAATCCTCAGTTATATTCCCAGGCTACAGGGTTCCAGAATAAAACCTCAGTCATGTTCCCAGTCCACAGGGTTCCAGAATCAAACCAATGTCAATTTCCCAGGCCATGCGTTTCAAGTATCAGGTCTCAGTCATGTTTCCAGAGCACAGGGTTCTACAATCAAACCTAAGTAATGTTGCCAGTCCACAGATTTCTGCCATCAAACCTCAGTCAAGTTCCCAGGCCACAGATTTCCAGAGTCAAACCTCAGTCATATTCCCAGGCCACAGTTTTCCAGAATCACGCCTCAGTCATGTTCCCTGGCCCCAGGGATCCAGAATCAAACCTCAGTCATGTTGCCAGGCCATAGGATACCACCATCAAACCTCAGTCATATTCCCAGACCACAGGTTTCCACAATCAAACCGATTTCATGTTCCCAGGCAACAGGGTACCAGAATCCAAAGTGATGTCATGTTCCCAGGCCCCAGGATTCCTCAATCTAACATCAGTCATGTTCACAGGCCAATGGTTTCCAAAATCAAACCACAGTCATATTCCCAGGCAATATGGTTCCAGAATCAAACCTCAGTCATGTTCCCAGTCCACAGGATTCCAGAACCAAGCTTTCAGTCAGGTTCCCAGGGCACAGTATTCCATAATCTAAACAGATGTCATGTTCCCAGGCCGCAGGATTCCAGAATCACGCCTCAGTCATGTTCCCAGGCCACAGGGTTCCAGAATCAAACCAATGTCAAATTCCTAGGCCATGGGTTTCCAGTACCAAGCCACAGTCATGTTTCCTGGGCACAGGATTCCAGAATCTCGCCTCAGTCATGTTCCCTGGCCACAGGGTTCCAGAATCAAACCAATGTCAAGTTCCCAAGCCATGGGTTTCAAGTATCAGGTCGCAGTCATGTTTCCAGGGCAAAGGGTTCTACAATCAAACCTCAGTCATGTTGCCAGTCCACAGGTTTCTGCCATCAAACCTCAGTCAAGTTCCCAGGCCACAGATTTCCAGAATCAAAGCTCAGTCATATTCCCATGACACATGGTTCCAGAATCAAACCTCAGTCATGTTCGCAGGCCACAGGATTCCACAATCAAACCACAGTCATGTTCCCAGGAGAAAGGTGTCCAGAAGCAAACCTCAGTCATGTTCCCAGGGAACAGGGTTCCAGAAACAAACCTCAGTCATGTTGCCAGGCCACAGGTTTCCACCATCAAACCTCAGACATATTCCCAAGCCACAGGGTTCCAGAATCAAAAAGTTCTCATGTTCCCATGCCACAAGGTTCCAGAATCCACTGATGACATGTTCCTCGGCCACAGGGTTCCAGAATCCACTGATGTCATGTTCCCAGGCCACAGGATTCCAGAATAAAACCTCAATCAAGTTCCCTGTCCACAGGGTTCCAGAACCAAGCCTCAGTCAGGTTCCCAGGGCCCAGAATTCCACAATCTAAACATATCTCATGTTCCCAGGGCACTGCATTCCAGAATCACGCCTCAGTCTTGTTCCTGGCCACAGGGTTCCAGAATCAAACCAATGTCAAGTTCCCAGGCCATGGGTTTCAAGTATCAGGTCTCAGTCATGTTTCCAGGGTACAGGGTTCTACAATCAAACCTCAGTCATGTTGCCAGTCCACAGATTTCTGCCATCAAACCTCAGTCAAGTTCCCAGGCCACAGATTTCCAGAATCAAACTTCACTCATATTCCCAGGCCACACTTTTCCAGAATCACGCCTCAGTCATGTTCCCAGGCCACACCGTTCCAGAATCAAACCAATGTCAAACTCCTAGGCCATGGGTTTCCACTACCAGGCCACAGTCATGTTTCCAGGGCACAGGGTTCTACAATCAAACCTCAGTCATGTTGCCAGTCCACAGGTTTCTGCCATCAAACCTCAGTCAAGTTCCCAGGCCAAAGATTTCCAATATCAAACCTCAGTCATATTCGCAGGACACATGGTTCCAGAATCAAACCTCAGTCATGTTTGCAGGACCCATGATTCTACAATCAGAACACAGTCATGTTCCCAGCACAAAGGTGTCCAGAATCAAACCTCAGTCATGTTCCCAGGGAACAGGGTTCCAGAAACAAACCTCAGTCATGTTGCCAAGCCACAGGTTTCCACCATCAAACCTCAGACATGTTCCCAGGCCACAGGGTTGCAGAATCAAACCGTTCTCATGTTCCCAGGCCACAGGGTTCCAGAAACCACTGATGTCATGTTCCCAGGCCACAGGGTTCGAGAAACAATCCTCAGTTATTTTCGCAGGCTACAGGGTTCCAGAATAAAACCTCAGTCATGTTCCCAGTCCACAGGGTACCAAAACCAAGCCTCAGTCAGATTCCCAGGGCCCAGTATTCCACAATCTAAACAGATGTCATGTTCCCAGGCAACAGAATTCCAGAATCACGCCTCAGTCTTGTTCCTGGCCACAGGGTTCCAGAATCAAACCAATGTCAAATTCCCAGGCCATGGGTTTCAAGTATCAGGTCGCAGTCATGTTTCCAGGGCACAGGGTTCTACAATCAAACCTCAGTAATGTTGCCAGTCCACAGATTTCTGCCATCAAACCTCAGTCAAGTTCCCAGGCCACAGATTTCCAGAATCAAACCTCAGTCATATTCCCAGGCCACACTTTTCCAGAATCACGCCTCAGTCATGTTACCAGGCCACCGGGTTCCAGAAACAATCCTCAGTTATATTCCCAGGCTACAGGGTTCCAGAATAAAACCTCAGTCATGTTCCCAGTCCACAGGGTTCCAGAATCAAACCAATGTCAATTTCTCAGGCCATGCGTTTCAAGTATCAGGTCACAGTCATGTTTCCAGAGCACAGGGTTCAACAGTCAAACCTCAGTAATGTTGCCAGTCCACAGATTTCTGCCATCAAACCTCAGTCAAGTTCCCAGGCCACAGATTTCCAGAATCAAACCTCAGTCATATTCCCAGGCCACAGTTTTCCAGAATCACGCCTCAGTCATGTTCCCTGGCCACAGGGATCCAGAATCAAACCTCAGTCATGTTGCCAGGCCATAGGGTACCACCATCAAACCTCAGTCATATTCCCAGACCACAGGTTTCCACAATCAAACCGATTTCATGTTCCCAGGCAACAGGGTACCAGAATCCAAAGTGATGTCATGTTCCCAGGCCCCAGGATTCCTCAATCTAACATCAGTCATGTTCACAGGCCAATGGTTTCCAAAATCAAACCACAGTCATATTCCCAGGCCACATGGTTCCAGAATCAAACCTCAGTCATGTTCCCAGTCCACAGGATTCCAGAACCAAGCTTTCAGTCAGGTTCCCAGGGCACAGTATTCCATAATCTAAACAGATGTCATGTTCCCAGGCCGCAGGATTCCAGAATCACGCCTCAGTCATGTTCCCAGGCCACAGGGTTCCAGAATCAAACCAATGTCAAATTCCTAGGCCATGGGTTTCCAGTACCAAGCCACAGTCATGTTTCCTGGGCACAGGATTCCAGAATCTCGCCTCAGTCATGTTCCCTGGCCACAGGGTTCCAGAATCAAACCAATGTCAAGTTCCCAAGCCATGGGTTTCAAGTATCAGGTCGCAGTCATGTTTCCAGGGCACAGGGTTCTACAATCAAACCTCAGTCATGTTGCCAGTACACAGGTTTCTGCCATCAAACCTCAGTCAAGTTCCCAGGCCAAAGATTTACAATATCAAACCTCAGTCATATTCCCATGACACATGGTTCCAGAATCAAACCTCAGTCATGTTCGCAGGCCACAGGATTCCACAATCAAACCACAGTCATGTTCCCAGGAGAAAGGTGTCCAGAAGCAAACCTCAGTCATGTTCCCAGGGAACAGGGTTCCAGAAACAAACCTCAGTCATGTTGCCAGGCCACAGGTTTCCACCATCAAACCTCAGACATATTCCCAAGCCACAGGGTTCCAGAATCAAACCGTTCTCATGTTCCCATGCCACAGGGTTCCAGAATCCACTGATGACATGTTCCTCGGCCAGAGGGTTCCAGAATCCACTGATGTCATGTTCCCAGGCCACAGGATTCCAGAATAAAACCTCAATCAAGTTCCCTGTCCACAGGGTTCCAGAACCAAACCTCAGTCAGGTTCCCAGGGCCCAGAATTCCACAATCTAAACATATCTCATGTTCCCAGGGCACTGCATTCCAGAATCACGGCTCAGTCTTGTTCCTGGCCACAGGGTTCCAGAATCAAACCAATGTCAAGTTCCCAGGCCATGGGTTTCAAGTATCAGGTCTCAGTCATGTTTCCAGGGTACAGGGTTCTACAATCAAACCTCAGTCATATTGCCAGTCCACAGATTTCTGCCATCAAACCTCAGTCAAGTTCCCAGGCCACAGACTTCCAGAATCAAACTTCAGTCATATTCCCAGGCCACACTTTTCCAGAATCACGCCTCAGTCATATTTCCAGGCCACAGCGTTCCAGAATCAAACCAATGTCAAACTCCTAGGCCATGGGTTTCCACTACCAGGCCACAGTCATTTTTCCAGGGCACAGGGTTCTACAATCAAACCTCAGTCATGTTGCCAGTCCACAGGTTTCTGCCATCAAACCTCAGTCAAGTTCCCAGGCCAAAGATTTCCAATATCAAACCTCAGTCATATTCGCAGGACACATGGTTCCAGAATCAAACCTCAGTCATGTTTGCAGGACCCATGATTCTACAATCAGAACACAGTCATGTTCCCAGCACAAAGGTGTCCAGAATCAAACCTCAGTCATGTTCCCAGGGAACAGGGTTCCAGAAACAAACCTCAGTCATGTTGCCAAGCCACAGGTTTCCACCATCAAACCTCAGACATGTTCCCAGGCCACAGGGTTGCAGAATCAAACCGTTCTCATGTTCCCAGGCCACAGGGTTCCAGAAACCACTGATGTCATGTTCCCAGGCCACAGGGTTCGAGAAACAATCCTCAGTTATTTTCGCAGGCTACAGGGTTCCAGAATAAAACCTCAGTCATGTTCCCAGTCCACAGGGTACCAAAACCAAGCCTCAGTCAGATTCCCAGGGCCCAGTATTCCACAATCTAAACAGATGTCATGTTCCCAGGCAACAGGATTCCAGAATCACGCCTCAGTCTTGTTCCTGGCCACAGGGTTCCAGAATCAAACCAATGTCAAATTCCCAGGCCATGGGTTTCAAGTATCAGGTCGCAGTCATGTTTCCAGGGCACAGGGTTCTACAATCAAACCTCAGTAATGTTGCCAGTCCACAGATTTCTGCCATCAAACCTCAGTCAAGTTCCCAGGCCACAGATTTCCAGAATCAAACCTCAGTCATATTCCCAGGCCACACTTTTCCCGAATCACGCCTCAGTCATGTTACCAGGCCACCGGGTTCCAGAAACAATCCTCAGTTATATTCCCAGGCTACAGGGTTCCAGAATAAAACCTCAGTCATGTTCCCAGTCCACAGGGTTCCAGAATCAAACCAATGTGAATTTCCCAGGCCATGCGTTTCAAGTATCAGGTCGCAGTCATGTTTCCAGAGCACAGGGTTCAACAATCAAACCTCAGTAATGTTGCCAGTCCACAGATTTCTGCCATCAAACCTCAGTCAAGTTCCCAGGCCACAGATTTCCAGAATCAAAGCTCAGTCATATTCCCATGACACATGGTTCCAGAATCAAACCTCAGTCATGTTCGCAGGCCACAGGTTTCCACAATCAAACCACAGTCATGTTCCCAGGAGAAAGGTGTCCAGAAGCAAACCTCAGTCATGTTGCCAGGCCACAGGTTTCCACCATCAAACCTCAGACATATTCCCAAGCCACAGGGTTCCAGAATCAAACCGTTCTCATGTTCCCAGGCCACAGGGTTCCAGAATGCACTGATGACATGTTCCTCGGCCAGAGGGTTCCAGAATCCACTGATGTCATGTTCCCAGGCCACAGGATTCCAGAATAAAACCTCAATCAAGTTCCCTGTCCACAGGGTTCCAGAAACAAGCCTCAGTCAGGTTCCCAGGGCCCAGAATTCCACAATCTAAACATATCTCATGTTCTCAGGGCACTGCATTCCAGAATCACGGCTCAGTCTTGTTCCTGGCCACAGGGTTCCAGAATCAAACCAATGTCAAGTTCCCAGGCCATGGGTTTCAAGTATCAGGTCTCAGTCATGTTTCCAGGGTACAGGGTTCTACAATCAAACCTCAGTCATATTGCCAGTCCACAGATTTCTGCCATCAAACCTCAGTCAAGTTCCCAGGCCACAGACTTCCAGAATCAAACTTCAGTCATATTCCCAGGCCACACTTTTCCAGAATCACGCCTCAGTCATGTTTACAGGCCACAGCGTTCCAGAATCAAACCAATGTCAAACTCCTAGGCCATGGGTTTCCACTACCAGGCCACAGTCATGTTTCCAGGGCACAGGGTTCTACAATCAAACCTCAGTCATGTTGCCAGTCCACAGGTTTCTGCCATCAAACCTCAGTCAAGTTCCCAGGCCAAAGATTTCCAATATCAAACCTCAGTCATATTCGCAGGACACATGGTTCCAGAATCAAACCTCAGTCATGTTTGCAGGACCCATGATTCTACAATCAGAACACAGTCATGTTCCCAGCACAAAGGTGTCCAGAATCAAACCTCAGTCATGTTCCCAGGGAACAGGGTTCCAGAAACAAACCTCAGTCATGTTGCCAAGCCACAGGTTTCCACCATCAAACCTCAGACATGTTCCCAGGCCACAGGGTTGCAGAATCAAACCGTTCTCATGTTCCCAGGCCACAGGGTTCCAGAAACCACTGATGTCATGTTCCCAGGCCACAGGATTCCAGAATAAAACCTCAGTCAAGTTCCCTGTCCACAGGGTTCCAGAACCAAGCCTCAGTCAGGTTCCCAGGGCCCAGTATTCCACAATCTAAACAGATGTCATGTTCCCAGGGCACAGCATTCCAGAATCACGCCTCAGTCTTGTTCCAGGCCACAGGGTTCCAGAATCAAACCAATGTCAAGTTCCCAGGCCATGGGTTTCAAGTATCAGGTCTCAGTCATGTTTCCAGGGTACAGGGTTCTACAATCAAACCTCAGTCATGTTGCCAGTCCACAGATTTCTGCCATCAAACCTCAGTCAAGTTCCCAGGCCACAGATTTCCAGAATCAAACCTCAGTCATATTCCCAGGCCACACTTTTCCAGAATCACGCCTCAGTCATGTTACCAGGCCACCGGGTTCCAGAAACAATCCTCAGTTATATTCCCAGGCTACAGGGTTCCAGAATAAAACCTCAGTCATGTTCCCAGTCCACAGGGTTCCAGAATCAAACCAATGTCAATTTCCCAGGCCATGCGTTTCAAGTATCAGGTCTCAGTCATGTTTCCAGAGCACAGGGTTCTACAATCAAACCTAAGTAATGTTGCCAGTCCACAGATTTCTGCCATCAAACCTCAGTCAAGTTCCCAGGCCACAGATTTCCAGAGTCAAACCTCAGTCATATTCCCAGGCCACAGTTTTCCAGAATCACGCCTCAGTCATGTTCCCTGGCCCCAGGGATCCAGAATCAAACCTCAGTCATGTTGCCAGGCCATAGGATACCACCATCAAACCTCAGTCATATTCCCAGACCACAGGTTTCCACAATCAAACCGATTTCATGTTCCCAGGCAACAGGGTACCAGAATCCAAAGTGATGTCATGTTCCCAGGCCCCAGGATTCCTCAATCTAACATCAGTCATGTTCACAGGCCAATGGTTTCCAAAATCAAACCACAGTCATATTCCCAGGCAATATGGTTCCAGAATCAAACCTCAGTCATGTTCCCAGTCCACAGGATTCCAGAACCAAGCTTTCAGTCAGGTTCCCAGGGCACAGTATTCCATAATCTAAACAGATGTCATGTTCCCAGGCCGCAGGATTCCAGAATCACGCCTCAGTCATGTTCCCAGGCCACAGGGTTCCAGAATCAAACCAATGTCAAATTCCTAGGCCATGGGTTTCCAGTACCAAGCCACAGTCATGTTTCCTGGGCACAGGATTCCAGAATCTCGCCTCAGTCATGTTCCCTGGCCACAGGGTTCCAGAATCAAACCAATGTCAAGTTCCCAAGCCATGGGTTTCAAGTATCAGGTCGCAGTCATGTTTCCAGGGCAAAGGGTTCTACAATCAAACCTCAGTCATGTTGCCAGTCCACAGGTTTCTGCCATCAAACCTCAGTCAAGTTCCCAGGCCACAGATTTCCAGAATCAAAGCTCAGTCATATTCCCATGACACATGGTTCCAGAATCAAACCTCAGTCATGTTCGCAGGCCACAGGATTCCACAATCAAACCACAGTCATGTTCCCAGGAGAAAGGTGTCCAGAAGCAAACCTCAGTCATGTTCCCAGGGAACAGGGTTCCAGAAACAAACCTCAGTCATGTTGCCAGGCCACAGGTTTCCACCATCAAACCTCAGACATATTCCCAAGCCACAGGGTTCCAGAATCAAAAAGTTCTCATGTTCCCATGCCACAAGGTTCCAGAATCCACTGATGACATGTTCCTCGGCCACAGGGTTCCAGAATCCACTGATGTCATGTTCCCAGGCCACAGGATTCCAGAATAAAACCTCAATCAAGTTCCCTGTCCACAGGGTTCCAGAACCAAGCCTCAGTCAGGTTCCCAGGGCCCAGAATTCCACAATCTAAACATATCTCATGTTCCCAGGGCACTGCATTCCAGAATCACGCCTCAGTCTTGTTCCTGGCCACAGGGTTCCAGAATCAAACCAATGTCAAGTTCCCAGGCCATGGGTTTCAAGTATCAGGTCTCAGTCATGTTTCCAGGGTACAGGGTTCTACAATCAAACCTCAGTCATGTTGCCAGTCCACAGATTTCTGCCATCAAACCTCAGTCAAGTTCCCAGGCCACAGATTTCCAGAATCAAACTTCACTCATATTCCCAGGCCACACTTTTCCAGAATCACGCCTCAGTCATGTTCCCAGGCCACACCGTTCCAGAATCAAACCAATGTCAAACTCCTAGGCCATGGGTTTCCACTACCAGGCCACAGTCATGTTTCCAGGGCACAGGGTTCTACAATCAAACCTCAGTCATGTTGCCAGTCCACAGGTTTCTGCCATCAAACCTCAGTCAAGTTCCCAGGCCAAAGATTTCCAATATCAAACCTCAGTCATATTCGCAGGACACATGGTTCCAGAATCAAACCTCAGTCATGTTTGCAGGACCCATGATTCTACAATCAGAACACAGTCATGTTCCCAGCACAAAGGTGTCCAGAATCAAACCTCAGTCATGTTCCCAGGGAACAGGGTTCCAGAAACAAACCTCAGTCATGTTGCCAAGCCACAGGTTTCCACCATCAAACCTCAGACATGTTCCCAGGCCACAGGGTTGCAGAATCAAACCGTTCTCATGTTCCCAGGCCACAGGGTTCCAGAAACCACTGATGTCATGTTCCCAGGCCACAGGGTTCGAGAAACAATCCTCAGTTATTTTCGCAGGCTACAGGGTTCCAGAATAAAACCTCAGTCATGTTCCCAGTCCACAGGGTACCAAAACCAAGCCTCAGTCAGATTCCCAGGGCCCAGTATTCCACAATCTAAACAGATGTCATGTTCCCAGGCAACAGAATTCCAGAATCACGCCTCAGTCTTGTTCCTGGCCACAGGGTTCCAGAATCAAACCAATGTCAAATTCCCAGGCCATGGGTTTCAAGTATCAGGTCGCAGTCATGTTTCCAGGGCACAGGGTTCTACAATCAAACCTCAGTAATGTTGCCAGTCCACAGATTTCTGCCATCAAACCTCAGTCAAGTTCCCAGGCCACAGATTTCCAGAATCAAACCTCAGTCATATTCCCAGGCCACACTTTTCCAGAATCACGCCTCAGTCATGTTACCAGGCCACCGGGTTCCAGAAACAATCCTCAGTTATATTCCCAGGCTACAGGGTTCCAGAATAAAACCTCAGTCATGTTCCCAGTCCACAGGGTTCCAGAATCAAACCAATGTCAATTTCTCAGGCCATGCGTTTCAAGTATCAGGTCACAGTCATGTTTCCAGAGCACAGGGTTCAACAGTCAAACCTCAGTAATGTTGCCAGTCCACAGATTTCTGCCATCAAACCTCAGTCAAGTTCCCAGGCCACAGATTTCCAGAATCAAACCTCAGTCATATTCCCAGGCCACAGTTTTCCAGAATCACGCCTCAGTCATGTTCCCTGGCCACAGGGATCCAGAATCAAACCTCAGTCATGTTGCCAGGCCATAGGGTACCACCATCAAACCTCAGTCATATTCCCAGACCACAGGTTTCCACAATCAAACCGATTTCATGTTCCCAGGCAACAGGGTACCAGAATCCAAAGTGATGTCATGTTCCCAGGCCCCAGGATTCCTCAATCTAACATCAGTCATGTTCACAGGCCAATGGTTTCCAAAATCAAACCACAGTCATATTCCCAGGCCACATGGTTCCAGAATCAAACCTCAGTCATGTTCCCAGTCCACAGGATTCCAGAACCAAGCTTTCAGTCAGGTTCCCAGGGCACAGTATTCCATAATCTAAACAGATGTCATGTTCCCAGGCCGCAGGATTCCAGAATCACGCCTCAGTCATGTTCCCAGGCCACAGGGTTCCAGAATCAAACCAATGTCAAATTCCTAGGCCATGGGTTTCCAGTACCAAGCCACAGTCATGTTTCCTGGGCACAGGATTCCAGAATCTCGCCTCAGTCATGTTCCCTGGCCACAGGGTTCCAGAATCAAACCAATGTCAAGTTCCCAAGCCATGGGTTTCAAGTATCAGGTCGCAGTCATGTTTCCAGGGCACAGGGTTCTACAATCAAACCTCAGTCATGTTGCCAGTACACAGGTTTCTGCCATCAAACCTCAGTCAAGTTCCCAGGCCAAAGATTTACAATATCAAACCTCAGTCATATTCCCATGACACATGGTTCCAGAATCAAACCTCAGTCATGTTCGCAGGCCACAGGATTCCACAATCAAACCACAGTCATGTTCCCAGGAGAAAGGTGTCCAGAAGCAAACCTCAGTCATGTTCCCAGGGAACAGGGTTCCAGAAACAAACCTCAGTCATGTTGCCAGGCCACAGGTTTCCACCATCAAACCTCAGACATATTCCCAAGCCACAGGGTTCCAGAATCAAACCGTTCTCATGTTCCCATGCCACAGGGTTCCAGAATCCACTGATGACATGTTCCTCGGCCAGAGGGTTCCAGAATCCACTGATGTCATGTTCCCAGGCCACAGGATTCCAGAATAAAACCTCAATCAAGTTCCCTGTCCACAGGGTTCCAGAACCAAACCTCAGTCAGGTTCCCAGGGCCCAGAATTCCACAATCTAAACATATCTCATGTTCCCAGGGCACTGCATTCCAGAATCACGGCTCAGTCTTGTTCCTGGCCACAGGGTTCCAGAATCAAACCAATGTCAAGTTCCCAGGCCATGGGTTTCAAGTATCAGGTCTCAGTCATGTTTCCAGGGTACAGGGTTCTACAATCAAACCTCAGTCATATTGCCAGTCCACAGATTTCTGCCATCAAACCTCAGTCAAGTTCCCAGGCCACAGACTTCCAGAATCAAACTTCAGTCATATTCCCAGGCCACACTTTTCCAGAATCACGCCTCAGTCATATTTCCAGGCCACAGCGTTCCAGAATCAAACCAATGTCAAACTCCTAGGCCATGGGTTTCCACGACCAGGCCACAGTCATTTTTCCAGGGCACAGGGTTCTACAATCAAACCTCAGTCATGTTGCCAGTCCACAGGTTTCTGCCATCAAACCTCAGTCAAGTTCCCAGGCCAAAGATTTCCAATATCAAACCTCAGTCATATTCGCAGGACACATGGTTCCAGAATCAAACCTCAGTCATGTTTGCAGGACCCATGATTCTACAATCAGAACACAGTCATGTTCCCAGCACAAAGGTGTCCAGAATCAAACCTCAGTCATGTTCCCAGGGAACAGGGTTCCAGAAACAAACCTCAGTCATGTTGCCAAGCCACAGGTTTCCACCATCAAACCTCAGACATGTTCCCAGGCCACAGGGTTGCAGAATCAAACCGTTCTCATGTTCCCAGGCCACAGGGTTCCAGAAACCACTGATGTCATGTTCCCAGGCCACAGGGTTCGAGAAACAATCCTCAGTTATTTTCGCAGGCTACAGGGTTCCAGAATAAAACCTCAGTCATGTTCCCAGTCCACAGGGTACCAAAACCAAGCCTCAGTCAGATTCCCAGGGCCCAGTATTCCACAATCTAAACAGATGTCATGTTCCCAGGCAACAGGATTCCAGAATCACGCCTCAGTCTTGTTCCTGGCCACAGGGTTCCAGAATCAAACCAATGTCAAATTCCCAGGCCATGGGTTTCAAGTATCAGGTCGCAGTCATGTTTCCAGGGCACAGGGTTCTACAATCAAACCTCAGTAATGTTGCCAGTCCACAGATTTCTGCCATCAAACCTCAGTCAAGTTCCCAGGCCACAGATTTCCAGAATCAAACCTCAGTCATATTCCCAGGCCACACTTTTCCCGAATCACGCCTCAGTCATGTTACCAGGCCACCGGGTTCCAGAAACAATCCTCAGTTATATTCCCAGGCTACAGGGTTCCAGAATAAAACCTCAGTCATGTTCCCAGTCCACAGGGTTCCAGAATCAAACCAATGTGAATTTCCCAGGCCATGCGTTTCAAGTATCAGGTCGCAGTCATGTTTCCAGAGCACAGGGTTCAACAATCAAACCTCAGTAATGTTGCCAGTCCACAGATTTCTGCCATCAAACCTCAGTCAAGTTCCCAGGCCACAGATTTCCAGAATCAAAGCTCAGTCATATTCCCATGACACATGGTTCCAGAATCAAACCTCAGTCATGTTCGCAGGCCACAGGTTTCCACAATCAAACCACAGTCATGTTCCCAGGAGAAAGGTGTCCAGAAGCAAACCTCAGTCATGTTGCCAGGCCACAGGTTTCCACCATCAAACCTCAGACATATTCCCAAGCCACAGGGTTCCAGAATCAAACCGTTCTCATGTTCCCAGGCCACAGGGTTCCAGAATGCACTGATGACATGTTCCTCGGCCAGAGGGTTCCAGAATCCACTGATGTCATGTTCCCAGGCCACAGGATTCCAGAATAAAACCTCAATCAAGTTCCCTGTCCACAGGGTTCCAGAAACAAGCCTCAGTCAGGTTCCCAGGGCCCAGAATTCCACAATCTAAACATATCTCATGTTCTCAGGGCACTGCATTCCAGAATCACGGCTCAGTCTTGTTCCTGGCCACAGGGTTCCAGAATCAAACCAATGTCAAGTTCCCAGGCCATGGGTTTCAAGTATCAGGTCTCAGTCATGTTTCCAGGGTACAGGGTTCTACAATCAAACCTCAGTCATATTGCCAGTCCACAGATTTCTGCCATCAAACCTCAGTCAAGTTCCCAGGCCACAGACTTCCAGAATCAAACTTCAGTCATATTCCCAGGCCACACTTTTCCAGAATCACGCCTCAGTCATGTTTACAGGCCACAGCGTTCCAGAATCAAACCAATGTCAAACTCCTAGGCCATGGGTTTCCACTACCAGGCCACAGTCATGTTTCCAGGGCACAGGGTTCTACAATCAAACCTCAGTCATGTTGCCAGTCCACAGGTTTCTGCCATCAAACCTCAGTCAAGTTCCCAGGCCAAAGATTTCCAATATCAAACCTCAGTCATATTCGCAGGACACATGGTTCCAGAATCAAACCTCAGTCATGTTTGCAGGACCCATGATTCTACAATCAGAACACAGTCATGTTCCCAGCACAAAGGTGTCCAGAATCAAACCTCAGTCATGTTCCCAGGGAACAGGGTTCCAGAAACAAACCTCAGTCATGTTGCCAAGCCACAGGTTTCCACCATCAAACCTCAGACATGTTCCCAGGCCACAGGGTTGCAGAATCAAACCGTTCTCATGTTCCCAGGCCACAGGGTTCCAGAAACCACTGATGTCATGTTCCCAGGCCACAGGATTCCAGAATAAAACCTCAGTCAAGTTCCCTGTCCACAGGGTTCCAGAACCAAGCCTCAGTCAGGTTCCCAGGGCCCAGTATTCCACAATCTAAACAGATGTCATGTTCCCAGGGCACAGCATTCCAGAATCACGCCTCAGTCTTGTTCCAGGCCACAGGGTTCCAGAATCAAACCAATGTCAAGTTCCCAGGCCATGGGTTTCAAGTATCAGGTCTCAGTCATGTTTCCAGGGTACAGGGTTCTACAATCAAACCTCAGTCATGTTGCCAGTCCACAGATTTCTGCCATCAAACCTCAGTCAAGTTCCCAGGCCACAGATTTCCAGAATCAAACCTCAGTCATATTCCCAGGCCACACTTTTCCAGAATCACGCCTCAGTCATGTTACCAGGCCACCGGGTTCCAGAAACAATCCTCAGTTATATTCCCAGGCTACAGGGTTCCAGAATAAAACCTCAGTCATGTTCCCAGTCCACAGGGTTCCAGAATCAAACCAATGTCAATTTCCCAGGCCATGCGTTTCAAGTATCAGGTCTCAGTCATGTTTCCAGAGCACAGGGTTCTACAATCAAACCTAAGTAATGTTGCCAGTCCACAGATTTCTGCCATCAAACCTCAGTCAAGTTCCCAGGCCACAGATTTCCAGAGTCAAACCTCAGTCATATTCCCAGGCCACAGTTTTCCAGAATCACGCCTCAGTCATGTTCCCTGGCCCCAGGGATCCAGAATCAAACCTCAGTCATGTTGCCAGGCCATAGGATACCACCATCAAACCTCAGTCATATTCCCAGACCACAGGTTTCCACAATCAAACCGATTTCATGTTCCCAGGCAACAGGGTACCAGAATCCAAAGTGATGTCATGTTCCCAGGCCCCAGGATTCCTCAATCTAACATCAGTCATGTTCACAGGCCAATGGTTTCCAAAATCAAACCACAGTCATATTCCCAGGCAATATGGTTCCAGAATCAAACCTCAGTCATGTTCCCAGTCCACAGGATTCCAGAACCAAGCTTTCAGTCAGGTTCCCAGGGCACAGTATTCCATAATCTAAACAGATGTCATGTTCCCAGGCCGCAGGATTCCAGAATCACGCCTCAGTCATGTTCCCAGGCCACAGGGTTCCAGAATCAAACCAATGTCAAATTCCTAGGCCATGGGTTTCCAGTACCAAGCCACAGTCATGTTTCCTGGGCACAGGATTCCAGAATCTCGCCTCAGTCATGTTCCCTGGCCACAGGGTTCCAGAATCAAACCAATGTCAAGTTCCCAAGCCATGGGTTTCAAGTATCAGGTCGCAGTCATGTTTCCAGGGCAAAGGGTTCTACAATCAAACCTCAGTCATGTTGCCAGTCCACAGGTTTCTGCCATCAAACCTCAGTCAAGTTCCCAGGCCACAGATTTCCAGAATCAAAGCTCAGTCATATTCCCATGACACATGGTTCCAGAATCAAACCTCAGTCATGTTCGCAGGCCACAGGATTCCACAATCAAACCACAGTCATGTTCCCAGGAGAAAGGTGTCCAGAAGCAAACCTCAGTCATGTTCCCAGGGAACAGGGTTCCAGAAACAAACCTCAGTCATGTTGCCAGGCCACAGGTTTCCACCATCAAACCTCAGACATATTCCCAAGCCACAGGGTTCCAGAATCAAAAAGTTCTCATGTTCCCATGCCACAAGGTTCCAGAATCCACTGATGACATGTTCCTCGGCCACAGGGTTCCAGAATCCACTGATGTCATGTTCCCAGGCCACAGGATTCCAGAATAAAACCTCAATCAAGTTCCCTGTCCACAGGGTTCCAGAACCAAGCCTCAGTCAGGTTCCCAGGGCCCAGAATTCCACAATCTAAACATATCTCATGTTCCCAGGGCACTGCATTCCAGAATCACGCCTCAGTCTTGTTCCTGGCCACAGGGTTCCAGAATCAAACCAATGTCAAGTTCCCAGGCCATGGGTTTCAAGTATCAGGTCTCAGTCATGTTTCCAGGGTACAGGGTTCTACAATCAAACCTCAGTCATGTTGCCAGTCCACAGATTTCTGCCATCAAACCTCAGTCAAGTTCCCAGGCCACAGATTTCCAGAATCAAACTTCACTCATATTCCCAGGCCACACTTTTCCAGAATCACGCCTCAGTCATGTTCCCAGGCCACACCGTTCCAGAATCAAACCAATGTCAAACTCCTAGGCCATGGGTTTCCACTACCAGGCCACAGTCATGTTTCCAGGGCACAGGGTTCTACAATCAAACCTCAGTCATGTTGCCAGTCCACAGGTTTCTGCCATCAAACCTCAGTCAAGTTCCCAGGCCAAAGATTTCCAATATCAAACCTCAGTCATATTCGCAGGACACATGGTTCCAGAATCAAACCTCAGTCATGTTTGCAGGACCCATGATTCTACAATCAGAACACAGTCATGTTCCCAGCACAAAGGTGTCCAGAATCAAACCTCAGTCATGTTCCCAGGGAACAGGGTTCCAGAAACAAACCTCAGTCATGTTGCCAAGCCACAGGTTTCCACCATCAAACCTCAGACATGTTCCCAGGCCACAGGGTTGCAGAATCAAACCGTTCTCATGTTCCCAGGCCACAGGGTTCCAGAAACCACTGATGTCATGTTCCCAGGCCACAGGGTTCGAGAAACAATCCTCAGTTATTTTCGCAGGCTACAGGGTTCCAGAATAAAACCTCAGTCATGTTCCCAGTCCACAGGGTACCAAAACCAAGCCTCAGTCAGATTCCCAGGGCCCAGTATTCCACAATCTAAACAGATGTCATGTTCCCAGGCAACAGGATTCCAGAATCACGCCTCAGTCTTGTTCCTGGCCACAGGGTTCCAGAATCAAACCAATGTCAAATTCCCAGGCCATGGGTTTCAAGTATCAGGTCACAGTCATGTTTCCAGGGCACAGGGTTCTACAATCAAACCTCAGTCATGTTGCCAGTCCACAGATTTCTGCCATCAAACCTCAGTCAAGTTCCCAGGCCACAGATTTCCAGAATCAAACCTCAGTCATATTCCCAGGCCACACTTTTCCCGAATCACGCCTCAGTCATGTTACCAGGCCACCGGGTTCCAGAAACAATCCTCAGTTATATTCCCAGGCTACAGGGTTCCAGAATAAAACCTCAGTCATGTTCCCAGTCCACAGGGTTCCAGAATCAAACCAATGTCAATTTCCCAGGCCATGCGTTTCAAGTATCAGGTCGCAGTCATGTTTCCAGAGCACAGGGTTCAACAATCAAACCTCAGTAATGTTGCCAGTCCACAGATTTCTGCCATCAAACCTCAGTCAAGTTCCCAGGCCACAGATTTCCAGAATCAAACCTCAGTCATATTCCCAGGCCACAGTTTTCCAGAATCACGCCTCAGTCATGTTCCCTGGCCACAGGGATCCAGAATCAAACCTCAGTCATGTTGCCAGGCCATAGGATACCACCATCAAACCTCAGTCATATTCCCAGACCACAGGTTTCCACAATCAAACCGATTTCATGTTCCCAGGCAACAGGGTACCAGAATCCAAAGTGATGTCATGTTCCCAGGCCCCAGGATTCCTCAATCTAACATCAGTCATGTTCACAGGCCAATGGTTTCCAAAATCAAACCACAGTCATATTCCCAGGCAACATGGTTCGAGAATCAAACCTCAGTCATGTTCCCAGTCCACAGGATTCCAGAACCAAGCTTTCAGTCAGGTTCCCAGGGCACAGTATTCCATAATCTAAACAGATGTCATGTTCCCAGGCCGCAGGATTCCAGAATCACGCCTCAGTCATGTTCCCAGGCCACAGGGTTCCAGAATCAAACCAATGTCAAATTCCTAGGCCATGGGTTTCCAGTACCAAGCCACAGTCATGTTTCCTGGGCATAGGATTCCAGAATCTCGCCTCAGTCATGTTCCCTGGCCACAGGGTTCCAGAATCAAACCAATGTCAAGTTCCCAAGCCATGGGTTTCAAGTATCAGGTCGCAGTCATGTTTCCAGGGCACAGGGTTCTACAATCAAACCTCAGTCATGTTGCCAGTCCACAGGTTTCTGCCATCAAACCTCAGTCAAGTTCCCAGGCCACAGATTTCCAGAATCAAAGCTCAGTCATATTCCCATGACACATGGTTCCAGAATCAAACCTCAGTCATGTTCGCAGGCCACAGGATTCCACAATCAAACCACAGTCATGTTCCCAGGAGAAAGGTGTCCAGAAGCAAACCTCAGTCATGTTCCCAGGGAACAGGGTTCCAGAAACAAACCTCAGTCATGTTGCCAGGCCACAGGTTTCCACCATCAAACCTCAGACATATTCCCAAGCCACAGGGTTCCAGAATCAAACCATTCTCATGTTCCCAGGCCACAGGGTTCCAGAATCCACTGATGACATGTTCCCCGGCCACAGGGTTCCAGATTCCACTGATGTCATGTTCCCAGGCCACAGGATTCCAGAATAAAACCTCAGTCAAGTTCCCTGTCCACAGGGTTCCAGAAACAAGCCTCAGTCAGGTTCCCAGGGCCCAGTATTCCACAAACTAAACAGATGTCATGTTCCCAGGGCACAGCATTCCAGAATCACGCCTCAGTCTTGTTCCTGGCCACAGGGTTCCAGAATCAAACCAATGTCAAGTTCCCAGGCCATGGGTTTCAAGTATCAGGTCTCAGTCATGTTTCCAGGGTACAGGGTTCTACAATCAAACCTCAGTCATGTTGCCAGTCCACAGATTTCTGCCATCAAACCTCAGTCAAGTTCCCAGGACACAGATTTCCAGAATCAAACTTCAGTCATATTCCCAGGCCACACTTTTCCAGAATCACGCCTCAGTCATGTTCCCAGGCCACAGCGTTCCAGAATCAAACCAATGTCAAACTCCTAGGCCATGGGTTTCCACTACCAGGCCACAGTCATGTTTCCAGGGCACAGGGTTCTACAATCAAACCTCAGTCATGTTGCCAGTCCACAGGTTTCTGCCATCAAACCTCAGTCAAGTTCCCAGGCCAAAGATTTCCAATATCAAACCTCAGTCATATTCGCAGGACACATGGTTCCAGAATCAAACCTCAGTCATGTTTGCAGGACCCATGATTCTACAATCAGAACACAGTCATGTTCCCAGCACAAAGGTGTCCAGAATCAAACCTCAGTCATGTTCCCAGGGAACAGGGTTCCAGAAACAAACCTCAGTCATGTTGCCAAGCCACAGGTTTCCACCATCAAACCTCAGACATGTTCCCAGGCCACAGGGTTCCAGAATCAAACCGTTCTCATGTTCCCAGGCCACAGGGTTCCAGAATCTACTGATGTCATGTTCCCAGGCCACAGGGTTCGAGAAACAATCCTCAGTTATTTTTGCAGGCTACAGGGTTCCAGAATAAAACCTCAGTCATGTTCCCAGTCCACAGGGTTCCCGAACCAAGCCTCAGTCAGATTCCCAGGGCCCAGTATTCCACAATCTAAACAGATGTCATGTTCGCAGGCAACAGAATTCCAGAATCACGCCTAAGTCTTGTTCCTGGCCACAGGGTTCCAGAATCAAACCAATGTCAAATTCCCAGGCCATGGGTTTCAAGTATCAGGTCTCAGTCATGTTTCCAGGGCACAGGGTTCTACAATCAAACCTCAGTCATGTTGCCAGTCCACAGATTTCTGCCATCAAACCTCAGTCAACTTCCCAGGCCACAGATTTCCAGAATCAAACCTCAGTCATATTCCCAGGCCACACTTTTCCAGAATCACGCCTCAGTCATGTTACCAGGCCACCGGGTTCCAGAAACAATCCTCAGTTATATTCCCAGGCTACAGGGTTCCAGAATAAAACCTCAGTCATGTTCCCAGTCCACAGGGTTCCAGAATCATACCAATGTCAATTTCCCAGGCCATGCGTTTCAAGTATCAGGTCTCAGTCATGTTTCCATAGCACAGGGTTCTACAATCAAACCTAAGTAATGTTGCCAGTCCACAGATTTCTGCCATCAAACCTCAGTCAAGTTCCCAGGCCACAGATTTCCAGAGTCAAACCTCAGTCATATTCCCAGGCCACAGTTTTCCAGAATCACGCCTCAGTCATGTTCCCTGGCCACAGGGATCCAGAATCAAACCTCAGTCATGTTGCCAGGCCATAGGATACCACCATCAAACCTCAGTCATATTCCCAGACCACAGGTTTCCACAATCAAACCGATTTCATGTTCCCAGGCAACAGGGTACCAGAATCCAAAGTGATGTCATGTTCCCAGGCCCCAGGATTCCTCAATCTAACATCAGTCATGTTCACAGGCCAATGGTTTCCAAAATCAAACCACAGTCATATTCCCAGGCCACATGGTTCCAGAATCAAACCTCAGTCATGTTCCCAGTCCACAGGATTCCAGAACCAAGCTTTCAGTCAGGTTCCCAGGGCACAGTATTCCATAATCTAAACAGATGTCATGTTCCCAGGCCGCAGGATTCCAGAATCACGCCTCAGTCATGTTCCCAGGCCACAGGGTTCCAGAATCAAACCAATGTCAAATTCCTAGGCCATGGGTTTCCAGTACCAAGCCACAGTCATGTTTCCTGGGCACAGGATTCCAGAATCTCGCCTCAGTCATGTTCCCTGGCCACAGGGTTAAAGAATCAAACCAATGTCAAGTTCCCAGGCCATGGGTTTCAAGTATCAGGTCTCAGTCATGTTTCCAGGGTACAGGGTTCTACAATCAAACCTCAGTCATGTTGCCAGTCCACAGATTTCTGCCATCAAACCTCAGTCAAGTTCCCAGGCCACAGATTTCCAGAATCAAACTTCAGTCATATTCCCAGGCCACACTTTTCCAGAATCACGCCTCAGTCATGTTCCCAGGCCACAGCGTTCCAGAATCAAACCAATGTCAAACTCCTAGGCCATGGGTTTCCACTACCAGGCCACAGTCATGTTTCCAGGGCACAGGGTTCTACAATCAAACCTCAGTCATGTTGCCAGTCCACAGGTTTCTGCCATCAAACCTCAGTCAAGTTCCCAGGCCAAAGATTTCCAATATCAAACCTCAGTCATATTCGCAGGACACATGGTTCCAGAATCAAACCTCAGTCATGTTTGCAGGACCCATGATTCTACAATCAGAACACAGTCATGTTCCCAGCACAAAGGTGTCCAGAATCAAACCTCAGTCATGTTCCCAGGGAACAGGGTTCCAGAAACAAACCTCAGTCATGTTGCCAAGCCACAGGTTTCCACCATCAAACCTCAGACATGTTCCCAGGCCACAGGGTTCCAGAATCAAACCGTTCTCATGTTCCCAGGCCACAGGGTTCCAGAATCCACTGATGTCATGTTCCCAGGCCACAGGGTTCGAGAAACAATCCTCAGTTATGTTCGCAGGCTACAGGGTTCCAGAATAAAACTTCAGTCATGTTCCCAGTCCACAGGGTACCAAAACCAAGCCTCAGTCAGATTCCCAGGGCCCAGTATTCCACAATCTAAACAGATGTCATGTTCCCAGGCAACAGAATTCCAGAATCTCGCCTCAGTCTTGTTCCTGGCCACAGGGTTCCAGAATCAAACCAATGTCAAATTCCCAGGCCATGGGTTTCAAGTATCAGGTCGCAGTCATGTTTCCAGGGCACAGGGTTCTACAATCAAACCTCAGTAATGTTGCCAGTCCACAGATTTCTGCCATCAAACCTCAGTCAAGTTCCCTGGCCACAGATTTCCAAAATCAAACCTCAGTCATATTCCCAGGCCACACTTTTCCAGAATCACGCCTCAGTCATGTTACCAGGCCACCGGGTTCCAGAAACAATCCTCAGTTATATTCCCAGGCTACAGGGTTCCAGAATAATACCTCAGTCATGTTCCCAGTCCACAGGGTTCCAGAATCAAACCAATGTCAATTTCTCAGGCCATGCGTTTCAAGTATCAGGTCACAGTCATGTTTCCAGAGCACAGGGTTCAACAGTCAAACCTCAGTAATGTTGCCAGTCCACAGATTTCTGCCATCAAACCTCAGTCAAGTTCCCAGGCCACAGATTTCCAGAATCAAACCTCAGTCATATTCCCAGGCCACAGTTTTCCAGAATCACGCCTAAGTCATGTTCCCTGGCCACAGGGATCCAGAATCAAACCTCAGTCATGTTGCCAGGCCATAGGGTACCACCATCAAACCTCAGTCATATTCCCAGACCACAGGTTTCCAATATCAAACCGATTTCATGTTCCCAGGCAACAGGGTACCAGAATCCAAAGTGATGTCATGTTCCCAGGCCCCAGGATTCCTCAATCTAACATCAGTCATGTTCACAGGCCAATGGTTTCCAAAATCAAACCACAGTCATATTCCCAGGCAACATGGTTCCAGAATCAAACCTCAGTCATGTTCCCAGTCCACAGGATTCAAGAACCAAGCTTTCAGTCAGGTTCCCAGGGCACAGTATTCCATAATCTAAACAGATGTCATGTTCCCAGGCCGCAGGATTCCAGAATCACGCCTCAGTCATGTTCCCAGGCCACAGGGTTCCAGAATCAAACCAATGTCAAATTCCTAGGCCATGGGTTTCCAGTACCAAGCCACAGTCATGTTTCCTGGGCACAGGATTCCAGAATCTCGCCTCAGTCATGTTCCCTGGCCACAGGGTTCCAGAATCAAACCAATGTCAAGTTCCCAAGCCATGGGTTTCAAGTATCAGGTCGCAGTCATGTTTCCAGGGCACAGGGTTCTACAATCAAACCTCAGTCATGTTGCCAGTCCACAGGTTTCTGCCATCAAACCTCAGTCAAGTTCCCAGGCCACAGATTTCCAGAATCAAAGCTCAGTCATATTCCCATGACACATGGTTCCAGAATCAAACCTCAGTCATGTTCGCAGGCCACAGGATTCCACAATCAAACCACAGTCATGTTCCCAGGAGAAAGGTGTCCAGAAGCAAACCTCAGTCATGTTCCCAGGGAACAGGGTTCCAGAAACAAACCTCAGTCATGTTGCCAGGCCACAGGTTTCCACCATCAAACCTCAGACATATTCCCAAGCCACAGGGTTCCAGAATCAAACCGTTCTCATGTTCCCAGGCCACAGGGTTCCAGAATCCACTGATGACATGTTCCTCGGCCAGAGGGTTCCAGAATCCACTGATATCATGTTCCCAGGCCACAGGATTCCAGAATAAAACCTCAATCAAGTTCCCTGTCCACAGGGTTCCAGAACCAAGCCTCAGTCAGGTTCCCAGGGCCCAGAATTCCACAATCTAAACATATCTCATGTTCCCAGGGCACTGCATTCCAGAATCACGGCTCAGTCTTGTTCCTGGCCACAGGGTTCCAGAATCAAACCAATGTCAAGTTCCCAGGCCATGGGTTTCAAGTATCAGGTCTCAGTCATGTTTCCAGGGTACAGGGTTCTACAATCAAACCTCAGTCATGTTGCCAGTCCACAGATTTCTGCCATCAAACCTCAGTCAAGTTCCCAGGACACAGATTTCCAGAATCAAACTTCAGTCATATTCCCAGGCCACACTTTTCCAGAATCACGCCTCAGTCATGTTCCCAGGCCACAGCGTTCCAGAATCAAACCAATGTCAAACTCCTAGGCCATGGGTTTCCACTACCAGGCCACAGTCATGTTTCCAGGGCACAGGGTTCTACAATCAAACCTCAGTCATGTTGCCAGTCCACAGGTTTCTGCCATCAAACCTCAGTCAAGTTCCCAGGCCAAAGATTTCCAATATCAAACCTCAGTCATATTCGCAGGACACATGGTTCCAGAATCAAACCTCAGTCATGTTTGCAGGACCCATGATTCTACAATCAGAACACAGTCATGTTCCCAGCACAAAGGTGTCCAGAATCAAACCTCAGTCATGTTCCCAGGGAACAGGGTTCCAGAAACAAACCTCAGTCATGTTGCCAAGCCACAGGTTTCCACCATCAAACCTCAGACATGTTCCCAGGCCACAGGGTTGCAGAATCAAACCGTTCTCATGTTCCCAGGCCACAGGGTTCCAGAAACCACTGATGTCATGTTCCCAGGCCACAGGGTTCGAGAAACAATCCTCAGTTATTTTCGCAGGCTACAGGGTTCCAGAATAAAACCTCAGTCATGTTCCCAGTCCACAGGGTACCAAAACCAAGCCTCAGTCAGATTCCCAGGGCCCAGTATTCCACAATCTAAACAGATGTCATGTTCCCAGGCAACAGAATTCCAGAATCACGCCTCAGTATTGTTCCTGGCCACAGGGTTCCAGAATCAAACCAATGTCAAATTCCCAGGCCATGGGTTTCAAGTATCAGGTCGCAGTCATGTTTCCAGGGCACAGGGTTCTACAATCAAACCTCAGTAATGTTGCCAGTCCACAGATTTCTGCCATCAAACCTCAGTCAAGTTCCCAGGCCACAGATTTCCAGAATCAAACCTCAGTCATATTCCTAGGCCACACTTTTCCAGAATCACGCCTCAGTCATGTTACCAGGCCACCGGGTTCCAGAAACAATCCTCAGTTATATTCCCAGGCTACAGGGTTCCAGAATAAAACCTCAGTCATGTTCCCAGTCCACAGGGTTCCAGAATCAAACCAATGTCAATTTCCCAGGCCATGCGTTTCAAGTATCTGGTCGCAGTCATGTTTCCAGAGCACAGGGTCCAACAATCAAACCTCAGTAATGTTGCCAGTCCACAGATTTCTGCCATCAAACCTCAGTCAAGTTCCCAGGCCACAGATTTCCAGAATCAAACCTCAGTCATATTCCCAGGCCACAGTTTTCCAGAATCACGCCTCAGTCATGTTCCCTGGCCACAGGGATCCAGAATCAAACCTCAGTCATGTTGCCAGGCCATAGGATACCACCATCAAACCTCAGTCATATTCCCAGACCACAGGTTTCCACAATCAAACCGATTTCATGTTCCCAGGCAACAGGGTACCAGAATCCAAAGTGATGTCATGTTCCCAGGCCCCAGGATTCCTCAATCTAACATCAGTCATGTTCACAGGCCAATGGTTTCCAAAATCAAACCACAGTCATATTCCCAGGCCACATGGTTCCAGAATCAAACCTCAGTCATGTTCCCAGTCCACAGGATTCCAGAACCAAGCTTTCAGTCAGGTTCCCAGGGCACAGTATTCCATAATCTAAACAGATGTCATGTTCCCAGGCCGCAGGATTCCAGAATCACGCCTCAGTCATGTTCCCAGGCCACAGGGTTCCAGAATCAAACCAATGTCAAATTCCTAGGCCATGGGTTTCCAGTACCAAGCCACAGTCATGTTTCCTGGGCACAGGATTCCAGAATCTCGCCTCAGTCATATTCCCTAGCCACAGGGTTCCAGAATCAAACCAATGTCAAGTTCCCAAGCCATGGGTTTCAAGTATCAGGTCGCAGTCATGTTTCCAGGGTACAGGGTTCTACAATCAAACCTCAGTCATGTTGCCAGTCCACAGGTTTCTGCCATCAAACCTCAGTCAAGTTCCCAGGCCACAGATTTCCAGAATCAAAGCTCAGTCATGTTCCCATGACACATGGTTCCAGAATCAAACCTCAGTCATGTTCGCAGGCCACAGGATTCCACAATCAAACCACAGTCATGTTCCCAGGAGAAAGGTGTCCAGAAGCAAACCTCAGTCATGTTCCCAGGGAACAGGGTTCCAGAAACAAACCTCAGTCATGTTGCCAGGCCACAGGTTTCCACCATCAAACCTCAGACATATTCCCAAGCCACAGGGTTCCAGAATCAAACCGTTCTCATGTTCCCAGGCCACAGGGTTCCAGAATCCACTGATGACATGTTCCTCGGCCAGAGGGTTCCAGAATCCACTGATGTCATGTTCCCAGGCCACAGGATTCCAGAATAAAACCTCAATAAAGTTCCCTGTCCACAGGGTTCCAGAACCAAGCCTCAGTCAGGTTCCCAGGGCCCAGTATTCCACAATCTAAACATATCTCATGTTCCCAAGGCACTGCATTCCAGAATCACGCCTCAGTCTTGTTCCTGGCCACAGGGTTCCAGAATCAAACCAATGTCAAGTTCCCAGGCCATGGGTTTCAAGTATCAGGTCTCAGTCATGTTTCCAGGGTACAGGGTTCTACAATCAAACCTCAGTCATATTGCCAGTCCACAGATTTCTGCCATCAAACCTCAGTCAAGTTCCCAGGCCACAGATTTCCAGAATCAAACTTCAGTCATATTCCCAGGCCACACTTTTCCAGAATCACGCCTCAGTCATGTTCCCAGGCCACAGCGTTCCAGAATCAAACCAATGTCAAACTCCTAGGCCATGGGTTTCCACTACCAGGCCACAGTCATGTTTCCAGGGCACAGGGTTCTACAATCAAACCTCAGTCATGTTGCCAGTTCACAGGTTTCTGCCATCAAACCTCAGTCAAGTTCCCAGGCCAAAGATTTCCAATATCAAACCTCAGTCATATTCGCAGGACACATGGTTCCAGAATCAAACCTCAGTCATGTTTGCAGGACCCATGATTCTACAATCAGAACACAGTCATGTTCCCAGCACAAAGGTGTCCAGAATCAAACCTCAGTCATGTTCCCAGGGAACAGGGTTCCAGAAACAAACCTCAGTCATGTTGCCAAGCCACAGGTTTCCACCATCAAACCTCAGACATGTTCCCAGGCCACAGGGTTCCAGAATCAAACCGTTCTCATGTTCCCAGGCCACAGGGTTCCAGAAACCACTGATGTCATGTTCCCAGGCCACAGGGTTCGAGAAACAATCCTCAGTTATTTTCGCAGGCTACAGGGTTCCAGAATAAAACCTCAGTCATGTTCCCAGTCCACAGGGTACCAAAACCAAGCCTCAGTCAGATTCCCAGGGCCCAGTATTCCACAATCTAAACAGATGTCATGTTCCCAGGCAACAGGATTCCAGAATCACGCCTCAGTCTTGTTCCTGGCCACAGGGTTCCAGAATCAAACCAATGTCAAATTCCCAGGCCATGGGTTTCAAGTATCAGGTCGCAGTCATGTTTCCAGGGCACAGGGTTCTACAATCAAACCTCAGTAATGTTGCCAGTCCACAGATTTCTGCCATCAAACCTCAGTCAAGTTCCCAGGCCACAGATTTCCAGAATCAAACCTCAGTCATATTCCCAGGCCACACTTTTCCAGAATCACGCCTCAGTCATGTTACCAGGCCACCGGGTTCCAGAAACAATCCTCAGTTATATTCCCAGGCTACAGGGTTCCAGAATAAAACCTCAGTCATGTTCCCAGTCCACAGGGTTCCAGAATCAAACCAATGTCAATTTCCCAGGCCATGCGTTTCAAGTATCAGGTCGCAGTCATGTTTCCAGAGCACAGGGTTCAACAATCAAACCTCAGTAATGTTGCCAGTCCACAGATTTCTGCCATCAAACCTCAGTCAAGTTCCCAGGCCACAGATTTCCAGAATCAAACCTCAGTCATATTCCCAGGCCACAGTTTTCCAGAATCACGCCTCAGTCATGTTCCCTGGCCACAGGGATCCAGAATCAAACCTCAGTCATGTTGCCAGGCCATAGGGTACCACCATCAAACCTCAGTCATATTCCCAGACCACAGGTTTCCACAATCAAACCGATTTCATGTTCCCAGGCAACAGGGTACCAGAATCCAAAGTGATGTCATGTTCCCAGGCCCCAGGATTCCTCAATCTAACATCAGTCATGTTCACAGGCCAATGGTTTCCAAAATCAAACCACAGTCATATTCCCAGGCAACATGGTTCGAGAATCAAACCTCAGTCATGTTCCCAGTCCACAGGATTCCAGAACCAAGCTTTCAGTCAGGTTCCCAGGGCACAGTATTCCATAATCTAAACAGATGTCATGTTCCCAGGCCGCAGGATTCCAGAATCACGCCTCAGTCATGTTCCCAGGCCACAGGGTTCCAGAATCAAACCAATGTCAAATTCCTAGGCCATGGGTTTCCAGTACCAAGCCACAGTCATGTTTCCTGGGCACAGGATTCCAGAATCTCGCCTCAGTCATGTTCCCTGGCCACAGGGTTCCAGAATCAAACCAATGTCAAGTTCCCAAGCCATGGGTTTCAAGTATCAGGTCGCAGTCATGTTTCCAGGGCACAGGGTTCTACAATCAAACCTCAGTCATGTTGCCAGTCCACAGGTATCTGCCATCAAACCTCAGTCAAGTTCCCAGGCCACAGATTTCCAGAATCAAAGCTCAGTCATATTCCCATGACACATGGTTCCAGAATCAAACCTCAGTCATGTTCGCAGGCCACAGGTTTCCACAATCAAACCACAGTCATGTTCCCAGGAGAAAGGTGTCCAGAAGCAAACCTCAGTCATGTTGCCAGGCCACAGGTTTCCACCATCAAACCTCAGACATATTCCCAAGCCACAGGGTTCCAGAATCAAACCGTTCTCATGTTCCCAGGCCACAGGGTTCCAGAATGCACTGATGACATGTTCCTCGGCCAGAGGGTTCCAGAATCCACTGATGTCATGTTCCCAGGCCACAGGATTCCAGAATAAAACCTCAATCAAGTTCCCTGTCCACAGGGTTCCAGAAACAAGCCTCAGTCAGGTTCCCAGGGCCCAGAATTCCACAATCTAAACATATCTCATGTTCTCAGGGCACTGCATTCCAGAATCACGGCTCAGTCTTGTTCCTGGCCACAGGGTTCCAGAATCAAACCAATGTCAAGTTCCCAGGCCATGGGTTTCAAGTATCAGGTCTCAGTCATGTTTCCAGGGTACAGGGTTCTACAATCAAACCTCAGTCATATTGCCAGTCCACAGATTTCTGCCATCAAACCTCAGTCAAGTTCCCAGGACACAGACTTCCAGAATCAAACTTCAGTCATATTCCCAGGCCACACTTTTCCAGAATCACGCCTCAGTCATGTTTACAGGCCACAGCGTTCCAGAATCAAACCAATGTCAAACTCCTAGGCCATGGGTTTCCACTACCAGGCCACAGTCATGTTTCCAGGGCACAGGGTTCTACAATCAAACCTCAGTCATGTTGCCAGTCCACAGGTTTCTGCCATCAAACCTCAGTCAAGTTCCCAGGCCAAAGATTTCCAATATCAAACCTCAGTCATATTCGCAGGACACATGGTTCCAGAATCAAACCTCAGTCATGTTTGCAGGACCCATGATTCTACAATCAGAACACAGTCATGTTCCCAGCACAAAGGTGTCCAGAATCAAACCTCAGTCATGTTCCCAGGGAACAGGGTTCCAGAAACAAACCTCAGTCATGTTGCCAAGCCACAGGTTTCCACCATCAAACCTCAGACATGTTCCCAGGCCACAGGGTTGCAGAATCAAACCGTTCTCATGTTCCCAGGCCACAGGGTTCCAGAAACCACTGATGTCATGTTCCCAGGCCACAGGATTCCAGAATAAAACCTCAGTCAAGTTCCCTGTCCACAGGGTTCCAGAACCAAGCCTCAGTCAGGTTCCCAGGGCCCAGTATTCCACAATCTAAACAGATGTCATGTTCCCAGGGCACAGCATTCCAGAATCACGCCTCAGTCTTGTTCCAGGCCACAGGGTTCCAGAATCAAACCAATGTCAAGTTCCCAGGCCATGGGTTTCAAGTATCAGGTCTCAGTCATGTTTCCAGGGTACAGGGTTCTACAATCAAACCTCAGTCATGTTGCCAGTCCACAGATTTCTGCCATCAAACCTCAGTCAAGTTCCCAGGCCACAGATTTCCAGAATCAAACCTCAGTCATATTCCCAGGCCACACTTTTCCAGAATCACGCCTCAGTCATGTTACCAGGCCACCGGGTTCCAGAAACAATCCTCAGTTATATTCCCAGGCTACAGGGTTCCAGAATAAAACCTCAGTCATGTTCCCAGTCCACAGGGTTCCAGAATCAAACCAAAGTCAATTTCCCAGGCCATGCGTTTCAAGTATCAGGTCTCAGTCATGTTTCCAGAGCACAGGGTTCTACAATCAAACCTAAGTAATGTTGCCAGTCCACAGATTTCTGCCATCAAACCTCAGTCAAGTTCCCAGGCCACAGATTTCCAGAGTCAAACCTCAGTCATATTCCCAGGCCACAGTTTTCCAGAATCACGCCTCAGTCATGTTCCCTGGCCCCAGGGATCCAGAATCAAACCTCAGTCATGTTACCAGGCCATAGGATACCACCATCAAACCTCAGTCATATTCCCAGACCACAGGTTTCCACAATCAAACCGATTTCATGTTCCCAGGCAACAGGGTACCAGAATCCAAAGTGATGTCATGTTCCCAGGCCCCAGGATTCCTCAATCTAACATCAGTCATGTTCACAGGCCAATGGTTTCCAAAATCAAACCACAGTCATATTCCCAGGCAACATGGTTCCAGAATCAAACCTCAGTCATGTTCCCAGTCCACAGGATTCCAGAACCAAGCTTTCAGTCAGGTTCCCAGGGCACAGTATTCCATAATCTAAACAGATGTCATGTTCCCAGGCCGCAGGATTCCAGAATCACGCCTCAGTCATGTTCCCAGGCCACAGGGTTCCAGAATCAAACCAATGTCAAATTCCTAGGCCATGGGTTTCCAGTACCAAGCCACAGTCATGTTTCCTGGGCACAGGATTCCAGAATCTCGCCTCAGTCATGTTCCCTGGCCACAGGGTTCCAGAATCAAACCAATGTCAAGTTCCCAAGCCATGGGTTTCAAGTATCAGGTCGCAGTCATGTTTCCAGGGCAAAGGGTTCTACAATCAAACCTCAGTCATGTTGCCAGTCCACAGGTTTCTGCCATCAAACCTCAGTCAAGTTCCCAGGCCACAGATTTCCAGAATCAAAGCTCAGTCATATTCCCATGACACATGGTTCCAGAATCAAACCTCAGTCATGTTCGCAGGCCACAGGATTCCACAATCAAACCACAGTCATGTTCCCAGGAGAAAGGTGTCCAGAAGCAAACCTCAGTCATGTTCCCAGGGAACAGGGTTCCAGAAACAAACCTCAGTCATGTTGCCAGGCCACAGGTTTCCACCATCAAACCTCAGACATATTCCCAAGCCACAGGGTTCCAGAATCAAAAAGTTCTCATGTTCCCATGCCACAAGGTTCCAGAATCCACTGATGACATGTTCCTCGGCCACAGGGTTCCAGAATCCACTGATGTCATGTTCCCAGGCCACAGGATTCCAGAATAAAACCTCAATCAAGTTCCCTGTCCACAGGGTTCCAGAACCAAGCCTCAGTCAGGTTCCCAGGGCCCAGAATTCGAGAATCTAAACATATCTCATATTCCCAGGGCACTGCATTCCAGAATCACGCCTCAGTCTTGTTCCTGGCCACAGGGTTCCAGAATCAAACCAATGTCAAGTTCCCAGGCCATGGGTTTCAAGTATCAGGTCTCAGTCATGTTTCCAGGGTACAGGGTTCTACAATCAAACCTCAGTCATGTTGCCAGTCCACAGATTTCTGCCATCAAACCTCAGTCAAGTTCCCAGGCCACAGATTTCCAGAATCAAACTTCACTCATATTCCCAGGCCACACTTTTCCAGAATCACGCCTCAGTCATGTTCCCAGGCCACAGCGTTCCAGAATCAAACCAATGTCAAACTCCTAGGCCATGGGTTTCCACTACCAGGCCACAGTCATGTTTCCAGGGCACAGGGTTCTACAATCAAACCTCAGTCATGTTGCCAGTCCACAGGTTTCTGCCATCAAACCTCAGTCAAGTTCCCAGGCCAAAGATTTCCAATATCAAACCTCAGTCATATTCGCAGGACACATGGTTCCAGAATCAAACCTCAGTCATGTTTGCAGGACCCATGATTCTACAATCAGAACACAGTCATGTTCCCAGCACAAAGGTGTCCAGAATCAAACCTCAGTCATGTTCCCAGGGAACAGGGTTCCAGAAACAAACCTCAGTCATGTTGCCAAGCCACAGGTTTCCACCATCAAACCTCAGACATGTTCCCAGGCCACAGGGTTCCAGAATCAAACCGTTCTCATGTTCCCAGGCCACAGGGTTCCAGAAACCACTGATGTCATGTTCCCAGGCCACAGGGTTCGAAAAACAATCCTCAGTTATTTTTGCAGGCTACAGGGTTCCAGAATAAAACCTCAGTCATGTTCCCAGTCCACAGGGTACCAAAACCAAGCCTCAGTCAGATTCCCAGGGCCCAGTATTCCACAATCTAAACAGATGTCATGTTCCCAGGCAACAGAATTCCAGAATCACGCCTCAGTCTTGTTCCTGGCCACAGGGTTCCAGAATCAAACCAATGTCAAATTCCCAGGCCATGGGTTTCAAGTATCAGGTCGCAGTCATGTTTCCAGGGCACAGGGTTCTACAATCAAACCTCAGTAATGTTGCCAGTCCACAGATTTCTGCCATCAAACCTCAGTCAAGTTCCCAGGCCACAGATTTCCAGAATCAAACCTCAGTCATATTCCCAGGCCACACTTTTCCAGAATCACGCCTCAGTCATGTTACCAGGCCACCGGGTTCCAGAAACAATCCTCAGTTATATTCCCAGGCTACAGGGTTCCAGAATAAAACCTCAGTCATGTTCCCAGTCCACAGGGTTCCAGAATCAAACCAATGTCAATTTCTCAGGCCATGCGTTTCAAGTATCAGGTCACAGTCATGTTTCCAGAGCACAGGGTTCAACAGTCAAACCTCAGTAATGTTGCCAGTCCACAGATTTCTGCCATCAAACCTCAGTCAAGTTCCCAGGCCACAGATTTCCAGAATCAAACCTCAGTCATATTCCCAGGCCACAGTTTTCCAGAATCACGCCTCAGTCATGTTCCCTGGCCACAGGGATCCAGAATCAAACCTCAGTCATGTTGCCAGGCCATAGGGTACCACCATCAAACCTCAGTCATATTCCCAGACCACAGGTTTCCACAATCAAACCGATTTCATGTTCCCAGGCAACAGGGTACCAGAATCCAAAGTGATGTCATGTTCCCAGGCCCCAGGATTCCTCAATCTAACATCAGTCATGTTCACAGGCCAATGGTTTCCAAAATCAAACCACAGTCATATTCCCAGGCCACATGGTTCCAGAATCAAACCTCAGTCATGTTCCCAGTCCACAGGATTCCAGAACCAAGCTTTCAGTCAGGTTCCCAGGGCACAGTATTCCATAATCTAAACAGATGTCATGTTCCCAGGCCGCAGGATTCCAGAATCACGCCTCAGTCATGTTCCCAGGCCACAGGGTTCCAGAATCAAACCAATGTCAAATTCCTAGGCCATGGGTTTCCAGTACCAAGCCACAGTCATGTTTCCTGGGCACAGGATTCCAGAATCTCGCCTCAGTCATGTTCCCTGGCCACAGGGTTCCAGAATCAAACCAATGTCAAGTTCCCAAGCCATGGGTTTCAAGTATCAGGTCGCAGTCATGTTTCCAGGGCACAGGGTTCTACAATCAAACCTCAGTCATGTTGCCAGTACACAGGTTTCTGCCATCAAACCTCAGTCAAGTTCCCAGGCCAAAGATTTACAATATCAAACCTCAGTCATATTCCCATGACACATGGTTCCAGAATCAAACCTCAGTCATGTTCGCAGGCCACAGGATTCCACAATCAAACCACAGTCATGTTCCCAGGAGAAAGGTGTCCAGAAGCAAACCTCAGTCATGTTCCCAGGGAACAGGGTTCCAGAAACAAACCTCAGTCATGTTGCCAGGCCACAGGTTTCCACCATCAAACCTCAGACATATTCCCAAGCCACAGGGTTCCAGAATCAAACCGTTCTCATGTTCCCATGCCACAGGGTTCCAGAATCCACTGATGACATGTTCCTCGGCCAGAGGGTTCCAGAATCCACTGATGTCATGTTCCCAGGCCACAGGATTCCAGAATAAAACCTCAATCAAGTTCCCTGTCCACAGGGTTCCAGAACCAAGCCTCAGTCAGGTTCCCAGGGCCCAGAATTCCACAATCTAAACATATCTCATGTTCCCAGGGCACTGCATTCCAGAATCACGGCTCAGTCTTGTTCCTGGCCACAGGGTTCCAGAATCAAACCAATGTCAAGTTCCCAGGCCATGGGTTTCAAGTATCAGGTCTCAGTCATGTTTCCAGGGTACAGGGTTCTACAATCAAACCTCAGTCATATTGCCAGTCCACAGATTTCTGCCATCAAACCTCAGTCAAGTTCCCAGGCCACAGACTTCCAGAATCAAACTTCAGTCATATTCCCAGGCCACACTTTTCCAGAATCACGCCTCAGTCATATTTCCAGGCCACAGCGTTCCAGAATCAAACCAATGTCAAACTCCTAGGCCATGGGTTTCCACTACCAGGCCACAGTCATTTTTCCAGGGCACAGGGTTCTACAATCAAACCTCAGTCATGTTGCCAGTCCACAGGTTTCTGCCATCAAACCTCAGTCAAGTTCCCAGGCCAAAGATTTCCAATATCAAACCTCAGTCATATTCGCAGGACACATGGTTCCAGAATCAAACCTCAGTCATGTTTGCAGGACCCATGATTCTACAATCAGAACACAGTCATGTTCCCAGCACAAAGGTGTCCAGAATCAAACCTCAGTCATGTTCCCAGGGAACAGGGTTCCAGAAACAAACCTCAGTCATGTTGCCAAGCCACAGGTTTCCACCATCAAACCTCAGACATGTTCCCAGGCCACAGGGTTGCAGAATCAAACCGTTCTCATGTTCCCAGGCCACAGGGTTCCAGAAACCACTGATGTCATGTTCCCAGGCCACAGGGTTCGAGAAACAATCCTCAGTTATTTTCGCAGGCTACAGGGTTCCAGAATAAAACCTCAGTCATGTTCCCAGTCCACAGGGTACCAAAACCAAGCCTCAGTCAGATTCCCAGGGCCCAGTATTCCACAATCTAAACAGATGTCATGTTCCCAGGCAACAGGATTCCAGAATCACGCCTCAGTCTTGTTCCTGGCCACAGGGTTCCAGAATCAAACCAATGTCAAATTCCCAGGCCATGGGTTTCAAGTATCAGGTCGCAGTCATGTTTCCAGGGCACAGGGTTCTACAATCAAACCTCAGTCATGTTGCCAGTCCACAGATTTCTGCCATCAAACCTCAGTCAAGTTCCCAGGCCACAGATTTCCAGAATCAAACCTCAGTCATATTCCCAGGCCACACTTTTCCAGAATCACGCCTCAGTCATGTTACCAGGCCACCGGGTTCCAGAAACAATCCTCAGTTATATTCCCAGGCTACAGGGTTCCAGAATAAAACCTCAGTCATGTTCCCAGTCCACAGGGTTCCAGAATCAAACCAATGTCAATTTCCCAGGCCATGCGTTTCAAGTATCAGGTCTCAGTCATGTTTCCAGAGCACAGGGTTCTACAATCAAACCTAAGTAATGTTGCCAGTCCACAGATTTCTGCCATCAAACCTCAGTCAAGTTCCCAGGCCACAGATTTCCAGAGTCAAACCTCAGTCATATTCCCAGGCCACAGTTTTCCAGAATCACGCCTCAGTCATGTTCCCTGGCCCCAGGGATCCAGAATCAAACCTCAGTCATGTTGCCAGGCCATAGGATACCACCATCAAACCTCAGTCATATTCCCAGACCACAGGTTTCCACAATCAAACCGATTTCATGTTCCCAGGCAACAGGGTACCAGAATCCAAAGTGATGTCATGTTCCCAGGCCCCAGGATTCCTCAATCTAACATCAGTCATGTTCACAGGCCAATGGTTTCCAAAATCAAACCACAGTCATATTCCCAGGCAATATGGTTCCAGAATCAAACCTCAGTCATGTTCCCAGTCCACAGGATTCCAGAACCAAGCTTTCAGTCAGGTTCCCAGGGCACAGTATTCCATAATCTAAACAGATGTCATGTTCCCAGGCCGCAGGATTCCAGAATCACGCCTCAGTCATGTTCCCAGGCCACAGGGTTCCAGAATCAAACCAATGTCAAATTCCTAGGCCATGGGTTTCCAGTACCAAGCCACAGTCATGTTTCCTGGGCACAGGATTCCAGAATCTCGCCTCAGTCATGTTCCCTGGCCACAGGGTTCCAGAATCAAACCAATGTCAAGTTCCCAAGCCATGGGTTTCAAGTATCAGGTCGCAGTCATGTTTCCAGGGCAAAGGGTTCTACAATCAAACCTCAGTCATGTTGCCAGTCCACAGGTTTCTGCCATCAAACCTCAGTCAAGTTCCCAGGCCACAGATTTCCAGAATCAAAGCTCAGTCATATTCCCATGACACATGGTTCCAGAATCAAACCTCAGTCATGTTCGCAGGCCACAGGATTCCACAATCAAACCACAGTCATGTTCCCAGGAGAAAGGTGTCCAGAAGCAAACCTCAGTCATGTTCCCAGGGAACAGGGTTCCAGAAACAAACCTCAGTCATGTTGCCAGGCCACAGGTTTCCACCATCAAACCTCAGACATATTCCCAAGCCACAGGGTTCCAGAATCAAAAAGTTCTCATGTTCCCATGCCACAAGGTTCCAGAATCCACTGATGACATGTTCCTCGGCCACAGGGTTCCAGAATCCACTGATGTCATGTTCCCAGGCCACAGGATTCCAGAATAAAACCTCAATCAAGTTCCCTGTCCACAGGGTTCCAGAACCAAGCCTCAGTCAGGTTCCCAGGGCCCAGAATTCCACAATCTAAACATATCTCATGTTCCCAGGGCACTGCATTCCAGAATCACGGCTCAGTCTTGTTCCTGGCCACAGGGTTCCAGAATCAAACCAATGTCAAGTTCCCAGGCCATGGGTTTCAAGTATCAGGTCTCAGTCATGTTTCCAGGGTACAGGGTTCTACAATCAAACCTCAGTCATATTGCCAGTCCACAGATTTCTGCCATCAAACCTCAGTCAAGTTCCCAGGCCACAGACTTCCAGAATCAAACTTCAGTCATATTCCCAGGCCACACTTTTCCAGAATCACGCCTCAGTCATATTTCCAGGCCACAGCGTTCCAGAATCAAACCAATGTCAAACTCCTAGGCCATGGGTTTCCACTACCAGGCCACAGTCATTTTTCCAGGGCACAGGGTTCTACAATCAAACCTCAGTCATGTTGCCAGTCCACAGGTTTCTGCCATCAAACCTCAGTCAAGTTCCCAGGCCAAAGATTTCCAATATCAAACCTCAGTCATATTCGCAGGACACATGGTTCCAGAATCAAACCTCAGTCATGTTTGCAGGACCCATGATTCTACAATCAGAACACAGTCATGTTCCCAGCACAAAGGTGTCCAGAATCAAACCTCAGTCATGTTCCCAGGGAACAGGGTTCCAGAAACAAACCTCAGTCATGTTGCCAAGCCACAGGTTTCCACCATCAAACCTCAGACATGTTCCCAGGCCACAGGGTTGCAGAATCAAACCGTTCTCATGTTCCCAGGCCACAGGGTTCCAGAAACCACTGATGTCATGTTCCCAGGCCACAGGGTTCGAGAAACAATCCTCAGTTATTTTCGCAGGCTACAGGGTTCCAGAATAAAACCTCAGTCATGTTCCCAGTCCACAGGGTACCAAAACCAAGCCTCAGTCAGATTCCCAGGGCCCAGTATTCCACAATCTAAACAGATGTCATGTTCCCAGGCAACAGGATTCCAGAATCACGCCTCAGTCTTGTTCCTGGCCACAGGGTTCCAGAATCAAACCAATGTCAAATTCCCAGGCCATGGGTTTCAAGTATCAGGTCGCAGTCATGTTTCCAGGGCACAGGGTTCTACAATCAAACCTCAGTCATGTTGCCAGTCCACAGATTTCTGCCATCAAACCTCAGTCAAGTTCCCAGGCCACAGATTTCCAGAATCAAACCTCAGTCATATTCCCAGGCCACACTTTTCCAGAATCACGCCTCAGTCATGTTACCAGGCCACCGGGTTCCAGAAACAATCCTCAGTTATATTCCCAGGCTACAGGGTTCCAGAATAAAACCTCAGTCATGTTCCCAGTCCACAGGGTTCCAGAATCAAACCAATGTCAATTTCCCAGGCCATGCGTTTCAAGTATCAGGTCTCAGTCATGTTTCCAGAGCACAGGGTTCTACAATCAAACCTAAGTAATGTTGCCAGTCCACAGATTTCTGCCATCAAACCTCAGTCAAGTTCCCAGGCCACAGATTTCCAGAGTCAAACCTCAGTCATATTCCCAGGCCACAGTTTTCCAGAATCACGCCTCAGTCATGTTCCCTGGCCCCAGGGATCCAGAATCAAACCTCAGTCATGTTGCCAGGCCATAGGATACCACCATCAAACCTCAGTCATATTCCCAGACCACAGGTTTCCACAATCAAACCGATTTCATGTTCCCAGGCAACAGGGTACCAGAATCCAAAGTGATGTCATGTTCCCAGGCCCCAGGATTCCTCAATCTAACATCAGTCATGTTCACAGGCCAATGGTTTCCAAAATCAAACCACAGTCATATTCCCAGGCAATATGGTTCCAGAATCAAACCTCAGTCATGTTCCCAGTCCACAGGATTCCAGAACCAAGCTTTCAGTCAGGTTCCCAGGGCACAGTATTCCATAATCTAAACAGATGTCATGTTCCCAGGCCGCAGGATTCCAGAATCACGCCTCAGTCATGTTCCCAGGCCACAGGGTTCCAGAATCAAACCAATGTCAAATTCCTAGGCCATGGGTTTCCAGTACCAAGCCACAGTCATGTTTCCTGGGCACAGGATTCCAGAATCTCGCCTCAGTCATGTTCCCTGGCCACAGGGTTCCAGAATCAAACCAATGTCAAGTTCCCAAGCCATGGGTTTCAAGTATCAGGTCGCAGTCATGTTTCCAGGGCAAAGGGTTCTACAATCAAACCTCAGTCATGTTGCCAGTCCACAGGTTTCTGCCATCAAACCTCAGTCAAGTTCCCAGGCCACAGATTTCCAGAATCAAAGCTCAGTCATATTCCCATGACACATGGTTCCAGAATCAAACCTCAGTCATGTTCGCAGGCCACAGGATTCCACAATCAAACCACAGTCATGTTCCCAGGAGAAAGGTGTCCAGAAGCAAACCTCAGTCATGTTCCCAGGGAACAGGGTTCCAGAAACAAACCTCAGTCATGTTGCCAGGCCACAGGTTTCCACCATCAAACCTCAGACATATTCCCAAGCCACAGGGTTCCAGAATCAAAAAGTTCTCATGTTCCCATGCCACAAGGTTCCAGAATCCACTGATGACATGTTCCTCGGCCACAGGGTTCCAGAATCCACTGATGTCATGTTCCCAGGCCACAGGATTCCAGAATAAAACCTCAATCAAGTTCCCTGTCCACAGGGTTCCAGAACCAAGCCTCAGTCAGGTTCCCAGGGCCCAGAATTCCACAATCTAAACATATCTCATGTTCCCAGGGCACTGCATTCCAGAATCACGCCTCAGTCTTGTTCCTGGCCACAGGGTTCCAGAATCAAACCAATGTCAAGTTCCCAGGCCATGGGTTTCAAGTATCAGGTCTCAGTCATGTTTCCAGGGTACAGGGTTCTACAATCAAACCTCAGTCATGTTGCCAGTCCACAGATTTCTGCCATCAAACCTCAGTCAAGTTCCCAGGCCACAGATTTCCAGAATCAAACTTCACTCATATTCCCAGGCCACACTTTTCCAGAATCACGCCTCAGTCATGTTCCCAGGCCACACCGTTCCAGAATCAAACCAATGTCAAACTCCTAGGCCATGGGTTTCCACTACCAGGCCACAGTCATGTTTCCAGGGCACAGGGTTCTACAATCAAACCTCAGTCATGTTGCCAGTCCACAGGTTTCTGCCATCAAACCTCAGTCAAGTTCCCAGGCCAAAGATTTCCAATATCAAACCTCAGTCATATTCGCAGGACACATGGTTCCAGAATCAAACCTCAGTCATGTTTGCAGGACCCATGATTCTACAATCAGAACACAGTCATGTTCCCAGCACAAAGGTGTCCAGAATCAAACCTCAGTCATGTTCCCAGGGAACAGGGTTCCAGAAACAAACCTCAGTCATGTTGCCAAGCCACAGGTTTCCACCATCAAACCTCAGACATGTTCCCAGGCCACAGGGTTGCAGAATCAAACCGTTCTCATGTTCCCAGGCCACAGGGTTCCAGAAACCACTGATGTCATGTTCCCAGGCCACAGGGTTCGAGAAACAATCCTCAGTTATTTTCGCAGGCTACAGGGTTCCAGAATAAAACCTCAGTCATGTTCCCAGTCCACAGGGTACCAAAACCAAGCCTCAGTCAGATTCCCAGGGCCCAGTATTCCACAATCTAAACAGATGTCATGTTCCCAGGCAACAGGATTCCAGAATCACGCCTCAGTCTTGTTCCTGGCCACAGGGTTCCAGAATCAAACCAATGTCAAATTCCCAGGCCATGGGTTTCAAGTATCAGGTCACAGTCATGTTTCCAGGGCACAGGGTTCTACAATCAAACCTCAGTCATGTTGCCAGTCCACAGATTTCTGCCATCAAACCTCAGTCAAGTTCCCAGGCCACAGATTTCCAGAATCAAACCTCAGTCATATTCCCAGGCCACACTTTTCCCGAATCACGCCTCAGTCATGTTACCAGGCCACCGGGTTCCAGAAACAATCCTCAGTTATATTCCCAGGCTACAGGGTTCCAGAATAAAACCTCAGTCATGTTCCCAGTCCACAGGGTTCCAGAATCAAACCAATGTCAATTTCCCAGGCCATGCGTTTCAAGTATCAGGTCGCAGTCATGTTTCCAGAGCACAGGGTTCAACAATCAAACCTCAGTAATGTTGCCAGTCCACAGATTTCTGCCATCAAACCTCAGTCAAGTTCCCAGGCCACAGATTTCCAGAATCAAACCTCAGTCATATTCCCAGGCCACAGTTTTCCAGAATCACGCCTCAGTCATGTTCCCTGGCCACAGGGATCCAGAATCAAACCTCAGTCATGTTGCCAGGCCATAGGATACCACCATCAAACCTCAGTCATATTCCCAGACCACAGGTTTCCACAATCAAACCGATTTCATGTTCCCAGGCAACAGGGTACCAGAATCCAAAGTGATGTCATGTTCCCAGGCCCCAGGATTCCTCAATCTAACATCAGTCATGTTCACAGGCCAATGGTTTCCAAAATCAAACCACAGTCATATTCCCAGGCAACATGGTTCGAGAATCAAACCTCAGTCATGTTCCCAGTCCACAGGATTCCAGAACCAAGCTTTCAGTCAGGTTCCCAGGGCACAGTATTCCATAATCTAAACAGATGTCATGTTCCCAGGCCGCAGGATTCCAGAATCACGCCTCAGTCATGTTCCCAGGCCACAGGGTTCCAGAATCAAACCAATGTCAAATTCCTAGGCCATGGGTTTCCAGTACCAAGCCACAGTCATGTTTCCTGGGCATAGGATTCCAGAATCTCGCCTCAGTCATGTTCCCTGGCCACAGGGTTCCAGAATCAAACCAATGTCAAGTTCCCAAGCCATGGGTTTCAAGTATCAGGTCGCAGTCATGTTTCCAGGGCACAGGGTTCTACAATCAAACCTCAGTCATGTTGCCAGTCCACAGGTTTCTGCCATCAAACCTCAGTCAAGTTCCCAGGCCACAGATTTCCAGAATCAAAGCTCAGTCATATTCCCATGACACATGGTTCCAGAATCAAACCTCAGTCATGTTCGCAGGCCACAGGATTCCACAATCAAACCACAGTCATGTTCCCAGGAGAAAGGTGTCCAGAAGCAAACCTCAGTCATGTTCCCAGGGAACAGGGTTCCAGAAACAAACCTCAGTCATGTTGCCAGGCCACAGGTTTCCACCATCAAACCTCAGACATATTCCCAAGCCACAGGGTTCCAGAATCAAACCATTCTCATGTTCCCAGGCCACAGGGTTCCAGAATCCACTGATGACATGTTCCCCGGCCACAGGGTTCCAGATTCCACTGATGTCATGTTCCCAGGCCACAGGATTCCAGAATAAAACCTCAGTCAAGTTCCCTGTCCACAGGGTTCCAGAACCAAGCCTCAGTCAGGTTCCCAGGGCCCAGTATTCCACAATCTAAACAGATGTCATGTTCCCAGGGCACAGCATTCCAGAATCACGCCTCAGTCTTGTTCCTGGCCACAGGGTTCCAGAATCAAACCAATGTCAAGTTCCCAGGCCATGGGTTTCAAGTATCAGGTCTCAGTCATGTTTCCAGGGTACAGGGTTCTACAATCAAACCTCAGTCATGTTGCCAGTCCACAGATTTCTGCCATCAAACCTCAGTCAAGTTCCCAGGACACAGATTTCCAGAATCAAACTTCAGTCATATTCCCAGGCCACACTTTTCCAGAATCACGCCTCAGTCATGTTCCCAGGCCACAGCGTTCCAGAATCAAACCAATGTCAAACTCCTAGGCCATGGGTTTCCACTACCAGGCCACAGTCATGTTTCCAGGGCACAGGGTTCTACAATCAAACCTCAGTCATGTTGCCAGTCCACAGGTTTCTGCCATCAAACCTCAGTCAAGTTCCCAGGCCAAAGATTTCCAATATCAAACCTCAGTCATATTCGCAGGACACATGGTTCCAGAATCAAACCTCAGTCATGTTTGCAGGACCCATGATTCTACAATCAGAACACAGTCATGTTCCCAGCACAAAGGTGTCCAGAATCAAACCTCAGTCATGTTCCCAGGGAACAGGGTTCCAGAAACAAACCTCAGTCATGTTGCCAAGCCACAGGTTTCCACCATCAAACCTCAGACATGTTCCCAGGCCACAGGGTTCCAGAATCAAACCGTTCTCATGTTCCCAGGCCACAGGGTTCCAGAATCTACTGATGTCATGTTCCCAGGCCACAGGGTTCGAGAAACAATCCTCAGTTATTTTTGCAGGCTACAGGGTTCCAGAATAAAACCTGAGTCATGTTCCCAGTCCACAGGGTTCCAGAACCAAGCCTCAGTCAGATTCCCAGGGCCCAGTATTCCACAATCTAAACAGATGTCATGTTCGCAGGCAACAGAATTCCAGAATCACGCCTAAGTCTTGTTCCTGGCCACAGGGTTCCAGAATCAAACCAATGTCAAATTCCCAGGCCATGGGTTTCAAGTATCAGGTCTCAGTCATGTTTCCAGGGCACAGGGTTCTACAATCAAACCTCAGTCATGTTGCCAGTCCACAGATTTCTGCCATCAAACCTCAGTCAACTTCCCAGGCCACAGATTTCCAGAATCAAACCTCAGTCATATTCCCAGGCCACACTTTTCCAGAATCACGCCTCAGTCATGTTACCAGGCCACCGGGTTCCAGAAACAATCCTCAGTTATATTCCCAGGCTACAGGGTTCCAGAATAAAACCTCAGTCATGTTCCCAGTCCACAGGGTTCCAGAATCATACCAATGTCAATTTCCCAGGCCATGCGTTTCAAGTATCAGGTCTCAGTCATGTTTCCATAGCACAGGGTTCTACAATCAAACCTAAGTAATGTTGCCAGTCCACAGATTTCTGCCATCAAACCTCAGTCAAGTTCCCAGGCCACAGATTTCCAGAGTCAAACCTCAGTCATATTCCCAGGCCACAGTTTTCCAGAATCACGCCTCAGTCATGTTCCCTGGCCACAGGGATCCAGAATCAAACCTCAGTCATGTTGCCAGGCCATAGGATACCACCATCAAACCTCAGTCATATTCCCAGACCACAGGTTTCCACAATCAAACCGATTTCATGTTCCCAGGCAACAGGGTACCAGAATCCAAAGTGATGTCATGTTCCCAGGCCCCAGGATTCCTCAATCTAACATCAGTCATGTTCACAGGCCAATGGTTTCCAAAATCAAACCACAGTCATATTCCCAGGCCACATGGTTCCAGAATCAAACCTCAGTCATGTTCCCAGTCCACAGGATTCCAGAACCAAGCTTTCAGTCAGGTTCCCAGGGCACAGTATTCCATAATCTAAACAGATGTCATGTTCCCAGGCCGCAGGATTCCAGAATCACGCCTCAGTCATGTTCCCAGGCCACAGGGTTCCAGAATCAAACCAATGTCAAATTCCTAGGCCATGGGTTTCCAGTACCAAGCCACAGTCATGTTTCCTGGGCACAGGATTCCAGAATCTCGCCTCAGTCATGTTCCCTGGCCACAGGGTTAAAGAATCAAACCAATGTCAAGTTCCCAGGCCATGGGTTTCAAGTATCAGGTCTCAGTCATGTTTCCAGGGTACAGGGTTCTACAATCAAACCTCAGTCATGTTGCCAGTCCACAGATTTCTGCCATCAAACCTCAGTCAAGTTCCCAGGCCACAGATTTCCAGAATCAAACTTCAGTCATATTCCCAGGCCACACTTTTCCAGAATCATGCCTCAGTCATGTTCCCAGGCCACAGCGTTCCAGAATCAAACCAATGTCAAACTCCTAGGCCATGGGTTTCCACTACCAGGCCACAGTCATGTTTCCAGGGCACAGGGTTCTACAATCAAACCTCAGTCATGTTGCCAGTCCACAGGTTTCTGCCATCAAACCTCAGTCAAGTTCCCAGGCCAAAGATTTCCAATATCAAACCTCAGTCATATTCGCAGGACACATGGTTCCAGAATCAAACCTCAGTCATGTTTGCAGGACCCATGATTCTACAATCAGAACACAGTCATGTTCCCAGCACAAAGGTGTCCAGAATCAAACCTCAGTCATGTTCCCAGGGAACAGGGTTCCAGAAACAAACCTCAGTCATGTTGCCAAGCCACAGGTTTCCACCATCAAACCTCAGACATGTTCCCAGGCCACAGGGTTCCAGAATCAAACCGTTCTCATGTTCCCAGGCCACAGGGTTCCAGAATCCACTGATGTCATGTTCCCAGGCCACAGGGTTCGAGAAACAATCCTCAGTTATTTTCGCAGGCTACAGGGTTCCAGAATAAAACCTCAGTCATGTTCCCAGTCCACAGGGTACCAAAACCAAGCCTCAGTCAGATTCCCAGGGCCCAGTATTCCACAATCTAAACAGATGTCATGTTCCCAGGCAACAGAATTCCAGAATCACGCCTCAGTCTTGTTCCTGGCCACAGGGTTCCAGAATCAAACCAATGTCAAATTCCCAGGCCATGGGTTTCAAGTATCAGGTCGCAGTCATGTTTCCAGGGCACAGGGTTCTACAATCAAACCTCAGTAATGTTGCCAGTCCACAGATTTCTGCCATCAAACCTCAGTCAAGTTCCCAGGCCACAGATTTCCAGAATCAAACCTCAGTCATATTCCCAGGCCACACTTTTCCAGAATCACGCCTCAGTCATGTTACCAGGCCACCGGGTTCCAGAAACAATCCTCAGGTATATTCCCAGGCTACAGGGTTCCAGAATAAAACCTCAGTCATGTTCCCGGTCCACAGGGTTCCAGAATCAAACCAATGTCAATTTCCCAGGCCATGCGTTTCAAGTATCAGGTCGCAGTCATGTTTCCAGAGCACAGGGTTCAACAGTCAAACCTCAGTAATGTTGCCAGTCCACAGATTTCTGCCATCAAACCTCAGTCAAGTTCCCAGGCCACAGATTTCCAGAATCAAACCTCAGTCATATTCCCAGGCCACACTTTTCCAGAATCACGCCTCAGTCATGTTACCAGGCCACCGGGTTCCAGAAACAATCCTCAGTTATATTCCCAGGCTACAGGGTTCCAGAATAAAACCTCAGTCATGTTCCCGGTCCACAGGGTTCCAGAATCAAACCAATGTCAATTTCCCAGGCCATGCGTTTCAAGTATCAGTTCGCAGTCATGTTTCCAGAGCACAGGGTTCAACAGTCAAACCTCAGTAATGTTGCCAGTCCACAGATTTCTGCCATCAAACCTCAGTCAAGTTCCCAGGCCACAGATTTCCAGAATCAAACCTCAGTCATATTCCCAGGCCACACTTTTCCAGAATCACGCCTCAGTAATGTTACCAGGCCACCGGGTTCCAGAAACAATCCTCAGTTATATTCCCAGGCTACAGGGTTCCAGAATAAAACCTCAGTCATGTTCCCGGTCCACAGGGTTCCAGAATCAAACCAATGTCAATTTCCCAGGCCATGCGTTTCAAGTATCAGGTCGCAGTCATGTTTCCAGAGCACAGGGTTCAACAGTCAAACCTCAGTAATGTTGCCAGTCCACAGATTTCTGCCATCAAACCTCAGTCAAGTTCCCAGGCCACAGATTTCCAGAATCAAAGCTCAGTCATATTCCCAGGACACATGGTTCCAGAATCAAACCTCAGTCATGTTTGCAGGACCCATGGTTCCACAATCAAACCACAGTCATGTTCCCAGGACAAAGGTGTCCAGAAGCAAAACTCACTCATGTTCCCAGGGAACAGGGTTCCAGAAACAAACCTCAGTCATGTTGCCAAGCCGCAGGTTTCCACCATCAAACCTCAGACATATTCCCAAGCCACAGGGTTCCAGAATCAAACCGTTCTCATGTTCCCAGGCCACAGGGTTCCAGAATCCACTGATGTCATGTTCCCCGGCCACAGGGTTACAGAATCCACTGATGTCATGTTCCCAGGCCACAGGATTCCAGAATAAAACCTCAGTCAAGTTCCCTGTCCACAGGGTTCCAGAACCAAGCCTCAGTCAGGTTCCCAGGGCCCAGAATTCCACAATCTAAACAGATCTCATGTTCCCAGGGCACAGCATTCCAGAATCACGCCTCAGTCTTGTTCCTGGCCACAGGGTTCCAGAATCAAACCAATGTCAAGTTCCCAGGCCATGGGTTTCAAGTATCAGGTCGCAGTCATGTTTCCAGGGCATAGGGTTCTACAATCAAACCTCAGTAATGTTGCCAGTCCACAGATTTCTGCCATCAAACCTCAGTCAAGTTCCCAGGCCACAGATTTCCAGAATCAAACCTCAGTCATATTCCCAGGCCACACTTTTCCAGAATCACGCCTCAGTCATGTTCCCAGGCCACAGGGTTCCAGCAACAATCCTCAGTTATATTCCCAGGCTACAGGGTTCCAGAATAAAACCTCAGTCATGTTCCCAGTCCACAGGGTTCCAGAATCAAACCAATGTCAATTTCCCAGGCCATGCGTTTCAAGTATCAGGTCTCAGTCATGTTTCCATAGCACAGGGTTCTACAATCAAACCTAAGTAATGTTGCCAGTCCACAGATTTCTGCCATCAAACCTCAGTCAAGTTCCCAGGCCACAGATTTCCAGAATCAAAGCTCAGTCATATTCCCAGGACACATGGTTCCAGAATCAAACCTCAGTCATGTTTGCAGGACCCATGGTTCCACAATCAAACCACAGTCATGTTCCCAGGACAAAGGTGTCCAGAAGCAAAACTCACTCATGTTCCCAGGGAACAGGGTTTCAGAAACAAACCTCAGTCATGTTGCCAGGCCACAGGTTTCCACCATCAAACCTCAGACATATTCCCAAGCCACAGGGTTCCAGATTCAAACCGTTCTCATGTTCCCAGGCCACAGGGTTCCAGAATCCACTGATGTCATGTTCCCCGGCCACAGGGTTCCAGAATCCACTGATGTCATGTTCCCAGGCCACAGGATTCCAGAATAAAATCTCAGTCAAGTTCCCTGTACACAGGGTTCCAGAACCAAGCCTCAGTCAGGTTCCCAGGGCCCAGAATTCCACAATCTAAACAGATCTCATGTTCCCAGGGCACAGCATTCCAGAATCACGCCTCAGTCTTGTTCCTGGCCACAGGGTTCCAGAATCAAACCAATGTCAAGTTCCCAGGCCATGGGTTTCAAGTATCAGGTCGCAGTCATGTTTCCAGGGCACAGGGTTCTACAATCAAACCTCAGTCATGTTGCCAGTCCACAGATTTCTGCCATCAAACCTCAGTCAAGTTCCCAGGCCACAGATTTCCAGAATCAAACCTCAGTCATATTCCCAGGCCACACTTTTCCAGAATCACGCCTCAGTCATGTTCCCAGGCCACAGGGTTCCAGCAACAATCCTCAGTTATATTCCCAGGCTACAGGGTTCCAGAATAAAACCTCAGTCATGTTCCCAGTCCACAGGGTTCCAGAATCAAACCAATGTCAATTTCCCAGGCCATGCGTTTCAAGTATCAGGTCTCAGTCATGTTTCCATAGCACAGGGTTCTACAATCAAACCTAAGTAATATTGCCAGTCCACAGATTTCTGCCATCAAACCTCAGTCAAGTTCCCAGGCCACAGATTTCCAGAGTCAAACCTCAGTCATATTCCCAGGCCACAGTTTTCCAGAATCACGCCTCAGTCATGTTCCCTGGCCACAGGGATCCAGAATCAAACCTCAGTCATGTTGCCAGGCCATAGGATACCACCATCAAACCTCAGTCATATTCCCAGACCACAGGTTTCCACAATCAAACCGATTTCATGTTCCCAGGCAACAGGGTACCAGAATCCAAAGTGATGTCATGTTCCCAGGCCCCAGGATTCCTCAATCTAACATCAGTCATGTTCACAGGCCAATGGTTTCCAAAATCAAACCACAGTCATATTCCCAGGCCACATGGTTCCAGAATCAAACCTCAGTCATGTTCCCAGTCCACAGGATTCCAGAACCAAGCTTTCAGTCAGGTTCCCAGGGCACAGTATTCCATAATCTAAACAGATGTCATGTTCCCAGGCCGCAGGATTCCAGAATCACGCCTCAGTCATGTTCCCAGGCCACAGGGTTCCAGAATCAAACCAATGTCAAATTCCTAGGCCATGGGTTTCCAGTACCAAGCCACAGTCATGTTTCCTGGGCACAGGATTCCAGAATCTCGCCTCAGTCATGTTCCCTGGCCACAGATTTACAGAATCAAAGCTCAGTCATATTCCCATGACACATGGTTCCAGAATCAAACCTCAGTCATGTTCGCAGGCCACAGGATTCCACAATCAAACCACAGTCATGTTCCCAGGAGAAAGGTGTCCAGAAGCAAACCTCAGTCATGTTCCCAGGGAACAGGGTTCCAGAAACAAACCTCAGTCATGTTGCCAGGCCACAGGTTTCCACCATCAAACCTCAGACATATTCCCAAGCCACAGGGTTCCAGAATCAAACCATTCTCATGTTCCCAGGCCACAGGGTTCCAGAATCCACTGATGACATGTTCCCCGGCCACAGGGTTCCAGATTCCAGTCATGTCATGTTCCCAGGCCACAGGATTCCAGAATAAAACCTCAGTCAAGTTCCCTGTCCACAGGGTTCCAGAACCAAGCCTCAGTCAGGTTCCCAGGGCCCAGTATTCCACAATCTAAACAGATGTCATGTTCCCAGGGCACAGCATTCCAGAATCACGCCTCAGTCTTGTTCCTGGCCACAGGGTTCCAGAATCAAACCAATGTCAAGTTCCCAGGCCATGGGTTTCAAGTATCAGGTCTCAGTCATGTTTCCAGGGTACAGGGTTCTACAATCAAACCTCAGTAATGTTGCCAGTCCACAGATTTCTGCCATCAAACCTCAGTCAAGTTCCCAGGACACAGATTTCCAGAATCAAACTTCAGTCATATTCCCAGGCCACACTTTTCCAGAATCACGCCTCAGTCATGTTCCCAGGCCACAGCGTTCCAGAATCAAACCAATGTCAAACTCCTAGGCCATGGGTTTCCACTACCAGGCCACAGTCATGTTTCCAGGGCACAGGGTTCTACAATCAAACCTCAGTCATGTTGCCAGTCCACAGGTTTCTGCCATCAAACCTCAGTCAAGTTCCCAGGCCAAAGATTTCCAATATCAAACCTCAGTCATATTCGCAGGACACATGGTTCCAGAATCAAACCTCAGTCATGTTTGCAGGACCCATGATTCTACAATCAGAACACAGTCATGTTCCCAGCACAAAGGTGTCCAGAATCAAACCTCAGTCATGTTCCCAGGGAACAGGGTTCCAGAAACAAACCTCAGTCATGTTGCCAAGCCACAGGTTTCCACCATCAAACCTCAGACATGTTCCCAGGCCACAGGGTTCCAGAATCAAACCGTTCTCATGTTCCCAGGCCACAGGGTTCCAGAATCTACTGATGTCATGTTCCCAGGCCACAGGGTTCGAGAAACAATCCTCAGTTATTTTTGCAGGCTACAGGGTTCCAGAATAAAACCTCAGTCATGTTCCCAGTCCACAGGGTTCCAGAACCAAGCCTCAGTCAGATTCCCAGGGCCCAGTATTCCACAATCTAAACAGATGTCATGTTCGCAGGCAACAGAATTCCAGAATCACGCCTCAGTCTTGTTCCTGGCCACAGGGTTCTAGAATCAAACCAATGTCAAATTCCCAGGCCATGGGTTTCAAGTATCAGGTCTCAGTCATGTTTCCAGGGCACAGGGTTCTACAATCAAACCTCAGTCATGTTGCCAGTCCACAGATTTCTGCCATCAAACCTCAGTCAACTTCCCAGGCCACAGATTTCCAGAATCAAACCTCAGTCATATTCCCAGGCCACACTTTTCCAGAATCACGCCTCAGTCATGTTACCAGGCCACCGGGTTCCAGAAACAATCCTCAGTTATATTCCCAGGCTACAGGGTTCCAGAATAAAACCTCAGTCATGTTCCCAGTCCACAGGGTTCCAGAATCATACCAATGTCAATTTCCCAGGCCATGCGTTTCAAGTATCAGGTCTCAGTCATGTTTCCATAGCACAGGGTTCTACAATCAAACCTAAGTAATGTTGCCAGTCCACAGATTTCTGCCATCAAACCTCAGTCAAGTTCCCAGGCCACAGATTTCCAGAGTCAAACCTCAGTCATATTCCCAGGCCACAGTTTTCCAGAATCACGCCTCAGTCATGTTCCCTGGCCACAGGGATCCAGAATCAAACCTCAGTCATGTTGCCAGGCCATAGGATACCACCATCAAACCTCAGTCATATTCCCAGACCACAGGTTTCCACAATCAAACCGATTTCATGTTCCCAGGCAACAGGGTACCAGAATCCAAAGTGATGTCATGTTCCCAGGCCCCAGGATTCCTCAATCTAACATCAGTCATGTTCACAGGCCAATGGTTTCCAAAATCAAACCACAGTCATATTCCCAGGCCACATGGTTCCAGAATCAAACCTCAGTCATGTTCCCAGTCCACAGGATTCCAGAACCAAGCTTTCAGTCAGGTTCCCAGGGCACAGTATTCCATAATCTAAACAGATGTCATGTTCCCAGGCCGCAGGATTCCAGAATCACGCCTCAGTCATGTTCCCAGGCCACAGGGTTCCAGAATCAAACCAATGTCAAATTCCTAGGCCATGGGTTTCCAGTACCAAGCCACAGTCATGTTTCCTGGGCACAGGATTCCAGAATCTCGCCTCAGTCATGTTCCCTGGCCACAGGGTTAAAGAATCAAACCAATGTCAAGTTCCCAGGCCATGGGTTTCAAGTATCAGGTCTCAGTCATGTTTCCAGGGTACAGGGTTCTACAATCAAACCTCAGTCATGTTGCCAGTCCACAGATTTCTGCCATCAAACCTCAGTCAAGTTCCCAGGCCACAGATTTCCAGAATCAAACTTCAGTCATATTCCCAGGCCACACTTTTCCAGAATCACGCCTCAGTCATGTTCCCAGGCCACAGCGTTCCAGAATCAAACCAATGTCAAACTCCTAGGCCATGGGTTTCCACTACCAGGCCACAGTCATGTTTCCAGGGCACAGGGTTCTACAATCAAACCTCAGTCATGTTGCCAGTCCACAGGTTTCTGCCATCAAACCTCAGTCAAGTTCCCAGGCCAAAGATTTCCAATATCAAACCTCAGTCATATTCGCAGGACACATGGTTCCAGAATCAAACCTCAGTCATGTTTGCAGGACCCATGATTCTACAATCAGAACACAGTCATGTTCCCAGCACAAAGGTGTCCAGAATCAAACCTCAGTCATGTTCCCAGGGAACAGGGTTCCAGAAACAAACCTCAGTCATGTTGCCAAGCCACAGGTTTCCACCATCAAACCTCAGACATGTTCCCAGGCCACAGGGTTCCAGAATCAAACCGTTCTCATGTTCCCAGGCCACAGGGTTCCAGAATCCACTGATGTCATGTTCCCAGGCCACAGGGTTCGAGAAACAATCCTCAGTTATTTTCGCAGGCTACAGGGTTCCAGAATAAAACCTCAGTCATGTTCCCAGTCCACAGGGTACCAAAACCAAGCCTCAGTCAGATTCACAGGGCCCAGTATTCCACAATCTAAACAGATGTCATGTTCCCAGGCAACAGAATTCCAGAATCACGCCTCAGTCTTGTTCCTGGCCACAGGGTTCCAGAATCAAACCAATGTCAAATTCCCAGGCCATGGGTTTCAAGTATCAGGTCGCAGTCATGTTTCCAGGGCACAGGGTTCTACAATCAAACCTCAGTAATGTTGCCAGTCCACAGATTTCTGCCATCAAACCTCAGTCAAGTTCCCAGGCCACAGATTTCCAGAATCAAACCTCAGTCATATTCCCAGGCCACACTTTTCCAGAATCACGCCTCAGTCATGTTACCAGGCCACCGGGTTCCAGAAACAATCCTCAGGTATATTCCCAGGCTACAGGGTTCCAGTATAAAACCTCAGTCATGTTCCCGGTCCACAGGGTTCCAGAATCAAACCAATGTCAATTTCCCAGGCCATGCGTTTCAAGTATCAGGTCGCAGTCATGTTTCCAGAGCACAGGGTTCAACAGTCAAACCTCAGTAATGTTGCCAGTCCACAGATTTCTGCCATCAAACCTCAGTCAAGTTCCCAGGCCACAGATTTCCAGAATCAAACCTCAGTCATATTCCCAGGCCACACTTTTCCAGAATCACGCCTCAGTCATGTTACCAGGCCACCGGGTTCCAGAAACAATCCTCAGTTATATTCCCAGGCTACAGGGTTCCAGAATAAAACCTCAGTCATGTTCCCGGTCCACAGGGTTCCAGAATCAAACCAATGTCAATTTCCCAGGCCATGCGTTTCAAGTATCAGGTCGCAGTCATGTTTCCAGAGCACAGGGTTCAACAGTCAAACCTCAGTAATGTTGCCAGTCCACAGATTTCTGCCATCAAACCTCAGTCAAGTTCCCAGGCCACAGATTTCCAGAATCCAACCTCAGTCATATTCCCAGGCCACACTTTTCCAGAATCACGCCTCAGTAATGTTACCAGGCCACCGGGTTCCAGAAACAATCCTCAGTTATATTCCCAGGCTACAGGGTTCCAGAATAAAACCTCAGTCATGTTCCCGGTCCACAGGGTTCCAGAATCAAACCAATGTCAATTTCCCAGGCCATGCGTTTCAAGTATCAGGTCGCAGTCATGTTTCCAGAGCACAGGGTTCAACAGTCAAACCTCAGTAATGTTGCCAGTCCACAGATTTCTGCCATCAAACCTCAGTCAAGTTCCCAGGCCACAGATTTCCAGAATCAAAGCTCAGTCATATTCCCAGGACACATTGTTCCAGAATCAAACCTCAGTCATGTTTGCAGGACCCATGGTTCCACAATCAAACCACAGTCATGTTCCCAGGACAAAGGTGTCCAGAAGCAAAACTCACTCATGTTCCCAGGGAACAGGGTTCCAGAAACAAACCTCAGTCATGTTGCCAAGCCACAGGTTTCCACCATCAAACCTCAGACATATTCCCAAGCCACAGGGTTCCAGAATCAAACCGTTCTCATGTTCCCAGGCCACAGGGTTCCAGAATCCACTGATGTCATGTTCCCCGGCCACAGGGTTACAGAATCCACTGATGTCATGTTCCCAGGCCACAGGATTCCAGAATAAAACCTCAGTCAAGTTCCCTGTCCACAGGGTTCCAGAACCAAGCCTCAGTCAGGTTCCCAGGGCCCAGAATTCCACAATCTAAACAGATCTCATGTTCCCAGGGCACAACATTCCAGAATCACGCCTCAGTCTTGTTCCTGGCCACAGGGTTCCAGAATCAAACCAATGTCAATTTCCCAGGCCATGCGTTTCAAGTATCAGGTCGCAGTCATGTTTCCAGAGCACAGGGTTCAACAGTCAAACCTCAGTAATGTTGCCAGTCCACAGATTTCTGCCATCAAACCTCAGTCAAGTTCCCAGGCCACAGATTTCCAGAATCAAACCTCAGTCATATTCCCAGGCCACACTTTTCCAGAATCACGCCTCAGTAATGTTACCAGGCCACCGGGTTCCAGAAACAATCCTCAGTTATATTCCCAGGCTACAGGGTTCCAGAATAAAACCTCAGTCATGTTCCCGGTCCACAGGGTTCCAGAATCAAACCAATGTCAATTTCCCAGGCCATGCGTTTCAAGTATCAGGTCGCAGTCATGTTTCCAGAGCACAGGGTTCAACAGTCAAACCTCAGTAATGTTGCCAGTCCACAGATTTCTGCCATCAAACCTCAGTCAAGTTCCCAGGCCACAGATTTCCAGAATCAAAGCTCAGTCATATTCCCAGGACACATGGTTCCAGAATCAAACCTCAGTCATGTTTGCAGGACCCATGGTTCCACAATCAAACCACAGTCATGTTCCCAGGACAAAGGTGTCCAGAAGGAAAACTCACTCATGTTCCCAGGGAACAGGGTTCCAGAAACAAACCTCAGTCATGTTGCCAAGCCACAGGTTTCCACCATCAAACCTCAGACATATTCCCAAGCCACAGGGTTCCAGAATCAAACCTTTCTCATGTTCCCAGGCCACAGGGTTCCAGAATCCACTGATGTCATGTTCCCCGGCCACAGGGTTCCAGAATCCACTGATGTCATGTTCCCAGGCCACAGGATTCCAGAATAAAACCTCAGTCAAGTTCCCTGTCCACAGGGTTCCAGAACCAAGCCTCAGTCAGGTTCCCAGGGCCCAGAATTCCACAATCTAAACAGATCTCATGTTCCCAGGGCACAACATTCCAGAATCACGCCTCAGTCTTGTTCCTGGCCACAGGGTTCCAGAATCAAACCAATGTCAAGTTCCCAGGCCATGGGTTTCAAGTATCAGGTCGCAGTCATGTTTCCAGGGTACAGGGTTCTACAATCAAACCTCAGTCATGTTCCCAGTCTACAGGATTCCAGAACCAAGCTTTCAGTCAGGTTCCCAGGGCACAGTATTCCATAATCTAAACAGATGTCATGTTCCCAGGGCGCAGGATTCCAGAATCACGCCTCAGTCATGTTCCCAGGCCACAGGGTTCCAGAATCAAACCAATGTCAAATTCCTAGGCCATGGGTTTCCAGTACCAAGCCACAGTCATGTTTCCTGGGCACAGGATTCCAGAATCTCGCCTCAGTCATGTTCCCTGGCCACAGGGTTAAAGAATCAAACCAATGTCAAGTTCCCAGGCCATGGGTTTCAAGTATCAGGTCTCAGTCATGTTTCCAGGGTACAGGGTTCTACAATCAAACCTCAGTCATGTTGCCAGTCCACAGATTTCTGCCATCAAACCTCAGTCAAGTTCCCAGGCCACAGATTTCCAGAATCAAACTTCAGTCATATTCCCAGGCCACACTTTTCCAGAATCACGCCTCAGTCATGTTCCCAGGCCACAGCGTTCCAGAATCAAACCAATGTCAAACTCCTAGGCCATGGGTTTCCACTACCAGGCCACAGTCATGTTTCCAGGGCACAGGGTTCTACAATCAAACCTCAGTCATGTTGCCAGTCCACAGGTTTCTGCCATCAAACCTCAGTCAAGTTCCCAGGCCAAAGATTTCCAATATCAAACCTCAGTCATATTCGCAGGACACATGGTTCCAGAATCAAACCTCAGTCATGTTTGCAGGACCCATGATTCTACAATCAGAACACAGTCATGTTCCCAGCACAAAGGTGTCCAGAATCAAACCTCAGTCATGTTCCCAGGGAACAGGGTTCCAGAAACAAACCTCAGTCATGTTGCCAAGCCACAGGTTTCCACCATCAAACCTCAGACATGTTCCCAGGCCACAGGGTTCCAGAATCAAACCGTTCTCATGTTCCCAGGCCACAGGGTTCCAGAATCCACTGATGTCATGTTCCCAGGCCACAGGGTTCGAGAAACAATCCTCAGTTATTTTCGCAGGCTACAGGGTTCCAGAATAAAACCTCAGTCATGTTCCCAGTCCACAGGGTACCAAAACCAAGCCTCAGTCAGATTCCCAGGGCCCAGTATTCCACAATCTAAACAGATGTCATGTTCCCAGGCAAAAGAATTCCAGAATCACGCCTCAGTCTTGTTCCTGGCCACAGGGTTCCAGAATCAAACCAATGTCAAATTCCCAGGCCATGGGTTTCAAGTATCAGGTCGCAGTCATGTTTCCAGGGCACAGGGTTCTACAATCAAACCTCAGTAATGTTGCCAGTCCACAGATTTCTGCCATCAAACCTCAGTCAAGTTCCCAGGCCACAGATTTCCAGAATCAAACCTCAGTCATATTCCCAGGCCACACTTTTCCAGAATCACGCCTCAGTCATGTTACCAGGCCACCGGGTTCCAGAAACAATCCTCAGGTATATTCCCAGGCTACAGGGTTCCAGAATAAAACCTCAGTCATGTTCCCGGTCCACAGGGTTCCAGAATCAAACCAATGTCAATTTCCCAGGCCATGCGTTTCAAGTATCAGGTCGCAGTCATGTTTCCAGAGCACAGGGTTCAACAGTCAAACCTCAGTCATGTTGCCAGTCCACAGATTTCTGCCATCAAACCTCAGTCAAGTTCCCAGGCCACAGATTTCCAGAATCAAACCTCAGTCATATTCCCAGGCCACACTTTTCCAGAATCACGCCTCAGTCATGTTCCCAGGCCACAGGGTTCCAGCAACAATCCTCAGTTATATTCCCAGGCTACAGGGTTCCAGAATAAAACCTCAGTCATGTTCCCAGTCCACAGGGTTCCAGAATCAAACCAATGTCAATTTCCCAGGCCATGCGTTTCAAGTATCAGGTCTCAGTCATGTTTCCATAGCACAGGGTTCTACAATCAAACCTAAGTAATATTGCCAGTCCACAGATTTCTGCCATCAAACCTCAGTCAAGTTCCCAGGCCACAGATTTCCAGAGTCAAACCTCAGTCATATTCCCAGGCCACAGTTTTCCAGAATCACGCCTCAGTCATGTTCCCTGGCCACAGGGATCCAGAATCAAACCTCAGTCATGTTGCCAGGCCATAGGATACCACCATCAAACCTCAGTCATATTCCCAGACCACAGGTTTCCACAATCAAACCGATTTCATGTTCCCAGGCAACAGGGTACCAGAATCCAAAGTGATGTCATGTTCCCAGGCCCCAGGATTCCTCAATCTAACATCAGTCATGTTCACAGGCCAATGGTTTCCAAAATCAAACCACAGTCATATTCCCAGGCCACATGGTTCCAGAATCAAACCTCAGTCATGTTCCCAGTCCACAGGATTCCAGAACCAAGCTTTCAGTCAGGTTCCCAGGGCACAGTATTCCATAATCTAAACAGATGTCATGTTCCCAGGCCGCAGGATTCCAGAATCACGCCTCAGTCATGTTCCCAGGCCACAGGGTTCCAGAATCAAACCAATGTCAAATTCCTAGGCCATGGGTTTCCAGTACCAAGCCACAGTCATGTTTCCTGGGCACAGGATTCCAGAATCTCGCCTCAGTCATGTTCCCTGGCCACAGATTTACAGAATCAAAGCTCAGTCATATTCCCATGACACATGGTTCCAGAATCAAACCTCAGTCATGTTCGCAGGCCACAGGATTCCACAATCAAACCACAGTCATGTTCCCAGGAGAAAGGTGTCCAGAAGCAAACCTCAGTCATGTTCCCAGGGAACAGGGTTCCAGAAACAAACCTCAGTCATGTTGCCAGGCCACAGGTTTCCACCATCAAACCTCAGACATATTCCCAAGCCACAGGGTTCCAGAATCAAACCATTCTCATGTTCCCAGGCCACAGGGTTCCAGAATCCACTGATGACATGTTCCCCGGCCACAGGGTTCCAGATTCCAGTCATGTCATGTTCCCAGGCCACAGGATTCCAGAATAAAACCTCAGTCAAGTTCCCTGTCCACAGGGTTCCAGAACCAAGCCTCAGTCAGGTTCCCAGGGCCCAGTATTCCACAATCTAAACAGATGTCATGTTCCCAGGGCACAGCATTCCAGAATCACGTCTCAGTCTTGTTCCTGGCCACAGGGTTCCAGAATCAAACCAATGTCAAGTTCCCAGGCCATGGGTTTCAAGTATCAGGTCTCAGTCATGTTTCCAGGGTACAGGGTTCTACAATCAAACCTCAGTCATGTTGCCAGTCCACAGATTTCTGCCATCAAACCTCAGTCAAGTTCCCAGGCCACAGATTTCCAGAATCAAACTTCAGTCATATTCCCAGGCCACACTTTTCCAGAATCACGCCTCAGTCATGTTCCCAGGCCACAGCGTTCCAGAATCAAACCAATGTCAAACTCCTAGGCCATGGGTTTCCACTACCAGGCCACAGTCATGTTTCCAGGGCACAGGGTTCTACAATCAAACCTCAGTCATGTTGCCAGTCCACAGGTTTCTGCCATCAAACCTCAGTCAAGTTCCCAGGCCAAAGATTTCCAATATCAAACCTCAGTCATATTCGCAGGACACATGGTTCCAGAATCAAACCTCAGTCATGTTTGCAGGACCCATGATTCTACAATCAGAACACAGTCATGTTCCCAGCACAAAGGTGTCCAGAATCAAACCTCAGTCATGTTCCCAGGGAACAGGGTTCCAGAAACAAACCTCAGTCATGTTGCCAAGCCACAGGTTTCCACCATCAAACCTCAGACATGTTCCCAGGCCACAGGGTTCCAGAATCAAACCGTTCTCATGTTCCCAGGCCACAGGGTTCCAGAATCTACTGATGTCATGTTCCCAGGCCACAGGGTTCGAGAAACAATCCTCAGTTATTTTTGCAGGCTACAGGGTTCCAGAATAAAACCTCAGTCATGTTCCCAGTCCACAGGGTTCCAGAACCAAGCCTCAGTCAGATTCCCAGGGCCCAGTATTCCACAATCTAAACAGATGTCATGTTCGCAGGCAACAGAATTCCAGAATCACGCCTCAGTCTTGTTCCTGGCCACAGGGTTCTAGAATCAAACCAATGTCAAATTCCCAGGCCATGGGTTTCAAGTATCAGGTCTCAGTCATGTTTCCAGGGCACAGGGTTCTACAATCAAACCTCAGTCATGTTGCCAGTCCACAGATTTCTGCCATCAAACCTCAGTCAACTTCCCAGGCCACAGATTTCCAGAATCAAACCTCAGTCATATTCCCAGGCCACACTTTTCCAGAATCACGCCTCAGTCATGTTACCAGGCCACCGGGTTCCAGAAACAATCCTCAGGTATATTCCCAGGCTACAGGGTTCCAGAATAAAACCTCAGTCATGTTCCCGGTCCACAGGGTTCCAGAATCAAACCAATGTCAATTTCCCAGGCCATGCGTTTCAAGTATCAGGTCGCAGTCATGTTTCCAGAGCACAGGGTTCAACAGTCAAACCTCAGTAATGTTGCCAGTCCACAGATTTCTGCCATCAAACCTCAGTCAAGTTCCCAGGCCACAGATTTCCAGAATCAAACCTCAGTCATATTCCCAGGCCACACTTTTCCAGAATCACGCCTCAGTAATGTTACCAGGCCACCGGGTTCCAGAAACAATCCTCAGTTATATTCCCAGGCTACAGGGTTCCAGAATAAAACCTCAGTCATGTTCCCGGTCCACAGGGTTCCAGAATCAAACCAATGTCAATTTCCCAGGCCATGCGTTTCAAGTATCAGTTCGCAGTCATGTTTCCAGAGCACAGGGTTCAACAGTCAAACCTCAGTAATGTTGCCAGTCCACAGATTTCTGCCATCAAACCTCAGTCAAGTTCCCAGGCCACACATTTCCAGAGTCAAACCTCAGTCATATTCCCAGGCCACAGTTTTCCAGAATCACGCCTCAGTCATGTTCCCAGGCCACAGGGTTCCAGAATCAAACCATTCTCATGTGCCCAGGCAACAGGGTTCCAGAATGCACTGATGTCATGTTCCCAGGCCACAGGGTTCCAGAATAAAACCTCAGTCATGTTGCCAGTCCACAGGCTTCTGCCATCAAACCTCAGTCAGGTTCCCAGGCCACAGATTTCCAGAATCAAACCTCAGTCATATTCGCATGAAACATGGTTCCAGAATCAAACCACAGTCATGTTCCCAGGAGAAAGGTGTCCAGAAGCCAACCTCACTCATGTTCCCAGGGAACAGGGTTCCAGAAACAAACCTCAGTCATGTTGCCAAGCCACAGGTTTCCACCATCAAACCTCAGATATATTCCCAAGCCACAGGGTTCCAGAATCCACTGATGTCATGTTCCCCGGCCACAGGGTTCCAGAATCCACTGATGTCATGTTCCCAGGCCACAGGATTCCAGAATAAAACCTCAGTCATGTTCACAGTCCACAGGGTTCCAGAAGCAAGCCTCAGTCAGTTTCCCAGGGCCCAGTATTCCACAATCTAAACAGATGTCATGTTCGCAGGCCACAGCATTCCAGAATCACGCCTCACTCTTGTTCCTGGCCACAGGGTTCCAGAATCAAACCAATGTCAACTTCCCAGGTCATGCGTTTCAAGTATCAGGTCACAGTCATGTTTCCAGGGCACAGGGTTCTACAATCAAACCTCAGTCATGTTGCCCGTCCACAGATTTCTGCCATCAAACCTCAGTCAAGTTCCCAGGCCACAGATTTCCAGAATCAAAGCTCAGTCATATTCCCAGGACACATGGTTCCAGAATCAAACCTCAGTCATGTTTGCAGGACCCACGGTTCCACAATCAAACCACAGTCATGTTCCCAGGACAAAGGTGTCCAGAAGGAAAACTCACTCATGTTCCCAGGGAACAGGGTTCCAGAAACAAACCTCAGTCATGTTGCCAGGCCACAGGTTTCCACCATCAAACCTCAGACATATTCCCAAGCCACAGGGTTCCAGAATCAAACCGTTCTCATGTTCCCAGGCCACAGGGTTCCAGAATCCACTGATGTCATGTTCCCCGGCCACAGGGTTCCAGAATCCACTGATGTCATGTTCCCAGGCCACAGGATTCCAGAATAAAACCTCAGTCAAGTTCCCTGTCCACAGGGTTCCAGAACCAAGCCTCAGTCAGGTTCGCAGGGCCCAGAATTCCACAATCTAAACAGATCTCATGTTCCCAGGGCACAGCATTCCAGAATCACGCCTCAGTCTTGTTCCTGGCCACAGGGTTCCAGAATCAAACCAATGTCAAGTTCCCAGGCCATGGGTTTCAAGTATCAGGTCTCAGTCATGTTTCCAGGGCACAGGGTTCTACACTCAAACCTCAGTAATGTTGCCAGTCCACAGATTTCTGCCATCAAACCTCAGTCAAGTTCCCAGGCCACAGATTTCCAGAATCAAACCTCAGTCATATTCCCAGGCCACACTTTTCCAGAATCACACCTCAGTCATGTTCCCAGGCCACAGGGTTCCAGCAACAATCCTCAGTTATATTCCCAGGCTACAGGGTTCCAGAATAAAACCTCAGTCATGTTCCCAGTCCACAGGGTTCCAGAATCAAACCAATGTCAATTTCCCAGGCCATGCGTTTCAAGTATCAGGTCTCAGTCATGTTTCCATAGCACAGGGTTCTACAATCAAACCTAAGTAATGTTGCCAGTCCACAGATTTCTGCCATCAAACCTCAGTCAAGTTCCCAGGCCACAGATTTCCAGAGTCAAACCTCAGTCATATTCCCAGGCCACAGTTTTCCAGAATCACGCCTCAGTCATGTTCCCTGGCCACAGGGATCCAGAATCAAACCTCAGTCATCTTGCCAGGCCATAGGATACCACCATCAAACCTCAGTCATATTCCCAGACCACAGGTTTCCACAATCAAACCGATTTCATGTTCCCAGGCAACAGGGTACCAGAATCCAAAGTGATGTCATGTTCCCAGGCCCCAGGATTCCTCAATCTAACATCAGTCATGTTCACAGGCCAATGGTTTCCAAAATCAAACCACAGTCATATTCCCAGGCCACATGGTTCCAGAATCAAACCTCAGTCATGTTCCCAGTCCACAGGATTCCAGAACCAAGCTTTCAGTCAGGTTCCCAGGGCACAGTATTCCATAATCTAAACAGATGTCATGTTCCCAGGCCGCAGGATTCCAGAATCACGCCTCAGTCATGTTCCCAGGCCACAGGGTTCCAGAATCAAACCAATGTCAAATTCCTAGGCCATGGGTTTCCAATACCAAGCCACAGTCATGTTTCCTGGGCACAAGATTCCAGAATCTCGCCTCAGTCATGTTCCCTGGCCACAGGGTTAAAGAATCAAACCAATGTCAAGTTCCCAAGCCATGGGTTTCAAGTATCAGGTCGCAGTCATGTTTCCAGGGCACAGGGTTCTACAATCAAACCTCAGTCATGTTGCCAGTCCACAGGTTTCTGCCATCAAACCTCAGTCAAGTTCCCAGGCCACAGATTTCCAGAATCAAAGCTCAGTCATATTCCCATGACACATGGTTCCAGGATCAAACCTCAGTCATGTTTGCAGGACCCATGATTCTACAATCAGAACACAGTCATGTTCCCAGCACAAAGGTGTCCAGAATCAAACCTCAGTCATGTTCCCAGGGAACAGGGTTCCAGAAATAAACCTCAGTCATGTTGCCAAGCCACAGGTTTCCACCATCAAACCTCAGACATGTTCCCAGGCCACAGGGTTCCAGAATCAAACCGTTCTCATGTTCCCAGGCCACAGGGTTCCAGAATCCACTGATGTCATGTTCCCAGGCCACAGGGTTCGAGAAACAATCCTCAGTTATTTTCGCAGGCTACAGGGTTCCAGAATAAAACCTCAGTCATGTTCCCAGTCCACAGGGTACCAGAACCAAGCCTCAGTCAGATTCCCAGGGCCCAGTATTCCACAATCTAAACAGATGTCATGTTCCCAGGCAACAGGATTCCAGAATCACGCCTCAGTCTTGTTCCTGGCCACAGGGTTCCAGAATCAAACCAATGTCAAATTCCCAGGCCATGGGTTTCAAGTATCAGGTCGCAGTCATGTTTCCAGGGCACAGGGTTCTACAATCAAACCTCAGTCATGTTGCCAGTCCACAGATTTCTGCCATCAAACCTCAGTCAAGTTCCCAGGCCACAGATTTCCAGAATCAAACCTCAGTCATATTCCCAGGCCACACTTTTCCAGAATCACGCCTCAGTCATGTTCCCAGGCCACAGGGTTCCAGCAACAATCCTCAGTTATATTCCCAGGCTACAGGGTTCCAGAATAAAACCTCAGTTATGTTCCCAGTCCACAGGGTTCCAGATTCAAACCAATGTCAATTTCCCATGCCATGCGTTTCAAGTATCAGGTCGCAGTCATGTTTCCAGAGCACAGGGTTCAACAATCAAACCTCAGTCATGTTGCCAGTCCACAGGTTTCTGCCATCAAACCTCAGTCAAGTTCCCAGGCCAAAGATTTCCAATATCAAACCTCAGTCATATTCGCAGGACACATGGTTCCAGAATCAAACCTCAGTCATGTTTGCAGGACCCATGATTCCACAATCAAAACACAGTCATGTTCCCAGCACAAAGGTGTCCAGAATCAAACCTCAGTCATGTTCCCAGGGAACAGGGTTCCAGAAACAAACCTCAGTCATGTTGCCAAGCCACAGGTTTCCACCATCAAACCTCAGACATGTTCCCAGGCCACAGGGTTCCAGAATCAAACCGTTCTCATGTTCCCAGGCCACAGGGTTCCAGAATCCACTGATGTCATGTTCCCAGGCCACAGGGTTCGAGAAACAATCCTCAGTTATGTTCGCAGGCTACAGGGTTCCAGAATAAAACCTCAGTCATGTTCCCAGTCCACAGGGTACCAGAACCAAGCCTCAGTCACATTCCCAGGGCCCAGTATTCCACAATCTAAACAGATGTCATGTTCCCAGGCAACAGGATTCCAGAATCACGCCTCAGTCTTGTTCCTGGCCACAGGGTTCCAGAATCAAACCAATGTCAAATTCCCAGGCCATGGGTTTCAAGTATCAGGTCGCAGTCATGTTTGCAGGGCACAGGATTCTACAATCAAACCTCAGTAATGTTGCCAGTCCACAGATTTCTGCCATCAAACCTCAGGCAAGTTCCCAGGCCACAGATTTCCAGAGTCAAACCTCAGTCATATTCCCAGGCCACAGTTTTCCAGAATCACGCCTCAGTCATGTTCCCAGGCCACAGGGTTCCAGAATCAAACCATTCTCATGTGCCCAGGCAACAGGGTTCCAGAATGCACTGATGTCATGTTCCCAGGCCACAGGGTTCCAGAATAAAACCTCAGTCATGTTGCCAGTCCACAGGCTTCTGCCATCAAACCTCAGTCAAGTTCCCAGGCCACAGATTTCCAGAATCAAACCTCAGTCATATTCCCATGAAACAGGGTTCCAGAATCAAACCACAGTCATGTTCCCAGGAGAAAGGTGTCCAGAAGCCAACCTCACTCATGTTCCCAGGGAACAGGGTTCCAGAAACAAACCTCAGTCATGTTGCCAGGCCAAAGGTTTCCACCATCAAACCTCAGATATATTCCCAAGCCACAGGGTTCCAGAATCCACTGATGTCATGTTCCCCGGCCACAGGGTTCCAGAATCCACTGATGTCATGTTCCCAGGCCACAGGATTCCAGAATAAAACCTCAGTCATGTTCACAGTCCACAGGGTTCCAGAACCAAGCCTCAGTCAGGTTCCCAGTGCCCAGTATTCCACAATCTAAACAGATGTCATGTTCGCAGGCCACAGCATTCCAGAATCACGCCTCACTCTTCTTCCTGGCCACAGGGTTCCAGAATCAAACCAATGTCAACTTCCCAGGTCATGGGTTTCAAGTATCAGGTCACAGTCATGTTTCCAGGGCACAGGGTTCTACAATCAAACCTCAGTCATGTTGCCCGTCCACAGATTTCTGCCATCAAACCTCAGTCAAGTTCCCAGGCCACAGATTTCCAGAATCAAACCTCAGTCATATTCCCAGGACACATGGTTCCAGAATCAAACCTCAGTCATGTTTGCAGGACCCACGGTTCCACAATCAAACCACAGTCATGTTCCCAGGACAAAGGTGTCCAGAAGCAAAACTCACTCATGTTCCCAGGGAACAGGGTTCCAGAAACAAACCTCAGTCATGTTGCCAGGCCACAGGTTTCCACCATCAAACCTCAGACATATTCCCAAGCCACAGGGTTCCAGAATCAAACCGTTCTCATGTTCCCAGGCCACAGGGTTCCAGAATCCACTGATGTCATGTTCCCCGGCCACAGTGTTCCAGAATCCACTGATGTCATGTTCCCAGGCCACAGGAATCCAGAATAAAACCTCAGTCAAGTTCCCTGTCCACAGGGTTCCAGAACCAAGCCTCAGTCAGGTTCCCAGGGCCCAGAATTACACAATCTAAACATATCTCATGTTCCCAGGGCACTGCATTCCAGAATCACGCCTCAGTCTTGTTCCTGGCCACAGGGTTCCAGAATCAAACCAATGTCAAGTTCCCAGGCCATGGGTTTCAAGTATCAGGTCGCAGTCATGTTTCCAGGGCACAGGGTTCTACAATCAAACCTCATTCATATTGCCAGTCCACAGATTTCTGCCATCAAATCTCAGTCAAGTTCCCAGGCCACAGATTTCCAGAATCAAACTTCAGTCATATTCCCAGGCCACACTTTTCCAGAATCACGCCTCAGTCATGTTCCCAGGCCACAGCGTTCCAGAACCAAACCAATGTCAAACTCCTAGGCCATGGGTTTCCACTACCAGGCCACAGTCATGTTTCCAGGGCACAGGGTTCTACAATCAAACCTCAGTCATGTTGCCAGTCCACAGGTTTCTGCCATCAAACCTCAGTCAAGTTCCCAGGCCAAAGATTTCCAATATCAAACCTCAGTCATATTCGCAGGACACATGGTTCCAGAATCAAACCTCAGTCATGTTTGCAGGACCCATGATTCTACAGTCAGAACACAGTTATGTTCCCAGCACAAAGGTGTCCAGAATCAAACCTCAGTCATGTTCCCAGGGAACAGGGTTCCAGAAACAAACCTCAGTCATGTTGCCAAGCCACAGGTTTCCACCATCAAACCTCAGACATGTTCCCAGGCCACAGGGTTCCAGAATCAAACCGTTCTCATGTTCCCAGGCCACAGGGTTCCAGAATCCACTGATGTCATGTTCCCAGGCCACAGGGTTCGAGAAACAATCCTCAGTTATTTTCGCAGGCTACAGGGTTCCAGAATAAAACCTCAGTCATGTTCCCAGTCCACAGGGTACCAAAACCAAGCCTCAGTCAGATTCCCAGGGCCCAGTATTCCACAATCTAAACAGATGTCATGTTCCCAGGCAACAGGATTCCAGAATCACGCCTCAGTCTTGTTCCTGGCCACAGGGTTCCAGAATCAAACCAATGTCAAATACCCAGGCCATGGGTTTCAAGTATCAGGTCGCAGTCATGTTTCCAGGGCACAGGGTTCTACAATCAATCCTCAGTAATGTTGCCAGTCCACAGATTTCTGCCATCAAACCTCAGTCAAGTTCCCAGGCCACAGATTTCCAGAATCAAACCTCAGTCATATTCCCAGGCCACACTTTTCCAGAATCACGCCTCAGTCATGTTCCCAGGCCACAGGGTTCCAGCAACAATCCTCAGTTATATTCCCAGGCTACAGGGTTCCAGAATAAAACCTCAGTCATGTTCCCAGTCCACAGGGTTCCAGATTCAAACCAATGTCAATTTCCCATGCCATGCGTTTCAAGTATCAGGTCGCAGTCATGTTTCCAGAGCACAGGGTTCAACAATCAAACCTCAGTCATGTTGCCAGTCCACAGATTTCTGCCATCAAACCTCAGTCAAGTTCCCAGGCCAAAGATTTCCAATATCAAACCTCAGTCATATTCGCAGGACACATGGTTCCAGAATCAAACCTCAGTCATGTTTGCAGGACCCATGATTCCACAATCAAAACACAGTCATGTTCCCAGCACAAAGGTGTCCAGAATCAAACCTCAGTCATGTTCCCAGGGAACAGGGTTCCAGAAACAAACCTCAGTCATGTTGCCAAGCCACAGGTTTCCACCATCAAACCTCAGACATGTTCCCAGGCCACAGGGTTCCAGAATCAAACCGTTCTCATGTTCCCAGGCCACAGGGTTCCAGAATCCACTGATGTCATGTTCCCAGGCCACAGGGTTCGAGAAACAATCCTCAGTTATGTTCGCAGGCTACAGGGTTCCAGAATAAAACCTCAGTCATGTTCCCAGTCCACAGGGTACCAGAACCAAGCCTCAGTCACATTCCCAGGGCCCAGTATTCCACAATCTAAACAGATGTCATGTTCCCAGGCAACAGGATTCCAGAATCACGCCTCAGTCTTGTTCCTGGCCACAGGGTTCCAGAATCAAACCAATGACAAATTCCCAGGCCATGGGTTTCAAGTATCAGGTCGCAGTCATGTTTCCAGGGCACAGGGTTCTACAATCAAACCTCAGTAATGTTGCCAGTCCACAGATTTCTGCCATCAAACCTCAGTCAAGTTCCCAGGCCACAGATTTCCAGAATCAAACCTCAGTCATATTCCCAGGCCACACTTTTCCAGAATCACGCCTCAGTCATGTTCCCAGGCCACAGGGTTCCAGCAACAATCCTCAGTTATATTCCCAGGCTACAGGGTTCCAGAATAAAACCTCAGTCATGTTCCCAGTCCACAGGGTTCCAGAATCAAACCAATGTCAATTTCCCAGGCCATGCGTTTCAAGTATCAGGTCTCAGTCATGTTTCCATAGCACAGGGTTCTACAATCAAACCTAAGTAATGTTGCCAGTCCACAGATTTCTGCCATCAAACCTCAGTCAAGTTCCCAGGCCACAGATTTCCAGAGTCAAACCTCAGTCATATTCCCAGGCCACAGTTTTCCAGAATCACGCCTCAGTCATGTTCCCTGGCCACAGGGATCCAGAATCAAACCTCAGTCATGTTGCCAGGCCATAGGATACCACCATCAAACCTCAGTCATATTCCCAGACCACAGGTTTCCACAATCAAACCGATTTCATGTTCCCAGGCAACAGGGTACCAGAATCCAAAGTGATGTCATGTTCCCAGGCCCCAGGATTCCTCAATCTAACATCAGTCATGTTCACAGGCCAATGGTTTCCAAAATCAAACCACAGTCATATTCCCAGGCAACATGGTTCCAGAATCAAACCTCAGTCATGTTCCCAGTCCACAGGATTCCAGAACCAAGCTTTCAGTCAGGTTCCCAGGGCACAGTATTCCATAATGTAAACAGATGTCATGTTCCCAGGCCGCAGGATTCCAGAATCACGCCTCAGTCATGTTCCCAGGCCACAGGGTTCCAGAATCAAACCAATATCAAATTCCTAGGCCATGGGTTTCCAGTACCAAGCCACAGTCATGTTTCCTGGGCACAGGATTCCAGAATCTCGCCTCAGTCATGTTCCCTGGCCACAGGGTTCCAGAATCAAACCAATGTCAAGTTCCCAGGCCATGGGTTTCAAGTATCAGGTCGCAGTCATGTTTCCAGGGTACAGGGTTCTACAATCAAACCTCAGTCATGTTGCCAGTCCACAGATTTCTGCCATCAAACCTCAGTCAAGTTCCCAGGCCACAGATTTCCAGAATCAAAGCTCAGTCATATTCCCAGGACACATGGTTCCAGAATCAAACCTCAGTCATGTTTGCAGGACCCATGGTTCCACAATCAAACCACAGTCATGTTCCCAGGACAAAGGTGTCCAGAAGCAAAACTCACTCATGTTCCCAGGGAACAGGGTTTCAGAAACAAACCTCAGTCATGTTGCCAGGCCACAGGTTTCCACCATCAAACCTCAGACATATTCCCAAGCCACAGGGTTCCAGAATCAAACCGTTCTCATGTTCCCAGGCCACAGGGTTCCAGAATCCACTGATGTCATGTTCCCCGGCCACAGGGTTCCAGAATCAACTGATGTCATGTTCCCAGGCCACAGGATTCCAGAATAAAACCTCAGTCATGTTCACAGTCCACAGGGTTCCAGAACCAAGCCTCAGTCAGGTTCCCAGGGCCCAGTATTCCACAATCTAAACAGATGTCATGTTCGCAGGCCACAGCATTCCAGAATCACGCCTCACTCTTGTTCCTGGCCACAGGGTTCCAGAATCAAACCAATGTCAAATTCCTAGGCCATGGGTTTCCAGTACCAAGCCACAGTCATGTTTCCTGGGCACAGGATTCCAGAATCTCGCCTCAGTCATGTTCCCTGGCCACAGGGTTCCAGAATCAAACCAATGTCAAGTTCCCAAGCCATGGGTTTCAAGTATCAGGTCGCAGTCATGTTTCCAGGGTACAGGGTTCTACAATCAAACCTCAGTCATGTTGCCAGTACACAGGTTTCTGCCATCAAACCTCAGTCAAGTTCCCAGGCCACAGATTTCCAGAATCAAAACTCAGTCATATTCCCATGACACATGGTTCCAGAATCAAACCTCAGTCATGTTCGCAGGCCACAGGATTCCACAATCAAACCACAGTCATGTTCCCAGGAGAAAGGTGTCCAGAAGCAAACCTCAGTCATGTTCCCAGGGAACAGGGTTCCAGAAACAAACCTCAGTCATGTTGCCAGGCCACAGGTTTCCACCATCAAACCTCAGACATATTCCCAAGCCACAGGGTTCCAGAATCAAACCAATGTCAATTTCCCAGGCCATGCGTTTCAAGTATCAGGTCGCAGTCATGTTTCCAGAGCACAGGGTTCAACAGTCAAACCTCAGTAATGTTGCCAGTCCACAGATTTCTGCCATCAAACCTCAGTCAAGTTCCCAGGCCACAGATTTCCAGAATCAAGCCTCAGTCATATTCCCAGGCCACAGTTTTCCAGAATCACGCCTCAGTCATGTTCCCTGGCCACAGGGATCCAGAATCAAACCTCAGTCATGTTGCCAGGCCATAGGGTACCACCATCAAACCTCAGTCATATTCCCAGACCACAGGTTTCCACAATCAAACCGATTTCATGTTCCCAGGCAACAGGGTACCAGAATCCAAAGTGATGTCATGTTCCCAGGCCCCAGGATTCCTCAATCTAACATGAGTCATGTTCACAGGCCAATGGTTTCCAAAATCAAACCACAGTCATATTCCCAGGCCACATGGTTCCAGAATCAAACCTCAGTCATATTCAGAGTCCACAGGATTCCAGAACCAAGCTTTCAGTCAGGTTCCCAGGGCACAGTATTCCATAATCTAAACAGATGTCATGTTCCCAGGCCGCAGGATTCCAGAATCACGCCTCAGTCATGTTCCCAGGCCACAGGGTTCCAGAATCAAACCAATATCAAATTCCTAGGCCATGGGTTTCCAGTACCAAGCCACAGTCATGTTTCCTGGGCACAGGATTCCAGAATCTCGCCTCAGTCATGTTCCATGGCCACAGGGTTCCAGAATCAAACCAATGTCAAGTTCCCAAGCCATGGGTTTCAAGTATCAGGTCGCAGTCATGTTTCCAGGGCACAGGGTTCTACAATCAAACCTCAGTCATGTTGCCAGTCCACAGATTTCTGCCATCAAACCTCAGTCAAGTTCCCAGGCCACAGATTTCCAGAATCAAAGCTCAGTCATATTCCCAGGACACATGGTTCCAGAATCAAACCTCAGTCATGTTTGCAGGACCCATGGTTCCACAATCAAACCACAGTCATGTTCCCAGGACAAAGGTGTCCAGAGGCAAAACTCAGTCATGTTCCCAGGGAACAGGGTTTCAGAAACAAACCTCAGTCATGTTGCCAGGCCACAGGTTTCCACCATCAAACCTCAGACATATTCCCAAGCCACAGGGTTCCAGAATCAAACCGTTCTCATGTTCCCCGGCCACAGGGTTCCAGAATCCACTGATGTCATGTTCCCCGGCCACAGGGTTCCAGAATCCACTGATGTCATGTTCCCAGGCCACAGGATTCCAGAATAAAACCTCAGTCAAGTTCCCTGTCCACAGGGTTCCAGAACCAAGCCTCAGTCAGGTTCCCAGGGCCCAGTATTCCACAATCTAAACAGATGTCATGTTCCCAGGGCACAGCATTCCAGAATCACGCCTCACTCTTGTTCCTGGCCACAGGGTTCCAGAATCAAACCAATGTCAAGTTCCCAGGCCATGGGTTTCCAGTATCAGGTCTCAGTCATGTTTCCAGGGGACAGGGTTCTACAATCAAACCTCAGTCATGTTGCCAGTCCACAGATTTCTGCCATCAAACCTCAGTCAAGTTCCCAGGCCACAGATTTCCAGAATCAAACTTCAGTCATATTCCCAGGCCACACTTTTCCAGAATCACGCCTCAGTCATGTTCCCAGGCCACAGCGTTCCAGAATCAAACCAATGTCAAACTCCTAGGCCATGGGTTTCCACTACCAGGCCACAGTCATGTTTCCAGGGCACAGGGTTCTACAATCAAACCTCAGTCATGTTGCCAGTCCACAGATTTCTGCCATCAAACCTCAGTCAATTTCCCAGGCCACAGATTTCCAGAATCAAACCTCAGTCATATTCCCATGAAACATGGTTCCAGAATCAAAACACAGTCATGTTCCCAGGAGAAAGATGTCCAGAAGCCAACCTCACTCATGTTCCCAGGGAACAGGGTTCCAGAAACAAACCTCAGTCATGTTGCAAGGCCAAAGGTTTCCACCATCAAACCTCAGATATATTCCCAAGCCACAGGGTTCCAGAATCCACTGATGTCATGTTCCCCGGCCACAGGGTTCCAGAATCCACTGATGTCATGTTCCCAGGCCACAGGATTCCAGAATAAAACCTCAGTCATGTTCACAGTCCACAGGGTTCCAGAACCAAGCCTCAGTCAGTTTCCCAGGGCCCAGTATTCCACAATCTAAACAGATGTCATGTTCGCAGGCCACAGCATTCCAGAATCACGCCTCACTCTTGTTCCTGGCCACAGGGTTCCAGAATCAAACCAATGTCAACTTCCCAGGTCATGGGTTTCAAGTATCAGGTCACAGTCATGTTTCCAGGGCACAGGGTTCTACAATCAAACCTCAGTAATGTTGCCAATCCACAGATTTCTGCCATCAAACCTCAGTCAAGTTCCCAGGCCACAGATTTCCAGAGTCAAACCTCAGTCATATTCCCAGGCCACAGTTTTCCAGAATCACGCCTCAGTCATGTTCTCAGGCCACAGGGTTCCAGAATCAAACCATTCTCATGTGCCCAGGCAACAGGGTTCCAGAATGCACTGATGTCATGTTCCCAGGCCACAGGGTTCCAGAATAAAACCTCAGTCATGTTGCCAGTCCACAGGCTTCTGCCATCAAACCTCAGTCAAGTTCCCAGGCCACAGATTTCCAGAATCAAACCTCAGTCATATTTCCATGAAACAGGGTTCCAGAATCAAACCACAGTCATGTTCCCAGGAGAAAGGTGTCCAGAAGCCAACCTCACTCATGTTCCCAGGGAACAGGGTTCCAGAAAAAAACCTCAGTCATGTTGCCAGGCCAAAGGTTTCCACCATCAAACCTCAGATATATTCCCAAGCCACAGGGTTCCAGAATCCACTGATGTCATGTTCCCCGGCCACAGGGTTCCAGAATCCACTGATGTCATGTTCCCAGGCCACAGGATTCCAGAATAAAACCTCAGTCATGTTCACAGTCCACAGGGTTCCAGAACCAAGCCTCAGTCAGTTTCCCAGGGCCCAGTATTCCACAATCTAAACAGATGTCATGTTCGCAGGCCACAGCATTCCAGAATCACGCCTCACTCTTGTTCCTGGCCACAGGGTTCCAGAATCAAACCAATGTCAACTTCCCAGGTCATGGGTTTCAAGTATCAGGTCACAGTCATGTTTCCAGGGCACAGGGTTCTACAATCAAACCTCAGTAATGTTGCCAATCCACAGATTTCTGCCATCAAACCTCACTCAAGTTCCCAGGCCACAGATTTCCAGAGTCAAACCTCAGTCATATTCCCAGGCCACAGTTTTCCAGAATCACGCCTCAGTCATGTTCTCAGGCCACAGGGTTCCAGAATCAAACCATTCTCATGTGCCCAGGCAACAGGGTTCCAGAATGCACTGATGTCATGTTCCCAGGCCACAGGGTTCCAGAATAAAACCTCAGTCATGTTGCCAGTCCACAGGCTTCTGCCATCAAACCTCAGTCAAGTTCCCAGGCCACAGATTTCCAGAATCAAACCTCAGTCATATTTCCATGAAACATGGTTCCAGAATCAAACCACAGTCATGTTCCCAGGAGAAAGGTGTCCAGAAGCCAACCTCACTCATGTTCCCAGGGAACAGGGTTCCAGAAACAAACCTCAGTCATGTTGCCAGGCCAAAGGTTTCCACCATCAAACCTCAGATATATTCCCAAGCCACAGGGTTCCAGAATCCACTGATGTCATGTTCCCCGGCCACAGGGTTCCAGAATCCACTGATGTCATGTTCCCCGGCCACAGGGTTCCAGAATCCACTGATGTCATGTTCCCAGGCCACAGGATTCCAGAATAAAACCTCAGTCATGTTCAGAGTCCACAGGGTTCCAGAACCAAGCCTCAGTCAGTTTCCCAGGGCCCAGTATTCCACAACCTAAACAGATGTCATGTTCACAGGCCACAGCATTCCAGAATCACGCCTCACTCTTGTTCCTGGCCACAGGGTTCCAGAATCAAACCAATGTCAACTTCCCAGGTCATGGGTTTCAAGTATCAGGTCACAGTCATGTTTCCAGGGCACAGGGTTCTACAATCAAACCTCAGTCATGTTGCCCGTCCACAGATTTCTGCCATCAAACCTCAGTCAAGTTCCCAGGCCACAGATTTCCAGAATCAAACCTCAGTCATATTCCCAGGACACATGGTTCCAGAATCAAACCTCTGTCATGTTTGCAGGACCCACGGTTCCACAATCAAACCACAGTCATGTTCCCAGTACAAAGGTGTCCAGAAGCAAAACTCACTCATGTTCCCAGGGAACAGGGTTCCAGAAACAAACCTCAGTCATGTTGCCAAGCCACAGGTTTCCACCATCAAACCTCAGACATATTCCCAAGCCACAGGGTTCCAGAATCAAACCATTCTCATGTTCCCAGGACACAGGATTCCAGAATCCACTGATGTCATGTTCCCCGGCCACAGGGTTCCAGAATCCACTGATGTCATGTTCCCAGGCCACAGGATTCCAGAATAAAACCTCAGTCAAGTTCCCTGTCCACAGGGTTCCAGAACCAAGCCTCAGTCAGGTTCCCAGGGCCCAGAATTCCACAATCTAAACATATCTCATGTTCCCAGGGCACTGCATTCCAGAATCACGCCTCAGTCTTGTTCCTGGCCACAGGGTTCCAGAATCAAACCAATGTCAAGTTCCCAGGCCATGGGTTTCAAGTATCAGGTCGCAGTCATGTTTCCAGGGCACAGGGTTCTACAATCAAACCTCAGTCATATTGCCAGTCCACTGATTTCTGCCATCAAATCTCAGTCAAGTTCCCAGGCCACAGATTTCCAGAATCAAACTTCAGTCATATTCCCAGGCCACACTTTTCCAGAATCACGCCTCAGTCATGTTCCCTGGCCACAGGGTTCCAGAATCAAACCAATGTCAAGTTCCCAAGCCATGGGTTTCAAGTATCAGGTCGCAGTCATGTTTCCAGGGTACAGGGTTCTACAATCAAACCTCAGTCATGTTGCCAGTCCACAGGTTTCTGCCTTCAAACCTCAGTCAAGTTCCCAGGCCACAGATTTCCAGAATCAAAGCTCAGTCATATTCCCATGACACATGGTTCCAGAATCAAACCTCAGTCATGTTCGCAGGCCACAGGATTCCACAATCAAACCACAGTCATGTTCCCAGGAGAAAGGTGTCCAGAAGCATACCTCAGTCATGTTCCCAGGGAACAGGGTTCCAGAAACAAACCTCAGTCATGTTGCCAGGCCACAGGTTTCCACCATCAAACCTCAGACATATTCCCAAGCCACAGGGTTCCAGAATCAAACCGTTCTCATGTTCCCAGGCCACAGGGTTCCAGAATCCACTGATGACATGTTCCCCGGCCACAGGGTTCCAGAATAAAACCTCAGTCAAGTTCCCTGTCCACAGGGTTCCAGAACCAAGCCTCAGTCAGGTTCCCAGGGCCCAGAATTCCACAATCTAAACAGATGTCATGTTCCCAGGGCACAGCATTCCAGAATCACGCCTCAGTCTTGTTCCTGGCCACAGGGTTCCAGAATCAAACCAATGTCAAATTCCTAGGCCATGGGTTTCCACTACCAGGCCACAGTCATGTTTCCAGGGCACAGGGTTCTACAATCAAACCTCAGTCATGTTGCCAGTCCACAGGTTTCTGCCATCAAACCTCAGTCAAGTTCCCAGGCCACAGATTTCCAGAATCAAACCTCAGTCATATTCCCAGGACACATGGTTCCAGAATCAAACCTCAGTCATGTTTGCAGGACCCATGGTTCCACAATCAAACCACAGTCATGATCCCAGGACAAAGGTGTCCAGAATCAAACCTCAGGCATGTTCCCAGGGAACAGGGTTCCAGTAACAAACCTCAGTCATGTAGCCAAGCCACAGGTTTCCACAATCAAACCTCAGACATATTCCCAGGTCACAGGGTTCCAGAATCAAACCATTCTCATGTTCCCTGGCAACAGGGTTCCAGAATACACTGATGTCAAGTTCCCAGGCCACAGGATTCCAGAATAAAACCTCAGTCATGTTCCCAGTCCACAGGGTTCCAGAACCAAGCCTCAGTCAGGTACCCAGGGCCCAGTATTCCACAATCTAAACAGATGTCATGTTCCCAGGCAACAGGATTCCAGAATCACGCCTCGGTCTTGTTCCTGGTCACAGGGTTCCAGAATCAAACCAATGTCATGTTCCCAGGCCATGGGTTTCAAGTATCAGGTCGCAGTCATGTTTCCAGGGCACAGGGTTCTACAATCAAACCTCAGTAAATTTGCCAGTCCACAAATTTCTTCCATCAAACCTCAGTCAAGTTCCCAGGCCACAGATTTCCAGAATCAAACCACAGTCATATTCCCAGGCCACATGGTTCCAGAATCAAACCTCAGTCATATTCAGAGTCCACAGGATTCCAGAACCAAGCTTTCAGTCAGGTTCCCAGGGCACAGTATTCCATAATCTAAACAGATGTCATGTTCCCAGGCCGCAGGATTCCAGAATCACGCCTCAGTCATGTTCCCAGGCCACAGGGTTCCAGAATCAAACCAATATCAAATTCCTAGGCCATGGGTTTCCAGTACCAAGCCACAGTCATGTTTCCTGGGCACAGGATTCCAGAATCTCGCCTCAGTCATGTTCCATGGCCACAGGGTTCCAGAATCAAACCAATGTCAAGTTCCCAAGCCATGGGTTTCAAGTATCAGGTCGCAGTCATGTTTCCAGGGCACAGGGTTCTACAATCAAACCTCAGTCATGTTGCCAGTCCACAGATTTCTGCCATCAAACCTCAGTCAAGTTCCCAGGCCACAGATTTCCAGAATCAAAGCTCAGTCATATTCCCAGGACACATGGTTCCAGAATCAAACCTCAGTCATGTTTGCAGGACCCATGGTTCCACAATCAAACCACAGTCATGTTCCCAGGACAAAGGTGTCCAGAGGCAAAACTCAGTCATGTTCCCAGGGAACAGGGTTTCAGAAACAAACCTCAGTCATGTTGCCAGGCCACAGGTTTCCACCATCAAACCTCAGACATATTCCCAAGCCACAGGGTTCCAGAATCAAACCGTTCTCATGTTCCCCGGCCACAGGGTTCCAGAATCCACTGATGTCATGTTCCCCGGCCACAGGGTTCCAGAATCCACTGATGTCATGTTCCCAGGCCACAGGATTCCAGAATAAAACCTCAGTCAAGTTCCCTGTCCACAGGGTTCCAGAACCAAGCCTCAGTCAGGTTCCCAGGGCCCAGTATTCCACAATCTAAACAGATGTCATGTTCCCAGGGCACAGCATTCCAGAATCACGCCTCACTCTTGTTCCTGGCCACAGGGTTCCAGAATCAAACCAATGTCAAGTTCCCAGGCCATGGGTTTCCAGTATCAGGTCTCAGTCATGTTTCCAGGGGACAGGGTTCTACAATCAAACCTCAGTCATGTTGCCAGTCCACAGATTTCTGCCATCAAACCTCAGTCAAGTTCCCAGGCCACAGATTTCCAGAATCAAACTTCAGTCATATTCCCAGGCCACACTTTTCCAGAATCACGCCTCAGTCATGTTCCCAGGCCACAGCGTTCCAGAATCAAACCAATGTCAAACTCCTAGGCCATGGGTTTCCACTACCAGGCCACAGTCATGTTTCCAGGGCACAGGGTTCTACAATCAAACCTCAGTCATGTTGCCAGTCCACAGATTTCTGCCATCAAACCTCAGTCAATTTCCCAGGCCACAGATTTCCAGAATCAAACCTCAGTCATATTCCCATGAAACATGGTTCCAGAATCAAAACACAGTCATGTTCCCAGGAGAAAGATGTCCAGAAGCCAACCTCACTCATGTTCCCAGGGAACAGGGTTCCAGAAACAAACCTCAGTCATGTTGCAAGGCCAAAGGTTTCCACCATCAAACCTCAGATATATTCCCAAGCCACAGGGTTCCAGAATCCACTGATGTCATGTTCCCCGGCCACAGGGTTCCAGAATCCACTGATGTCATGTTCCCAGGCCACAGGATTCCAGAATAAAACCTCAGTCATGTTCACAGTCCACAGGGTTCCAGAACCAAGCCTCAGTCAGTTTCCCAGGGCCCAGTATTCCACAATCTAAACAGATGTCATGTTCGCAGGCCACAGCATTCCAGAATCACGCCTCACTCTTGTTCCTGGCCACAGGGTTCCAGAATCAAACCAATGTCAACTTCCCAGGTCATGGGTTTCAAGTATCAGGTCACAGTCATGTTTCCAGGGCACAGGGTTCTACAATCAAACCTCAGTAATGTTGCCAATCCACAGATTTCTGCCATCAAACCTCAGTCAAGTTCCCAGGCCACAGATTTCCAGAGTCAAACCTCAGTCATATTCCCAGGCCACAGTTTTCCAGAATCACGCCTCAGTCATGTTCTCAGGCCACAGGGTTCCAGAATCAAACCATTCTCATGTGCCCAGGCAACAGGGTTCCAGAATGCACTGATGTCATGTTCCCAGGCCACAGGGTTCCAGAATAAAACCTCAGTCATGTTGCCAGTCCACAGGCTTCTGCCATCAAACCTCAGTCAAGTTCCCAGGCCACAGATTTCCAGAATCAAACCTCAGTCATATTTCCATGAAACAGGGTTCCAGAATCAAACCACAGTCATGTTCCCAGGAGAAAGGTGTCCAGAAGCCAACCTCACTCATGTTCCCAGGGAACAGGGTTCCAGAAAAAAACCTCAGTCATGTTGCCAGGCCAAAGGTTTCCACCATCAAACCTCAGATATATTCCCAAGCCACAGGGTTCCAGAATCCACTGATGTCATGTTCCCCGGCCACAGGGTTCCAGAATCCACTGATGTCATGTTCCCAGGCCACAGGATTCCAGAATAAAACCTCAGTCATGTTCACAGTCCACAGGGTTCCAGAACCAAGCCTCAGTCAGTTTCCCAGGGCCCAGTATTCCACAATCTAAACAGATGTCATGTTCGCAGGCCACAGCATTCCAGAATCACGCCTCACTCTTGTTCCTGGCCACAGGGTTCCAGAATCAAACCAATGTCAACTTCCCAGGTCATGGGTTTCAAGTATCAGGTCACAGTCATGTTTCCAGGGCACAGGGTTCTACAATCAAACCTCAGTAATGTTGCCAATCCACAGATTTCTGCCATCAAACCTCACTCAAGTTCCCAGGCCACAGATTTCCAGAGTCAAACCTCAGTCATATTCCCAGGCCACAGTTTTCCAGAATCACGCCTCAGTCATGTTCTCAGGCCACAGGGTTCCAGAATCAAACCATTCTCATGTGCCCAGGCAACAGGGTTCCAGAATGCACTGATGTCATGTTCCCAGGCCACAGGGTTCCAGAATAAAACCTCAGTCATGTTGCCAGTCCACAGGCTTCTGCCATCAAACCTCAGTCAAGTTCCCAGGCCACAGATTTCCAGAATCAAACCTCAGTCATATTTCCATGAAACATGGTTCCAGAATCAAACCACAGTCATGTTCCCAGGAGAAAGGTGTCCAGAAGCCAACCTCACTCATGTTCCCAGGGAACAGGGTTCCAGAAACAAACCTCAGTCATGTTGCCAGGCCAAAGGTTTCCACCATCAAACCTCAGATATATTCCCAAGCCACAGGGTTCCAGAATCCACTGATGTCATGTTCCCCGGCCACAGGGTTCCAGAATCCACTGATGTCATGTTCCCCGGCCACAGGGTTCCAGAATCCACTGATGTCATGTTCCCAGGCCACAGGATTCCAGAATAAAACCTCAGTCATGTTCAGAGTCCACAGGGTTCCAGAACCAAGCCTCAGTCAGTTTCCCAGGGCCCAGTATTCCACAACCTAAACAGATGTCATGTTCACAGGCCACAGCATTCCAGAATCACGCCTCACTCTTGTTCCTGGCCACAGGGTTCCAGAATCAAACCAATGTCAACTTCCCAGGTCATGGGTTTCAAGTATCAGGTCACAGTCATGTTTCCAGGGCACAGGGTTCTACAATCAAACCTCAGTCATGTTGCCCGTCCACAGATTTCTGCCATCAAACCTCAGTCAAGTTCCCAGGCCACAGATTTCCAGAATCAAACCTCAGTCATATTCCCAGGACACATGGTTCCAGAATCAAACCTCTGTCATGTTTGCAGGACCCACGGTTCCACAATCAAACCACAGTCATGTTCCCAGTACAAAGGTGTCCAGAAGCAAAACTCACTCATGTTCCCAGGGAACAGGGTTCCAGAAACAAACCTCAGTCATGTTGCCAAGCCACAGGTTTCCACCATCAAACCTCAGACATATTCCCAAGCCACAGGGTTCCAGAATCAAACCATTCTCATGTTCCCAGGACACAGGATTCCAGAATCCACTGATGTCATGTTCCCCGGCCACAGGGTTCCAGAATCCACTGATGTCATGTTCCCAGGCCACAGGATTCCAGAATAAAACCTCAGTCAAGTTCCCTGTCCACAGGGTTCCAGAACCAAGCCTCAGTCAGGTTCCCAGGGCCCAGAATTCCACAATCTAAACATATCTCATGTTCCCAGGGCACTGCATTCCAGAATCACGCCTCAGTCTTGTTCCTGGCCACAGGGTTCCAGAATCAAACCAATGTCAAGTTCCCAGGCCATGGGTTTCAAGTATCAGGTCGCAGTCATGTTTCCAGGGCACAGGGTTCTACAATCAAACCTCAGTCATATTGCCAGTCCACTGATTTCTGCCATCAAATCTCAGTCAAGTTCCCAGGCCACAGATTTCCAGAATCAAACTTCAGTCATATTCCCAGGCCACACTTTTCCAGAATCACGCCTCAGTCATGTTCCCTGGCCACAGGGTTCCAGAATCAAACCAATGTCAAGTTCCCAAGCCATGGGTTTCAAGTATCAGGTCGCAGTCATGTTTCCAGGGTACAGGGTTCTACAATCAAACCTCAGTCATGTTGCCAGTCCACAGGTTTCTGCCTTCAAACCTCAGTCAAGTTCCCAGGCCACAGATTTCCAGAATCAAAGCTCAGTCATATTCCCATGACACATGGTTCCAGAATCAAACCTCAGTCATGTTCGCAGGCCACAGGATTCCACAATCAAACCACAGTCATGTTCCCAGGAGAAAGGTGTCCAGAAGCATACCTCAGTCATGTTCCCAGGGAACAGGGTTCCAGAAACAAACCTCAGTCATGTTGCCAGGCCACAGGTTTCCACCATCAAACCTCAGACATATTCCCAAGCCACAGGGTTCCAGAATCAAACCGTTCTCATGTTCCCAGGCCACAGGGTTCCAGAATCCACTGATGACATGTTCCCCGGCCACAGGGTTCCAGAATAAAACCTCAGTCAAGTTCCCTGTCCACAGGGTTCCAGAACCAAGCCTCAGTCAGGTTCCCAGGGCCCAGAATTCCACAATCTAAACAGATGTCATGTTCCCAGGGCACAGCATTCCAGAATCACGCCTCAGTCTTGTTCCTGGCCACAGGGTTCCAGAATCAAACCAATGTCAAATTCCTAGGCCATGGGTTTCCACTACCAGGCCACAGTCATGTTTCCAGGGCACAGGGTTCTACAATCAAACCTCAGTCATGTTGCCAGTCCACAGGTTTCTGCCATCAAACCTCAGTCAAGTTCCCAGGCCACAGATTTCCAGAATCAAACCTCAGTCATATTCCCAGGACACATGGTTCCAGAATCAAACCTCAGTCATGTTTGCAGGACCCATGGTTCCACAATCAAACCACAGTCATGATCCCAGGACAAAGGTGTCCAGAATCAAACCTCAGGCATGTTCCCAGGGAACAGGGTTCCAGTAACAAACCTCAGTCATGTAGCCAAGCCACAGGTTTCCACAATCAAACCTCAGACATATTCCCAGGTCACAGGGTTCCAGAATCAAACCATTCTCATGTTCCCTGGCAACAGGGTTCCAGAATACACTGATGTCAAGTTCCCAGGCCACAGGATTCCAGAATAAAACCTCAGTCATGTTCCCAGTCCACAGGGTTCCAGAACCAAGCCTCAGTCAGGTACCCAGGGCCCAGTATTCCACAATCTAAACAGATGTCATGTTCCCAGGCAACAGGATTCCAGAATCACGCCTCGGTCTTGTTCCTGGTCACAGGGTTCCAGAATCAAACCAATGTCATGTTCCCAGGCCATGGGTTTCAAGTATCAGGTCGCAGTCATGTTTCCAGGGCACAGGGTTCTACAATCAAACCTCAGTAAATTTGCCAGTCCACAAATTTCTTCCATCAAACCTCAGTCAAGTTCCCAGGCCACAGATTTCCAGAATCAAACCTCAGTCATATTCCCAGGCCACAGTTTTCCAGAATCACGCCTCAGTCATGTTCCCAGGCCACAGGGTTCCAGAATGAAACCAATGTCAAATTCCTAGGCCATGGGTTTCCACTACCAGGCCACAGTCATGTTTCCAGGGCACAGGGTTCTACAATCAAACCTCTGTCATGTTTCCAGTCCACAGGTTTCTGCCATCAAACCTCAGTCAAGTTCCCTGGCCACAGATTTCCAGAATCAAACCTCAGTCATATTCCCAGGACACATGGTTCCAGAATCAAACCTCAGTCATGTTTGCAGGACCCATGGTTCCACAATCAAAACACAGTCATGTTCCCAGGATAAACTTGTCCAGAATCAAACCTCAGTCATGTTCCCAGGGAACAGGGTTCCAGTAACAAACCTCAGTCATGTTGCAAAGCCACAGGTTTCCACAATCAAACCTCAGACATATTCCCAGGTCACAGGGTTCCGGAATCAAACCATTCTCATGTACCCAGGCAACAGGGTTCCAAAATACACTGATGTCAAGTTCCCAGGCCACAGGATCCCAGAATAAAACCTCAGTCATGTTCCCAGTCCACAGGGTTCCAGAACCAAGCCTCAGTCAGGTTCCCAGGGCACAGTATTCCAGAATCTAAACAGATGTCATGTTCCCAGGCAACAGGATTCCAGAATCACGCCTCGGTCTTGTTCCTGGCCACAGGGTTCCAGAATCAAACCAATGTCATGTTCCCAGGCCAAGGGTTTCAAGTATCAGGTCGCAGTCATGTTTTCAGGGCACAGGGTTCCACAATCAAACCTCAGTAATTTTGCCAGTCCACAAATTTCTTCCATCAAACCTCAGTCAAGTTCCCAGGCCACAGATTTCCAGAATCAAACCTCAGTCATATTCCCAGGCCACAGTTTTCCAGAATCACGCCTCAGTCTTGTTCCCAGGCCACAGGGTTCCAGAATGAAACCAATGTCAAATTCCTAGGCCATGGGTTTCCACTACCAGGCCACAGTCATGTTTCCAGGGCAAAGGGTTCTACAATCAAACCTCAGTCATGTTGCCAGTCCACAGGTTTCTGCCATCAAACCTCAGTCAAGTTCCCAGGCCACAGATTTCCAGAATCAAACCTCAGTCATATTCCCAGGACACATGGTTCCAGAATCAAACCTCAGTCATGTTTGCAGGACCCATGGTTCCACAATCAAACCACAGTCATGATCCCAGGACAAAGGTGGCCAGAATCAAACCTCAGGCATATTCCCAGGGAACAGGGTTCCAGAAACAAACCTTAGTCATGTTGCCAAGCCACAGGTTTCTGCCATCAAACCTCAGTCAAGTTCCCAGGCCACAGATTTCCAGAATCAAACCTCAGTCATATTCCCAGGCCACAGTTTTCCAGAATCACGCCTCAGTCATGTTCCCAGGCCACAGGGTTCTAGAATCAAACCATTCTCATGTTCCCAGGCAACAGGGTTCCAGAATGCACTGATGTCATGTTCCCAGGCCACAGGGTTCCAGAATAAAACCTCAGTCATGTTCCCAGTCCACAGGGTTCCAGAACCAAGCCTCAGTCCGGTTCCCAGGGCCCAGTATTCCACAATCTAAACAGATGTCATGTTCCCAGGCTACAGGATTCCAGAATCACGCCTCAGTCATGATCCCAGGCCACAGGGATCCAGAATCAAACCTCAGTCATTTTGCCAGACCATAGGGTACCACCATCAAACCTCAGTCATATTCCCAGATCACAGGTTTCCACAATCAAACCGATTTCATGTTCCCAGGCAACAGGGTACCAGAATCCAAAGTGAAGTCATGTTCCCAGGCCTCAAGATTCCACAATCTAACATCAGTCATGTTCACAGGCCAATGGTTTCCAGAATCAAACCACAGTCATATTCCCAGGCCACATGTTTCCAGAATCAAACCTCAGTCAAATTCCCAGTCCACAGGATTCCAAAACCAAGCTTTCATTCAGGTTCCCAGGGCACAGTATTCCATAATCTAAACACATGATATGTTCCCAGGCCACAGATTTTCAGAATCAAAGCTCAGTCATATTCCCAGGACACATGGTTCCAGAATCAAACCTCAGTCATGTTCGCAGGCCACAGGATTCCACAATCAAACCACAGTCATGTTCCCAGGAGAAAGGTGTCCAGAAGCAAACCTCACTCATGTTCCCAGGGAACAGGGTTCCAGAAACAAACCTCAGTCATGTTGCCAAGCCACAGGTTTCCACCATCAAACCTCAGACTTGTTCCCAGGCCACAGGGTTCTAGAATCAAACCGTTCTCATGTTCCCAGGCCACAGGGTTCCAGAATCCACTGATGTCATGTTCCCCGGCCACAGGGTTCCAGAATCAATCCCCAGTTATGTTCCCAGGCTACAGGGTTCCAGAATAAAAGCTCAGTCATGTTCCCAGTCCACAGGGTTTCAGAACCAAGCCTCAGTCAGGTTCCCAGGGCACAGTATTTCACAATCTAAACAGATGTCATGTTCCCAGGCTGCAGGTTTCCAGAATCACGCCTCAGTCATGTTTCCAGACCACAGGGTTCCAGAATCAAACCAATGTCAAGTTCCCAGGCCATAGGTTTCCAGTACCAGGCCGCAGTCATGTTTCCATGGCACAGGGTTCTACAATCAAACCTCAGTCATGTTGCCAGTCCACAGGTTTCTGCCATCAAACCTCAGTCAAGTTCCCAGGCCACAGATTTCCAGAATCAAACCTCAGTCATATTCCCAGGACACATGGTTCCAGAATCAAACCTCAGTCATGTTCCCAGGCCACAGGGTTCCAGAATCAAACCAATGGCAATTTCCTAGGCCATGGGTTTCCAGTACCAAGCCACAGTCATGTTTCCAGGGCACAGGATTCCAGAATCTCGCCTCAGTCATGTTCCCTGGCCACAGGGTTCCAGAATCAAACCAATGTCAAGTTCCCAGGCCATGGGTTTCAAGTATCAGGTGGCAGTCATGTTTCCACGGCACAGGGTTCTACAATCAAACCTCAGTCATGTTGCCAGTCCACAGGTTTCTGCCATCAAACCTCAGTCAAGTTCCCAGGCCACAGATTTCCAGAATCAAAGCTCAGTCATATTCCCAGGACACATGGTTCCAGAATCAAACCTCAGTCATGTTCGCAGGCCACAGGATTCCACAATCAAACCACAGTCATGTTCCCAGGAGAAAGGTGTCCAGAAGCAAACCTCAGTCATGTTCCCAGGGAACAGGGTTCCAGAAAAAAACCTCAGTCCTGTTGCCAGGCCACAGGTTTCCACCATCAAACCTCAGACATATTCCCAAGACTCAGGGTTCCAGAATCAAACCGTTCTCAATTTCCCAGGCAACAGGGTTCCAGAATCCACTGATGTCATGTTCCCAGGCCACAGGATTCCAGAATAAAACCTCAGTCATGTTCCCAGTCCACAGGGTTCCAGAACCAAGCCTCAGTCAGATTCCCAGGGCACAGTATTCCACAATCTAAACAGATGTCATGTTCGCAGGCCACAGCATTCCAGAATCACGCCTCAGTCTTGTTCCTGGCCACAGGGTTACAGAATCAAACCAATGTCAAGTTCCCAGGCCATGGGTTTCAAGTATCAGGTCGCAGTCATGTTTCCAGGGCACAGGGTTCTACAATCAAACCTCAGTCATGTTGCCAGTCCACAGGATTCTGCCATCAAACCTCAGTCAAGTTCCCAGGCCACAGATTTCCAGAATCAAACCTCAGTCATATTCCCATGACACATGGTTCCAGAATCAAACCTCAGTCATGTTCGCAGGCCACAGGATTCCACAATCATACCACAGTCATGTTCCCAGGAGAAAGGTGTCCAGAAGCAAACCTCAGTCATGTTCCCAGGGAACAGGGTTCCAGAAACAAACCTCAGTCATGTTGCCAGGCCACAGGTTTCCACCATCAAACCTCAGATATATTCCCAAGACACAGGGTTCCAGAATCAAACCGTTCTCAAGTTCCGAGGCAACAGGGTTCCAAAATCCACTGATGTCATGTTCCCAGGCCACAGGATTCCAGAATAAAACCTCAGTCATGTTCCCAGTCCACAGGGTTCCAGAACCAAGCCTCAGTCAGGTTCCCAGGGCCCAGTATTCCACAATCTAAACAGATGTCATGTTCGCATGCAACAGCATTCCAGAATCACGCCTCAGTCTTGTTCCTGGCCACAGGGTTCCAGAATCAAACCAATGTCAAGTTCCCAGGCCATGGGTTTCAAGTATCAGGTCGCAGTCATGTTTCCAGGGCACAGGGTTCTACAATCAAACCTCAGTAATGTTGCCAGTCCACAGATTTCTGCCATCAAACCTCAGTCAAGTACCCAGGCCACAGATTTCCAGAATCAAACCTCAGTCATATTCCCAGTCCACACTTTTCCAGAATCACGCCTCAGTCATGTTCCCAGGCCACAGATTTCCAGAATCAAACCACAGTCATATTCCCAGGACACATGGATCCAGAATCAAACCACAGTCCTGTTCCCAGGACAAAGATGTCCAGAAGCAAAACTCACTCATGTTCCCTGGGAACAGGGTTCCAGAAACAAACCTCAGTCATGTTGCCAGGCCACAGGTTTCCACCATCAAACCTCAGACATATTCCCAAGGCACAGGGTTCCAGAATCAAACCGTTCTCATGTTCCCGGGCCACAGGGTTCCAGAATCCACTGATGTCATGTTCTCCGGCCACAGGGTTCCAGAATCAATCCTCAGTTATGTTCGCAGGCTACAGGGTTCCAGAATAAAACGTCAGTCATGTTCCCAGTCCACAGGGTTCCAGAACCAAGCCTCAGTCAGATTCCCAGGGCACAGTATTCCACAATCTAAACAGATGTCATGTTCCCAGGCTACAGGATTCCAGAATCACGCCTCAGTCATGATCCCAGGCCACAGGGATCCAGAATCAAACCTCAGTCATGTTGTCAAGCCACAGGTTTCCACCATCAAACCTCAGACTTGTTCCCAGGCCACAGGGTTCTAGAATCAAACCGTTCTCATGTTCCCAGGCCACAGGGTTCCAGAATCCACTGATGTCATGTTCCCCGGCCACAGGGTTCCAGAATCAATCCTCAGTTATGTTCCCAGGCTACAGGGTTCCAGAATAAAAGCTCAGTCATGTTCCCAGTCCACAGGGTTCCAGAACCAAGCCTCAGTCAGGTTCCCAGGGCACAGTATTCCACAATCTAAACAGATGTCATGTTCCCAGGCCACAGGTTTCCAAAATCACGCGTTAGTCATGTTCCCTGGCCACAGGGATCCAGAATCAAACCTCAGTCATGTTGCCAGGCCATAGGGTACCACCATCAAACCTCAGTCATATTCCCAGACCACAGGTTTCCACAATCAAACCGATTTCATGTTCCCAGGCAACTTGGTACCAGAATCCAAACCGATGTCATGTTTCCAGGCCACAGATTACACAATCTAACATCAGTCATGTTCCCAGGCCAATGGCTTCCAGAATCAAACCACAGTCATATACCCAGGCCACATGGTCTCAGAATCAATCCTGAGTCATGTTCCCAGTCCACAGGATTCCAGAACCAAGCCTTCAGTCAGGTTCCCAGGGCACAGTATTCCACAATCTAAACAGATGTCATGTTCCCAGGCCGCAGGTTTCCAGAATCACGCCTCAGTCATGTTCCCAGGCCACAGGGTTCCAGAATCAAACCAATGTCAAGTTCCCAGGCCATGGGTTTCCAGTACCAGGCCGCAGTCATGTTTCCATGGCACAGGGTTCTACAATCAAACCTCAGTCATGTTGCCAGTCCACAGGTTTCTGCCATCAAACCTCAGTCAAGTTCCCAGGCCACAGATTTCCAGAATCAAACCTCAGTCATATTCCCAGGACACATGGTTCTAGAATCAAACCTCAGTCATGTACCCAGGACACAGGGTTCCAGAATCAAACCAATGTCAAATTCCTAGGCCATGGGTTTCCAGTACCAAGCCACAGTCATGTTTCCAGGGCACAGGATTCCAGAATCTCGCCTCAGTCATGTTCCCTGGCCACAGGGTTCCAGAATCAAACCAATGTCAAGTTCCCAGGCCATGGGTTTCAAGTATCAGGTGGCAGTCATGTTTCCAGGGCACAGGGTTCTACAATCAAACCTCAGTCATGTTGCCAGTCCACAGATTTCTGCCATCAAACCTCAGTCAAGTTCCCAGGCCACAGATTTCCAGAATCAAACCACAGTCATATTCCCAGGACACATGGATCCAGAATCAAACCACAGTCCTGTTCCCAGGACAAAGATGTCCAGAAGCAAAACTCACTCATGTTCCCTGGGAACAGGGTTCCAGAAACAAACCTCAGTCATGTTGCCAGGCCACAGGTTTCCACGATCAAACCTCAGACATATTCCCAAGGCACAGGGTTCCAGAATCAAACCATTCTCATGTTCCCGGGCCACAGGGTTCCAGAATCCACTGATGTCATGTTCCCCGGCCACAGGGTTCCAGAATCAATCCTCAGTTATGTTCGCAGGCTACAGGGTTCCAGAATAAAACGTCAGTCATGTTCCCAGTCCACAGGGTTCCAGAACAAAGCCTCAGTCAGATTCCCAGGGCACAGTATTCCACAATCTAAACAGATGTCATGTTCCCAGGCTACAGGATTCCAGAATCATGCCTCAGTCATGATCCCAGGCCACAGGGATCCAGAATCAAACCTCAGTCATTTTGCCAGACCATAGGGTACCACCATCAAACCTCAGTCATATTCCCAGATCACAGGTTTCCTCAATCAAACCGATTTCATGTTCCCAGGCAACAGGGTACCAGAATCCAAAGTGAAGTCATGTTCCCAGGCCCCAAGATTCCACAATCTAACATCAGTCATGTTCACAGGCCAATGGTTTCCAGAATCAAACCACAGTCATATTCTCAGGCCACATGTTTCCAGAATCAAACCTCAGTCAAATTCCCAGTCCACAGGATTCCAAAACCAAGCTTTCAGTCAGGTTCCCAGGGCACAGTATTCCATAATCTAAACAGATGTCATGTTCCCAGGCCACAGATTTCCAGAATCAAAGCTCAGTCATATTCCCAGGACACATGGTTCCAGAATCAAACCTCAGTCATGTTCGCAGGCCACAGGATTCCACAATCAAACCACAGTCATGTTCCCAGGAGAAAGGTGTCCAGAAGCAAACCTCACTCATGTTCCCAGGGAACAGGGTTCCAGAAACAAACCTCAGTCATGTTGCCAAGCCACAGGTTTCCACCATCAAACCTCAGACATGTTCCCAGGCCACAGGGTTCTAGAATCAAACCGTTCTCATGTTCCCAGGCCACAGGGTTCCAGAATCCACTGATGTCATGTTCCCCGGCCACAGGGTTCCAGAATCAATCCTCAGTTATGTTCCCAGGCTACAGGGTTCCAGAATAAAAGCTCAGTCATGTTCCCAGTCCACAGGGTTCCAGAACCAAGCCTCAGTCAGGTTCCCAGGGCACAGTATTCCACAATCTAAACAGATGTCATGTTCCCAGGCCACAGGTTTCCAAAATCACGCCTTAGTCATGTTCCCTGGCAACAGGGATCCAGAATCAAACCTCAGTCATGTTGCCAGGCCATAGGGTACCACCATCAAACCTCAGTCATATTCCCAGACCACAGGTTTCCACAATCAAACCGATTTCATGTTCCCAGGCAACATGGTACCAGAATCCAAACCGATGTCATGTTTCCAGGCCACAGGATTACACAATCTAACATCAGTCATGTTCCCAGGCCAATGGCTTCCAGAATCAAACCACAGTCATATACCCAGGCCACATGGTCTCAGAATCAATCCTGAGTCATGTTCCCAGTCCACAGGGTTCCAGAATCAAACCAATGTCAAGTTCCCAGGCCATGGGTTTCAAGTATCAGGTGGCAGTCATGTTTCCAGGGCACAGGGTTCTACAATCAAACCTCAGTCATGTTGCCAGTCCACAGATTTCTGCCATCAAACCTCAGTCAAGTTCCCAGGCCACAGATTTCCAGAATCAAACCTCAGTCATATTCCCAGGACACACGGTTCCAGAATCAAACCTCAGTCATGTTTTCAGGACCCATGATTCCACTATCAAAACACAGTCATGTTCCCAGGACAAACTTGTCCAGAATCAAACCTCAGTCATGTTCCCAGGGAACAGGGTTCCAGTAACAAACCTCAGTCATGTTGCCAAGCCACAGGTTTCCACAATCAAACCTCAGACATATTCCCAGGTCACAGGGTTCCGGAATCAAACCATTCTCATGTACCCAGGCAACAGGGTTCCAAAATACACTGATGTCAAGTTCCCAGGCCACAGGATTCCAGAATAAAACCTCAGTCATGTTCCCAGTCCACAGGGTTCCAGAACCAAGCCTCAGTCAGGTTCCCAGGGCCCAGTATTCCACAATCTAAACAGATGTCATGTTCCCAGGCAACATGATTACAGAATCACGCCTCGGTCTTGTTCCTGGCCACAGGGTTCCAGAATCAAACCAATGTCATGTTCCCAGGCCATGGGTTTCAAGTATCAGGTCGCAGTCATGTTTCCAGGGCACAGGGTTCCAGAATCAAACCTCAGTAATTTTGCCAGTCCACAAATTTCTTCCATCAAACCTCAGTCAAGTTCCCAGGCCACAGATTTCCAGAATCAAACCTCAGTCATATTCCCAGGCCACAGTTTTCCAGAATCACGCCTCAGTCATGTTCCAAGGCCACAGGGTTCCAGAATGAAACCAATGTCAAATTCCTAGGCCATGGGTTTCCACTACCAGGCCACAGTCATGTTTCCAGGGCACAGGGTTCTACAATCAAACCTCAGTCATGTTGCCAGTCCACAGGTTTCTGCCATCAAACCTCAGTCAAGTTCCCAGGCCACAGATTTCCAGAATCAAACCTCAGTCATATTCCCAGGACACATGGTTCCAGAATCAAACCTCAGTCATGTTTGCAGGACCCATGGTTCCACAATCAAACCACAGTCATGATCCCAGGACAAAGGGGTCCAGAATCAAACCTCAGGCATGTTCCCAGGGAACAGGGTTCCAGTAACAAACCTCAGTCATGTTGCCAAGCCACAGGTTTCCACAATCAAACCTCAGATATATTCCCAGGTCACAGGGTTCCAGAATCAAACCATTCTCATGTTCCCCGGCAACAGGGTTCCAGAATACACTGATGTCAAGTTCCCAGGCCACAGGATTCCAGAATAAAACCTCAGTCATGTTCCCAGTCCACAGGGTTCCAGAACAAAGCGTCAGTCAGGTACCCAGGGCCCAGTATTCCACAATCTAAACAGATGTCATGTTCCCAGGCAACAGGATTCCAGAATCACGCCTCGGTCTTGTTCCTGGCCACAGGGTTCCAGAATCAAACCAATGTCATGTTCCCAGGCCATGGGTTTCAAGTATCAGGTCGCAGTCATGTTTCCAGGGCACAGGGTTCTACAATCAAACCTCAGTAATTTTGCCAGTCCACAAATTTCTTCCATCAAACCTCAGTCAAGTTCCCAGGCCACAGATTTCCAGAATCAAACCTCAGTCATATTCCCAGGCCACAGTTTTCCAGAATCACGCCTCAGTCATGTTCCCAGGCCACAGGGTTCCAGAATCAAACCATTCTCATGTTCCCAGGCAACAGGGTTCCAGAATGCACTGATGTCATGTTCCCAAGCCACAGGGTTCCAGAATAAAACCTCAGTCATGTTCCCAGTCCACAGGGTTCCAGAACCAAGCCTCAGTCCGGTTCCCAGGGCCCAGTATTCCACAATCTAAACAGATGTCATGTTCCCAGGCCACATGATTCCAGAATCATGCCTCATTGTTATTGCTGGCCACAGGGTTCCAGAATCAAACCAATGTCAAGTTCCCAAGCCATGGGTTTCAAGTATCAGGTCGCAGTCATGTTTCCAGGGTACAGGGTTCTACAATCAAACCTCAGTCATGTTGCCAGTACACAGGTTTCTGCCATCAAACCTCAGTCAAGTTCCCAGGCCACAGATTTCCAGAATCAAACCTCAGTCATATTCCCAGGCCACACTTTTCCAGAATCACACCTCAGTCATGTTCCCAGGCCACAGGGTTCCAGAATCAAACCAATGTCAAATTCCTAGGCCATGGGTTTCCACTACCAGGCCACAGTCATCTTTCCAGGGCACAGGGTTCTACAATCAAACCTCAGTCATGTTGCCAGTCCACAGGTTTCTGCCATCAAACCTCAGTCAAGTTCCCAGGCCACAGATTTCCAGAATCAAACCTCAGTCATATTCCCAGGACACACGGTTCCAGAATCAAACCTCAGTCATGTTTTCAGGACCCATGATTCCACTATCAAAACACAGTCATGTTCCCAGGACAAACTTGTCCAGAATCAAACCTCAGTCATGTTCCCAGGGAACAGGGTTCCAGTAACAAACCTCAGTCATGTTGCCAAGCCACAGGTTTCCACAATCAAACCTCAGACATATTCCCAGGTCACAGGGTTCCGGAATCAAACCATTCTCATGTACCCAGGCAACAGGGTTCCAAAATACACTGATGTCAAGTTCCCAGGCCACAGGATTCCAGAATAAAACCTCAGTCATGTTCCCAGTCCACAGGGTTCCAGAACAAAGCCTCAGTCAGGTTCCCAGGGCCCAGTATTCCACAATCTAAACAGATGTCATGTTCCCAGGCAACAGGATTCCAGAATCACGCCTCGGTCTTGTTCCTGGCCACAGGGTTCCAGAATCAAACCAATGTCATGTTCCCAGGCCATGGGTTTCAAGTATCAGGTCGCAGTCATGTTTCCAGGGCACAGGGTTCCACAATCAAACCTCAGTAATTTTGCCAGTCCACAAATTTCTTCCATCAAACCTCAGTCAAGTTCCCAGGCCACAGATTTCCAGAATCAAACCTCAGTCATATTCCCAGGCCAGTTTTCCAGAATCACGCCTCAGTCATGTTCCCAGGCCACAGGGTTCCAGAATGAAACCAATGTCAAATTCCTAGGCCATGGGTTTCCACTACCAGGCCACAGTCATGTTTCCAGGGCACAGGGTTCTACAATCAAACCTCAGTCATGTTGCCAGTCCACAGGTTTCTGCCATCAAACCTCAGTCAAGTTCCCAGGCCACAGATTTCCAGAATCAAACCTCAGTCATATTCCCAGGACACATGGTTCCAGAATCAAACCTCAGTCATGTTTGCAGGACCCATGGTTCCACAATCAAACCACAGTCATGATCCCAGGACAGAGGGGTCCAGAATCAAACCTCAGGCATGTTCCCAGGGAACAGGGTTCCAGTAACAAACCTCAGTCATGTTGCCAAGCCACAGGTTTCCACAATCAAACCTCAGACATATTCCCAGGTCACAGGGTTCCGGAATCAAACCATTCTCATGTTCCCCGGCAACAGGGTTCCAGAATACACTGATGTCAAGTTCCCAGGCCACAGGATTCCAGAATAAAACCTCAGTCATGTTCCCAGTCCACAGGGTTCCAGAACCAAGCCTCAGTCAGGTACCCAGGGCCCAGTATTCCACAATCTAAACAGATTTCATGTTCCCAGGCAACAGGATTCCAGAATCACGCCTCGGTCTTGTTCCTGGCCACAGGGTTCCAGAATCAAACCAATGTCATGTTCCCAGGCCATGGGTTTCAAGTATCAGGTCGCAGTCATGTTTCCAGGGCACAGGGTTCTACAATCAAACCTCAGTAATTTTGCCAGTCCACAAATTTCTTCCATCAAACCTCAGTCAAGTTCCCAGGCCACAGATTTCCAGAATCAAACCTCAGTCATATTCCCAGGCCACAGTTTTCCAGAATCACGCCTCAGTCATGTTCCCAGGCCACAGGGTTCCAGAATCTAACCAATGTCAAATTCCTAGGCCATGGGTTTCCACTACCAGGCCACAGTCATGTTTCCAGCGCACAGGGTTCTACAATCAGACCTCTGTCATGTTTCCAGTCCACAGGTTTCTGCCATCAAACCTCAGTCAAGTTCCCAGGCCACAGATTTCCAGAATCAAACCTCAGTCATATTCCCAGGCCACAGTTTTCCAGAATCACGCCTCAGTCATATTCCCAGGCCACAGGGTTCCAGAATGAAACCAATGTTAAATTCCTAGGCCATGGGTTTCCACTACCAGGCCACAGTCATGTTTCCAGGGCACAGGGTTCTACAATCAAACCTCTGTCATGTTTCCAGTCCACAGGTTTCTGCCATCAAACCTCAGTCAAGTTCCCAGGCCACAGATTTCCAGAATCAAACCTCAGTCATATTCCCAGGACAAAGGAGTCCAGAATCAAACCTCAGGCATGTTCCCAGGGAACAGGGTTCCAGAAACAAACCTCAGTCATGTTGCCAAGCCACAAGTTTCTGCCATCAAACCTCAGTCAAGTTCCCAGGCCACATATTTCCAGAATCAAACCTCAGTCATATTCCCAGGCCACAGTTTTCCAGAATCACGCCTCAGTCATGTTCCCAGGCCACAGGGTTCCAGAATCAAACCATTCTCATGTTCCCAGGCAACAGGGTTCCAGAATGCACTGATGTCATGTTCCCAGGCCACAGGGTTCCAGAATAAAACCTCAGTCATGTTCCCAGTCCACAGGGTTCCAGAACCAAGCCTCAGTCCGGTTCCCAGGGCCCAGTATTCCACAATCTAAACAGATGCCATGTTCCCAGGCCACATGATTCCAGAAACACGATTCAGTGTTGTTCCTGGCCACAGGGTTCCAGAATCAAACCAATGTCAAGTTCCCAGGCCATGGGTTTCAAGTATCAGGTCGCAGTCATGTTTCCAGGGCACAGGGTTCTACAATCAAACCTCAGTCATGTTGCCAGTCCACAGATTTCTGCCATCAAATCTCAGTCAAGTTCCCAGGCCACAGATTTCCAGAATCAAACCTCAGTCATAGTCCCAGGACACAGTTTTCCAGAATCACGCCTCACTCATGTTCCCAGGCCACAGGGTTCCAGAATCAAACCAATGTCAAATTCCTAGGCCATGGGTTTCCACTACCAGGCCACAGTCATGTTTCCAGGGCACAGGGTTCTACAATCAAACCTCAGTCATGTTGCCAGTCCACAGGTTTCTGCCATCAAACCTCAGTCAAGTTCCCAGGCCACAGATTTCCAGAATCAAACCTCAGTCATATTCCCAGGACACATGGTTCCAGAATCAAACCTCAGTCATGTTTGCAGGACCCATGGTTCCACAATCAAACCACAGTCATGATCCCAGGACAAAGGGGTCCAGAATCAAACCTCAGGCATGTTCCCAGGGAACAGGGTTCCAGTAACAAACCTCAGTCATGTTGCCAAGCCACAGGTTTCCACAATCAAACCTCAGACATATTCCCAGGTCACAGGGTTCCAGAATCAAACCATTCTCATGTTCCCCGGCAACAGGGTTCCAGAATACACTGATGTCAAGTTCCCAGGCCACAGGATTCCAGAATAAAACCTCAGTCATGTTCCCAGTCCACAGGGTTCCAGAACCAAGCCTCAGTCAGGTACCCAGGGCCCAGTATTCCACAATCTAAACAGATGTCATGTTCCCAGGCAACAGGATTCCAGAATCACGCCTCGGTCTTGTTCCTGGCCACAGGGTCCCAGAATCAAACCAATGTCATGTTCCCAGGCCATGGGTTTCAAGTATCAGGTCGCAGTCATGTTTCCAGGGCACAGGGTTCTACAATCAAACCTCAGTAATTTTGCCAGTCCACAAATTTCTTCCATCAAACCTCAGTCAAGTTCCCAGGCCGCAGATTTCCAGAATCAAACCTCAGTCATATTCCCAGGCCACAGTTTTCCAGAATCACGCCTCATTCATGTTCCCAGGCCACAGGGTTCCAGAATGAAACCAATGTTAAATTCCTAGGCCATGGGTTTCCACTACCAGGCCACAGTCATGTTTCCAGGGCACAGGGTTCTACAATCAAACCTCTGTCATGTTTCCAGTCCACAGGTTTCTGCCATCAAACCTCAGTCAAGTTCCCAGGCCACAGATTTCCAGAATCAAACCTCAGTCATATTCCCAGGACAAAGGAGTCCAGAATCAAACCTCAGGCATGTTCCCAGGGAACAGGGTTCCAGAAACAAACCTCAGTCATGTTGCCAAGCCACAAGTTTCTGCCATCAAACCTCAGTCAAGTTCCCAGGCCACAGATTTCCAGAATCAAACCTCAGTCATATTCCCAGGCCACAGTTTTCCAGAATCACGCCTCAGTCATGTTCCCAGGCCACAGGGTTCCAGAATCAAACCATTCTCATGTTCCCAGGCAACAGGGTTCCAGAATGCACTGATGTCATGTTCCCAGGCCACAGGGTTCCAGAATAAAACCTCAGTCATGTTCCCAGTCCACAGGGTTCCAGAACCAAGCCTCAGTCCGGTTCCCAGGGCCCAGTATTCCACAATCTAAACAGATGCCATGTTCCCAGGCCACATGATTCCAGAAACACGATTCAGTGTTGTTCCTGGCCACAGGGTTCCAGAATCAAACCAATGTCAAGTTCCCAGGCCATGGGTTTCAAGTATCAGGTCGCAGTCATGTTTCCAGGGCACAGGGTTCTACAATCAAACCTCAGTCATGTTGCCAGTCCACAGATTTCTGCCATCAAATCTCAGTCAAGTTCCCAGGCCACAGATTTCCAGAATCAAACCTCAGTCATAGTCCCAGGACACAGTTTTCCAGAATCACGCCTCACTCATGTTCCCAGGCCACAGGGTTCCAGAATCAAACCAATGTCAAATTCCTAGGCCATGGGTTTCCACTACCAGGCCACAGTCATGTTTCCAGGGCACAGGGTTCTACAATCAAACCTCAGTCATGTTGCCAGTCCACAGGTTTCTGCCATCAAACCTCAGTCAAGTTCCCAGGCCACAGATTTCCAGAATCAAACCTCAGTCATATTCCCAGGACACATGGTTCCAGAATCAAACCTCAGTCATGTTTGCAGAACCCATGGTTCCACAATCAAAACACAGTCATGTTCCCAGGACAAACTTGTCCAGAATCAAACCTCAGTCATGTTCCCAGGGAACAGGGTTCCAGTAACAAACCTCAGTCATGTTGCCAAGCCACAGGTTTCCACAATCAAACCTCAGACATATTCCCAGGTCACAGGGTTCCGGAATCAAACCATTCTCATGTTTCCCGGCAACAGGGTTCCAGAATACACTGATGTCAAGTTCCCAGGCCACAGGATTCCAGAATAAAACCTCAGTCATGTTCCCAGTCCCCAGGGTTCCAGAACCAAGCGTCAGTCAGGTACCCAGGGCCCAGTATTCCACAATCTAAACAGATGTCATGTTCCCAGGCAACAGGATTCCAGAATCACGCCTCGGTCTTGTTCCTGGCCACAGGGTTCCAGAATCAAACCAATGTCATGTTCCCAGGCCATGGGTTTCAAGTATCAGGTCGCAGTCATGTTTCCAGGGCACAGGGTTCCACAATCAAACCTCAGTAATTTTGCCAGTCCACAAATTTCTTCCATCAAACCTCAGTCAAGTTCCCAGGCCACAGATTTCCAGAATCAAACCTCAGTCATATTCCCAGGCCACAGTTTTCCAGAATCACGCCTCAGTCTTGTTCCCAGGCCACAGGGTTCCAGAATGAAACCAATGTCAAATTCCTAGGCCATGGGTTTCCACTACCAGGCCACAGTCATGTTTCCAGGGCACAGGGTTCTACAATCAAACCTCAGTCATGTTGCCAGTCCACAGGTTTCTGCCATCAAACCTCAGTCAAGTTCCCAGGCCACAGATTTCCAGAATCAAACCTCAGTCATATTCCCTGGACAAAGGAGTCCAGAATCAAACCTCAGGCATGTTCCCAGGGAACAGGGTTCCAGAAACAAACCTCAGTCATGTTGCCAAGCCACAGGTTTCTGCCATCAAACCTCAGTCAAGTTCCCAGGCCACAGATTTCCAGAATCAAACCTCAGTCATATTCCCAGGCCACAGTTTTCCAGAATCACGCCTCAGTCATGTTCCCAGGCCACAGGGTTCCAGAATCAAACCATTCTCATGTTCCCAGGCAACAGGGTTCCAGAATGCACTGATGTCATGTTCCCAGGCCACGGGGTTCCAGAATAAAACCTCAGTCATGTTCCCAGTCCACAGGGTTCCAGAACCAAGCCTCAGTCCGGTTCCCAGGGCCCAGTATTCCACAATCTAAACAGATGCCATGTTCCCAGGCCACATGATTCCAGAAACACGATTCAGTGTTGTTCCTGGCCACAGGGTTCCAGAATCAAACCAATGTCAAGTTCCCAGGCCATGGGTTTCAAGTATCAGGGCGCAGTCATGTTTCCAGGGCACAGGGTTCTACAATCAAACCTCAGTCATGTTGCCAGTCCACAGATTTCTGCCATCAAATCTCAGTCAAGTTCCCAGGCCACAGATTTCCAGAATCAAACCTCAGTCATAGTCCCAGGACACAGTTTTCCAGAATCACGCCTCACTCATGTTCCCAGGCCACAGGGTTCCAGAATCAAACCAATGTCAAATTCCTAGGCCATGGGTTTCCACTACCAGGCCACAGTCATGTTTCCAGGGCACAGGGTTCTACAATCAAACCTCAGTCATGTTGCCAGTCCACAGGTTTCTGCCATCAAACCTCAGTCAAGTTCCCAGGCCACAGATTTCCAGAATCAAACCTCAGTCATATTCCCAGGACACATGGTTCCAGAATCAAACCTCAGTCATGTTTGCAGAACCCATGGTTCCACAATCAAAACACAGTCATGTTCCCAGGACAAACTTGTCCAGAATCAAACCTCAGTCATGTTCCCAGGGAACAGGGTTCCAGTAACAAACCTCAGTCATGTTGCCAAGCCACCGGTTTCCACAATCAAACCTCAGACATATTCCCAGGTCACAGGGTTCCGGAATCAAACCATTCTCATGTTTCCCGGCAACAGGGTTCCAGAATACACTGATGTCAAGTTCCCAGGCCACAGGATTCCAGAATAAAACCTCAGTCATGTTCCCAGTCCCCAGGGTTCCAGAACCAAGCGTCAGTCAGGTACCCAGGGCCCAGTATTCCACAATCTAAACAGATGTCATGTTCCCAGGCAACAGGATTCCAGAATCACGCCTCGGTCTTGTTCCTGGCCACAGGGTTCCAGAATCAAACCAATGTCATGTTCCCAGGCCATGGGTTTCAAGTATCAGGTCGCAGTCATGTTTCCAGGGCACAGGGTTCCACAATCAAACCTCAGTAATTTTGCCAGTCCACAAATTTCTTCCATCAAACCTCAGTCAAGTTCCCAGGCCACAGATTTCCAGAATCAAACCTCAGTCATATTCCCAGGCCACAGTTTTCCAGAATCACGCCTCAGTCTTGTTCCCAGGCCACAGGGTTCCAGAATGAAACCAATGTCAAATTCCTAGGCCATGGGTTTCCACTACCAGGCCACAGTCATGTTTCCAGGGCACAGGGTTCTACAATCAAACCTCAGTCATGTTGCCAGTCCACAGGTTTCTGCCATCAAACCTCAGTCAAGTTCCCAGGCCACAGATTTCCAGAATCAAACCTCAGTCATATTCCCAGGACACATGGTTCCAGAATCAAACCTCAGTCATGTTTGCAGGACCCATGGTTCCACAATCAAACCACAGTCATGTTCCCAGCACAAAGGTGTCCAGAATCAAACCTCAGGCATGTTCCCAGGGAACAGGGTTCCAGAAACAAACCTCAGTCATGTTGCCAAGCCACAGGTTTCTGCCATCAAACCTCAGTCAAGTTCCCAGGCCACAGATTTCCAGAATCAAACCTCAGTCATATTCCCAGGCCACAGTTTTCCAGAATCACGCCTCAGTCATGTTCCCGGGCCACAGGGTTCCAGAATCAAACCATTCTCATGTTCCCAGGCAACAGGGTTCCAGAATGCACTGATGTCATGTTCCCAGGCCACAGGGTTCCAGAATAAAACCTCAGTCATGTTCCCAGTCCACAGGGTTCCAGAATCAAGCCTCAGTCCGGTTCCCAGGGCCCAGTATTCCACAATCTAAACAGATGTCATGTTCCCAGGCCACATGATTCCAGAATCACGATTCAGTGTTGTTCCTGGCCACAGGGTTCCAGAATCAAACCAATGTCAAGTTCCCAGGCCATGGGTTTCAAGTATCAGGTCGCAGTCATGTTTCCAGGGCACAGGGTTCTACAATCAAACCTCAGTCATGTTGCCAGTCCACAGATTTCTGCCATCAAATCTCAGTCAAGTTCCCAGGCCACAGATTTCCAGAATCAAACCTCAGTCATAGTCCCAGGCCACAGTTTTCCAGAATCACGCCTCAGTCATGTTCCCAGGCCACAGGGTTCCAGAATCAAACCAATGTCAAATTCCTAGGCCATGGGTTTCCACTACCAGGCCACAGTCATGTTTCCAGGACACAGGGTTCTACAATCAAACCTCAGTCATGTTGCCAGTCCACAGGTTTCTGCCATCAAACCTCAGTCAAGTTCCCAGGCCACTGATTTCCAGAATCAAACCTCAGTCATATTCCCAGGACACATGGTTCCAGAATCAAACCTCAGTCATGTTTGCAGGACCCATGGTTCCACAATCAAAACACAGTCATGTTCCCAGGACAAACTTGTCCAGAATCAAACCTCAGTCATGTTCCTAGGGAACAGGGTTCCAGTAACAAACCTCAGTCATGTTGCCAAGCCACAGGTTTCCACAATCAAACCTCAGACATATTCCCAGGTCACAGGGTTCCAGAATCAAACCATTCTCATGTTCCCCGGCAACAGGGTTCCAGAATACACTGATGTCAAGTTCCCAGGCCACAGGATTCCAGAATAAAACCTCAGTCATATTCCCAGTCCACAGGGTTCCAGAACCAAGCCTCAGTCAGGTACCCAGGGCCCAGGATTCCACAATCTAAACAGATGTCATGTTCCCAGGCAACATGATTCCAGAATCACGCCTCGGTCTTGTTCCTGGCCACAGGGTTCTAGAATCAAACCAATGTCATGTTCCCAGGCCATGTGTTTCAAGTATCAGGTCGCAGTCATGTTTCCAGGGCACAGGGTTCTACAATCAAACCTCAGTAATTTTGCCAGTCCACAAATTTCTTCCATCAAACCTCAGTCAAGTTCCCAGGCCACAGATTTCCAGAATCAAACCTCAGTCATATTCCCAGGCCACAGTTTTCCAGAATCACGCCTCAGTCTTGTTCCCAGGTCACAGGGTTCCAGAATGAAACCAATGTCAAATTCCTAGGCCATGGGTTTCCACTACCAGGCCACAGTCATGTTTCCAGGGCACAGGGTTCTACAATCAAACCTCAGTCATGTTGCCAGTCCACAGGTTTCTGCCATCAAACCTCAGTCAAGTTCCCAGGCCACCGATTTCCAGAATCAAACCTCAGTCATATTCCCAGGACACATGGTTCCAGAATCAAACCTCAGTCATGTTTGCAGGACCCATGGTTCCACAATCAAACCACAGTCATGATCCCAGGACAAAGGTGTCCAGAATCAAACCTCAGGCATGTTCCCAGGGAACAGGGTTCCAGAAACAAACCTCAGTCATGTTGCCAAGCCACAGGTTTCTGCCATCAAACCTCAGTCAAGTTCCCAGGCCACAGATTTCCAGAATCAAACCTCAGTCATATTCCCAGGACACAGTTTTCCAGAATCACGCCTCAGCCATTTTCCCAGGCGACAGGGTTCCAGAATCAAACCATTCTCATGTTCCCAGGCAACAGGTTTCCAGAATGCACTGATGTCATGTTCCCAGGCTACAGGGTTCCAGAATAAAACCTCAGTCATGTTCCCAGTCCACAGGGTTCCAGAACCAAGCCTCAGTCCGGTTCCCAGGGCCCAGTATTCCACAATCTAAACAGATGTCACGTTCCCAGGCCACATGATTCCAGAATCACGATTCAGTGTTGTTCCTGGCCACAGGGTTCCAGAATCAAACCATTGTCAAGTTCCCAGGCCATGGGTTTCAAGTGTCAGGTCGCATTCATGTTTCCAGGGCACAGGATTCTACAATCAAACCTCAGTCATGTTGCCAGTCCACAGATTTCTGCCATCAAACCTCAGTCAAGTTCCCAGGCCACAGATTTCCAGAATCAAACCTCAGTCATATTCCCAGGACACATGGATCCAGAAACAAACCACAGTCATGTTCCCAGTACAAAGATGTCCAGAAGCAAAACTCAGTCATGTTCCCAGGGAACAGGGTTCCAGAAACAAACCTCAGTCATGTTGCCAGGCCACAGGTTTCCACCATCAAACCTCAGACATATTCCCAAGGCACAGGGTTCCAGAATCAAACCGTTCTCATGTTCCCAGGCCACAGGGTTCCAGAATCGACTGATGTCATGTTCCCTGCCACAGGGTCCCAGAATCAATCCTCAGTTATGTTCCCAAGCTACAGGGTTCCAGAATAAAAGCTCAGTCATGTTCCCAGTCCACAGGGTTCCAGAACCAAGCCTCAGTCAGGTTCCCAGGGCACAGTATTCCACAATCTAAACAGATGTCATGTTCCCAGGCCACAGGTTTCCAAAATCATGCCTCAGTCATGTTCCCTGGCCACAGGGATACAGAATCAAACCTCAGTCATGTTGCCAGGCCATAGGCTACCACCATCAAACCTCAATCATATTCCCAGACCACAAGTTTCCACAACCAAACCGATTTCATGTTCCCAGGCAACATCGTACCAGAATCCAAACCGATGTCATGTTTCCAGGCCACAGGATTACACAATCTAACATCAGTCATGTTCCTAGGCCAATGGCTTCCAGAATCAATCCACAGTCATATACCCAGGCCACATGGTCCCAGAATCAATCCTGAGTCATGTTCCCAGTCCACAGGAATCCAGAACCAAGCCTTCAGTCAGGTTCCCTTGGCACAGTATTCCACAATTTAAACAGATGTCAAGTTCCCAGGCCGCAGGTTTCCAAAATCACGCCTCAGTCATGTTCCCAGGCCACAGGGTTCCAGAATCAAACCAATGTCAAGTTCCTAGGCCATGGGTTTCCAGTACCAGGCCGCAGTCATGTTTCCATGGCACAGGGTTCTACAATCACACCTCAGTCATGTTGCCAGTCCACAGGTTTCTGCCATCAAACCTCAGTCAAGTTCCCAGGCCACAGATTTCCAGAATCAAACCTCAGTCATATTCCCAGGACACATGGTTCCAGAATCAAACCTCAGTCATGTTCCCGGGCCACAGGGTTCCAGAATTAAACCAATGTCAATTTCCTAGGCCATGGGTTTCCACTACCAGGCCACAGTCAGGTTCCCAGAGCACAGTATTCCACAATCTAAACAGATGTCATGTTCCCAGGCCACAGGTTTCCAGAATCACGCCTCAGTCATGTTCCCAGGCCATAGGGTTCCAGAATCAAACCAATGTCAAATTCCTAGGCCATGGGTTTCCACTACCAAGCCACAGTCATGTTTCCAGGGCACAGGATTCCAGAATCTCGCCTCAGTCATGTTCCCTGGCCACAGGGTTCCAGAATAAAACCAATGTCAAGTTCCCAGGCCATGGGTTTCAAGTATCAGGTCGCAGTCATGTTTCCAGGGCACAGGGTTCTACAATCAAACCTCAGTCATGTTGCCAGTCCACAGGTTTCTGCCATCAAACCTCAGTCAAGTTCCCAGGCCACAGATTTCCAGAATCAAAGCTCAGTCTTATTCCCAGGACACATGGTTCCAGAATCAAACCTCAGTCATGTTCGCAGGACACAGGATTCCACAATCAAACCACAGTCATGTTCCGAGGAGAAAGGTGTCCAGAAGCAAACCTCACTCATGTTCCCAGGGAACAGGGTTCCAGAAACAAACCTCAGTCATGTTGCCAAGCCACAGGTTTCCACGATCAAACCTCAGTCATATTCCCAAGCCACAGTGTTCCAGAATCAAACCTTTGTCATGTTCCCAGGCTACAGGGTTCCAGAATCCACTGATGACATGTTCCCCGGCCACAGGGTTCCAGAATCCACTGATGTTATGTCCCCAGGCCACAGGATTCCAGAATAAAATCTCAGTCATGTTCCCTGTCCACAGGGTTCCAGAACCAAGCCTCAGTCAGGTTCCCAGGGCCCAGTATTCCACAATCTAAACAGATGTCATGTTCCCAGGGCGCAGCATTCCAGAATCACGCCTCAGTCTTGTTCCTGGCAACAGGGTTCCAGAATCAAACCAATGTCAAGTTCCCAGGCCATGGGTTTCAAGTATCAGGTCGCAGTCATGTTTCCAGGGCACAGGGTTCTACAATCAAACCTCAGTCATGTTGCCAGTCCACAAGTTTCTGCCATCAAACCTCAGTCAAGTTCCCTGGCCACAGATTTCCAGAATCAAACCTCAGTCATATTCCCATGACACATGGTTCCAGAATCAAACCTCAGTCATGTTCGCAGGCCACAGGATTCCACAATCAAACCACAGTCATGTTCCCAGGAGAAAGGTGTCCAGAAGCCAACCTCACTCATGTTCCCAAGGAACAGGGTTCCAAAAACAAACCTCAGTCATGTTGCCAGGCCACAGGTTTCCACCATCAAACCTCAGATATATTCCCAAGCCACAGGGTTCCAGAATCCACTGATGTCATGTTCCCCGGTCACAGGGTTCCAGAATCCACTGATGTCATGTTCCCAGGCCACAGGATTCCAGAATAAAACCTCAGTCATGTTCCCAGTCCACAGGGTTCCAGAACCAAGCCTCAGTCAGGTTCCCAGGGCCCAGTATTCCACAATCTAAACAGATGTCATGTTCGCAGGCCACAGCATTCCAGAATCACGCCTCAGTCTTGTTCCTGGCCACAGGGTTCCAGAATCAAACCAATGTCAAGTGCCCAGGCCATGGGTTTCAAGTATCAGGTCGCAGTCATGTTTCCAGGGCACAGGGTTCTACAATCAAACCTCAGTAATGTTGCCAGTCCACAGATTTCTGCCATCAAACTTCAGTCAAGTACCCAGGCCACAGATTTCCAGAATCAAACCTCAGTCATATTCCCAGGCCACACTTTTCCAGAATCACGCCTCAGTCATGTTCCCAGGCCACAGATTTCCAGAATCAAACCACAGTCATATTCCCAGGACACATGGATCCAGAATCAAACCACAGTCCTGTTCCCAGGACAAAGATGTCCAGAAGCAAAACACACGCATGTTCCCTGGGAACAGGGTTCCAGAAACAAACCTCAGTCATGTTGCCAGGCCACAGGTTTCCACCATCAAACCTCAGACATATTCCCAAGGCACAGGGTTCCAGAATCAAACCGTTCTCATGTTCCCGGGCCACAGGGTTCCAGAATCCACTGATGTCATGTTCTCCGGCCACAGGGTTCCAGAATCAATCCTCAGTTATGTTCGCAGGCTACAGGGTTCCAGAATAAAACGTCAGTCATATTCCCAGTCCACAGGGTTCCAGAACCAAGCCTCAGTCAGATTCCCAGGGCACAGTATTCCACAATCTAAACAGATGTCATGTTCCCAGGCTACAGGATTCCAGAATCACGCCTCAGTCATGATCCCAGGCCACAGGGATCCAGAATCAAACCTCAGTCATGTTGCCAAACCACAGGTGTCCACCATCAAACCTCAGACTTGTTCCCAGGCCACAGGGTTCTAGAATCAAACCGTTCTCATGTTCCCAGGCCACAGGGTTCCAGAATCCACTGATGTCATGTTCCCCGGCCACAGGGTTCCAGAATCAATCCTCAGTTATGTTCCCAGGCTACAGGGTTCCAGAATAAAACCTCAGTCATGTTCCCAGTCCACAGGGTTCCAGAACCAAGCCTCAGTCAGGTTCCCAGGGCACAGTATTCCACAATCTAAACAGATGTCATGTTCCCAGGCCACAGGTTTGCAAAATCACGCCTTAGTCATGTTCCCTGGCCACAGGGATCCAGAATCAAACCTCAGTCATGTTGCCAGGCCATAGGGTACCACCATCAAACCTCAGTCATATTCCCAGACCACAGGTTTCCACAATCAAACCGATTTCATGTTCCCAGGCAACATGGTACCAGAATCCAAAACGATGTCATGTTTCCAGGCCACAGGATTACACAATCTAACATCAGTCATGTTCCCAGGCCAATGGCTTCCAGAATCAAACCACAGTCATATACCCAGGCCACATGGTCTCAGAATCAATCCTGAGTCATGTTCCCAGTCCACAGGATTCCAGAACCAAGCCTTCAGTCAGGTTCCCAGGGCACAGTATTCCACAATCTAAACAGATGTCATGTTCCCAGGCCGCAGGTTTCCAGAATCACGCCTCAGTCATGTTCCCAGGCCACAGGGTTCCAGAATCAAACCAATGTCAAGTTCCCAGGCCATGGGTTTCCAGTACCAGGCCGCAGTCATGTTTCCATGGCACAGGGTTCTACAATCAAACCTCAGTCATGTTGCCAGTCCACAGGTTTCTGCCATCAAACCTCAGTCAAGTTCCCAGGCCACAGATTTCCAGAATCAAACCTCAGTCATATTCCCAGGACACATGGTTCCAGAATCAAACCTCAGTCATTTTCCCAGGCCACAGGGTTCCAGAATCAAACCAATGTCAAATTCCTAGGCCATGGGTTTCCAGTACCAAGCCACAGTCATGTTTCCAGGGCACAGGATTCCAGAATCTCGCCTCAGTCATGTTCCCTGGCCACAGGGTTCCAGAATCAAACCAATGTCAAGTTCCCAGGCCATGGGTTTCAAGTATCAGGTGGCAGTCATGTTTCCAGGGCACAGGGTTCTACAATCAAACCTCAGTCATGTTGCCAGTCCACAGATTTCTGCCATCAAACCTCAGTCAAGTTCCCAGGCCACAGATTTCCAGAATCAAACCACAGTCATATTCCCAGGACACATGGATCCAGAATCAAACCACAGTCCTGTTCCCAGGACAAAGATGTCCAGAAGCAAAACTCACTCATGTTCCCTGGGAACAGGGTTCCAGAAACAAACCTCAGTCATGTTGCCAGGCCACAGGTTTCCACCATCAAACCTCAGACATATTCCCAAGGCACAGGGTTCCAGAATCAAACCATTCTCATGTTCCCGGGCCACAGGGTTCCAGAATCCACTGATGTCATGTTCCCCGGCCACAGGGTTCCAGAATCAATCCTCAGTTATGTTCGCAGGCTACAGGGTTCCAGAATAAAACGTCAGTCATGTTCCCAGTCCACAGGGTTCCAGAACAAAGCCTCAGTCAGATTCCCAGGGCACAGTATTCCACAATCTAAACAGATGTCATGTTCCCAGGCTACAGGATTCCAGAATCATGCCTCAGTCATGATCCCAGGCCACAGGGATCCAGAATCAAACCTCAGTCATTTTGCCAGACCATAGGGTACCACCATCAAACCTCAGTCATATTCCCAGATCACAGGTTTCCACAATCAAACCGATTTCATGTTCCCAGGCAACAGGGTACCAGAATCCAAAGTGAAGTCATGTTCCCAGGCCCCAAGATTCCACAATCTAACATCAGTCATGTTCACAGGCCAATGGTTTCCAGAATCAAACCACAGTCATATTCCCAGGCCACATGTTTCCAGAATCAAACCTCAGTCAAATTCCCAGTCCACAGGATTCCAAAACCAAGCTTTCAGTCAGGTTCCCAGGGCACAGTATTCCATAATCTAAACAGATGTCATGTTCCCAGGCCACAGATTTCCAGAATCAAAGCTCAGTCATATTCCCAGGACACATGGTTCCAGAATCAAACCTCAGTCATGTTCGCAGGCCACAGGATTCCACAATCAAACCACAGTCATGTTCCCAGGAGAAAGGTGTCCAGAAGCAAAACTCACTCATGTTCCCAGGGAACAGGGTTCCAGAAACAAACCTCAGTCATGTTGCCAAGCCACAGGTTTCCACCATCAAACCTCAGACATGTTCCCAGGCCACAGGGTTCTAGAATCAAACCGTTCTCATGTTCCCAGGCCACAGGGTTCCAGAATCCACTGATGTCATGTTCCCCGGCCACAGGGTTCCAGAATCAATCCTCAGTTATGTTCCCAGGCTACAGGGTTCCAGAATAAAAGCTCAGTCATGTTCCCAGTCCACAGGGTTCCAGAATCAAGCCTCAGTAGGGTTCCCAGGGCACAGTATTCCACAATCTAAACAGATGTCATGTTCCCAGGCCACAGGTTTCCAAAATCACGCCTTAGTCATGTTCCCTGGCCACAGGGATCCAGAATCAAACCTCAGTCATGTTGCCAGGCCATAGGGTACCACCATCAAACCTCAGTCATATTCCCAGACCACAGGTTTCCACAATCAAACCGATTTCATGTTCCCAGGCAACATGGTACCAGAATCCAAACCGATGTCATGTTTCCAGGCCACAGGATTACACAATCTAACATCAGTCATGTTCCCAGGCCAATGGCTTCCAGAATCAAACCACAGTCATATACCCAGGCCACATGGTCTCAGAATCAATCCTGAGTCATGTTCCCAGTCCACAGGATTCCAGAACCAAGCCTTCAGTCAGGTTCCCAGGGCACAGTATTCCACAATCTAAACAGATGTCATGTTCCCAGGCCGCAGGTTTCCAGAATCACGCCTCAGTCATGTTCCCAGGCCACAGGGTTCCAGAATCAAACCAATGTCAAGTTCCCAGGCCATGGGTTTCCAGTACCAGGCCGCAGTCATGTTTCCATGGCACAGGGTTCTACAATCAAACCTCAGTCATGTTGCCAGGCCACAGGTTTCTGCCATCAAACCTCAGTCAAGTTCCCAGGCCACAGATTTCCAGAATCAAACCTCAGTCCTATTCCCAGGACACATGGTTCCAGAATCAAACCTCAGTCATTTTCCCAGGCCACAGGGTTCCAGAATCAAACCAATGTCAAATTCCTAGGCCATGGGTTTCCAGTACCAAGCCACAGTCATGTTTCCAGGGCACAGGATTCCAGAATCTCGCCTCAGTCATGTTCCCTGGCCACAGGGTTCCAGAATCAAACCAATGTCAAGTTCCCAGGCCATGGGTTTCAAGTATCAGGTGGCAGTCATGTTTCCAGGGCACAGGGTTCTACAATCAAACCTCAGTCATGTTGCCAGTCCACAGATTTCTGCCATCAAACCTCAGTCAAGTTCCCAGGCCACAGATTTCCAGAATCAAACCACAGTCATATTCCCAGGACACATGGATCCAGAATCAAACCACAGTCCTGTTCCCAGGACAAAGATGTCCAGAAGCAAAACTCACTCATGTTCCCTGGGAACAGGGTTCCAAAAACAAACCTCAGTCATGTTGCCAGGCCACAGGTTTCCACCATCAAACCTCAGACATATTCCCAAGGCACAGGGTTCCAGAATCAAACCATTCTCATGTTCCCGGGCCACAGGGTTCCAGAATCCACTGATGTCATGTTCCCCGGCCACAGGGTTCCAGAATCAATCCTCAGTTATGTTCGCAGGCTACAGGGTTCCAGAATCAAACCAATGTCAAGTTCCCAGGCCATGGGTTTCCAGTACCAGGCCGCAGTCATGTTTCCATGGCACAGGGTTCTACAATCAAACCTCAGTCATGTTGCCAGTCCACAGGTTTCTGCCATCAAACCTCAGTCAAGTTCCCAGGCCACAGATTTCCAGAATCAAACCTCAGTCCTATTCCCAGGACACATGGTTCCAGAATCAAACCTCAGTCATTTTCCCAGGCCACAGGGTTCCAGAATCAAACCAATGTCAAATTCCTAGGCCATGGGTTTCCAGTACCAAGCCACAGTCATGTTTCCAGGGCACAGGATTCCAGAATCTCGCCTCAGTCATGTTCCCTGGCCACAGGGTTCCAGAATCAAACCAATGTCAAGTTCCCAGGCCATGGGTTTCAAGTATCAGGTGGCAGTCATGTTTCCAGGGCACAGGGTTCTACAATCAAACCTCAGTCATGTTGCCAGTCCACAGATTTCTGCCATCAAACCTCAGTCAAGTTCCCAGGCCACCGATTTCCAGAATCAAACCTCAGTCATATTCCCAGGACACATGGTTCCAGAATCAAACCTCAGTCATGTTTGCAGGACCCATGGTTCCACAATCAAACCACAGTCATGATCCCAGGACAAAGGTGTCCAGAATCAAACCTCAGGCATGTTCCCAGGGAACAGGGTTCCAGAAACAAACCTCAGTCATGTTGCCAAGCCACAGGTTTCTGCCATCAAACCTCAGTCAAGTTCCCAGGCCACAGATTTCCAGAATCAAACCTCAGTCATATTCCCAGGACACAGTTTTCCAGAATCACGCCTCAGCCATTTTCCCAGGCGACAGGGTTCCAGAATCAAACCATTCTCATGTTCCCAGGCAACAGGTTTCCAGAATGCACTGATGTCATGTTCCCAGGCTACAGGGTTCCAGAATAAAACCTCAGTCATGTTCCCAGTCCACAGGGTTCCAGAACCAAGCCTCAGTCCGGTTCCCAGGGCCCAGTATTCCACAATCTAAACAGATGTCACGTTCCCAGGCCACATGATTCCAGAATCACGATTCAGTGTTGTTCCTGGCCACAGGGTTCCAGAATCAAACCATTGTCAAGTTCCCAGGCCATGGGTTTCAAGTGTCAGGTCGCATTCATGTTTCCAGGGCACAGGATTCTACAATCAAACCTCAGTCATGTTGCCAGTCCACAGATTTCTGCCATCAAACCTCAGTCAAGTTCCCAGGCCACAGATTTCCAGAATCAAACCTCAGTCATATTCCCAGGACACATGGATCCAGAAACAAACCACAGTCATGTTCCCAGTACAAAGATGTCCAGAAGCAAAACTCAGTCATGTTCCCAGGGAACAGGGTTCCAGAAACAAACCTCAGTCATGTTGCCAGGCCACAGGTTTCCACCATCAAACCTCAGACATATTCCCAAGGCACAGGGTTCCAGAATCAAACCGTTCTCATGTTCCCAGGCCACAGGGTTCCAGAATCGACTGATGTCATGTTCCCTGCCACAGGGTCCCAGAATCAATCCTCAGTTATGTTCCCAAGCTACAGGGTTCCAGAATAAAAGCTCAGTCATGTTCCCAGTCCACAGGTTTCCAGAACCAAGCCTCAGTCAGGTTCCCAGGGCACAGTATTCCACAATCTAAACAGATGTCATGTTCCCAGGCCACAGGTTTCCAAAATCATGCCTCAGTCATGTTCCCTGGCCACAGGGATACAGAATCAAACCTCAGTCATGTTGCCAGGCCATAGGCTACCACCATCAAACCTCAATCATATTCCCAGACCACAAGTTTCCACAACCAAACCGATTTCATGTTCCCAGGCAACATCGTACCAGAATCCAAACCGATGTCATGTTTCCAGGCCACAGGATTACACAATCTAACATCAGTCATGTTCCTAGGCCAATGGCTTCCAGAATCAATCCACAGTCATATACCCAGGCCACATGGTCCCAGAATCAATCCTGAGTCATGTTCCCAGTCCACAGGAATCCAGAACCAAGCCTTCAGTCAGGTTCCCTTGGCACAGTATTCCACAATTTAAACAGATGTCAAGTTCCCAGGCCGCAGGTTTCCAAAATCACGCCTCAGTCATGTTCCCAGGCCACAGGGTTCCAGAATCAAACCAATGTCAAGTTCCTAGGCCATGGGTTTCCAGTACCAGGCCGCAGTCATGTTTCCATGGCACAGGGTTCTACAATCACACCTCAGTCATGTTGCCAGTCCACAGGTTTCTGCCATCAAACCTCAGTCAAGTTCCCAGGCCACAGATTTCCAGAATCAAACCTCAGTCATATTCCCAGGACACATGGTTCCAGAATCAAACCTCAGTCATGTTCCCGGGCCACAGGGTTCCAGAATTAAACCAATGTCAATTTCCTAGGCCATGGGTTTCCACTACCAGGCCACAGTCAGGTTCCCAGAGCACAGTATTCCACAATCTAAACAGATGTCATGTTCCCAGGCCACAGGTTTCCAGAATCACGCCTCAGTCATGTTCCCAGGCCATAGGGTTCCAGAATCAAACCAATGTCAAATTCCTAGGCCATGGGTTTCCACTACCAAGCCACAGTCATGTTTCCAGGGCACAGGATTCCAGAATCTCGCCTCAGTCATGTTCCCTGGCCACAGGGTTCCAGAATAAAACCAATGTCAAGTTCCCAGGCCATGGGTTTCAAGTATCAGGTCGCAGTCATGTTTCCAGGGCACAGGGTTCTACAATCAAACCTCAGTCATGTTGCCAGTCCACAGGTTTCTGCCATCAAACCTCAGTCAAGTTCCCAGGCCACAGATTTCCAGAATCAAAGCTCAGTCTTATTCCCAGGACACATGGTTCCAGAATCAAACCTCAGTCATGTTCGCAGGACACAGGATTCCACAATCAAACCACAGTCATGTTCCGAGGAGAAAGGTGTCCAGAAGCAAACCTCACTCATGTTCCCAGGGAACAGGGTTCCAGAAACAAACCTCAGTCATGTTGCCAAGCCACAGGTTTCCACGATCAAACCTCAGTCATATTCCCAAGCCACAGTGTTCCAGAATCAAACCTTTGTCATGTTCCCAGGCTACAGGGTTCCAGAATCCACTGATGACATGTTCCCCGGCCACAGGGTTCCAGAATCCACTGATGTTATGTCCCCAGGCCACAGGATTCCAGAATAAAATCTCAGTCATGTTCCCTGTCCACAGGGTTCCAGAACCAAGCCTCAGTCAGGTTCCCAGGGCCCAGTATTCCACAATCTAAACAGATGTCATGTTCCCAGGGCGCAGCATTCCAGAATCACGCCTCAGTCTTGTTCCTGGCAACAGGGTTCCAGAATCAAACCAATGTCAAGTTCCCAGGCCATGGGTTTCAAGTATCAGGTCGCAGTCATGTTTCCAGGGCACAGGGTTCTACAATCAAACCTCAGTCATGTTGCCAGTCCACAAGTTTCTGCCATCAAACCTCAGTCAAGTTCCCTGGCCACAGATTTCCAGAATCAAACCTCAGTCATATTCCCATGACACATGGTTCCAGAATCAAACCTCAGTCATGTTCGCAGGCCACAGGATTCCACAATCAAACCACAGTCATGTTCCCAGGAGAAAGGTGTCCAGAAGCCAACCTCACTCATGTTCCCAAGGAACAGGGTTCCAAAAACAAACCTCAGTCATGTTGCCAGGCCACAGGTTTCCACCATCAAACCTCAGATATATTCCCAAGCCACAGGGTTCCAGAATCCACTGATGTCATGTTCCCCGGTCACAGGGTTCCAGAATCCACTGATGTCATGTTCCCAGGCCACAGGATTCCAGAATAAAACCTCAGTCATGTTCCCAGTCCACAGGGTTCCAGAACCAAGCCTCAGTCAGGTTCCCAGGGCCCAGTATTCCACAATCTAAACAGATGTCATGTTCGCAGGCCACAGCATTCCAGAATCACGCCTCAGTCTTGTTCCTGGCCACAGGGTTCCAGAATCAAACCAATGTCAAGTTCCCAGGCCATGGGTTTCAAGTATCAGGTCGCAGTCATGTTTCCAGGGCACAGGGTTCTACAATCAAACCTCAGTAATGTTGCCAGTCCACAGATTTCTGCCATCAAACTTCAGTCAAGTACCCAGGCCACAGATTTCCAGAATCAAACCTCAGTCATATTCCCAGGCCACACTTTTCCAGAATCACGCCTCAGTCATGTTCCCAGGCCACAGATTTCCAGAATCAAACCACAGTCATATTCCCAGGACACATGGATCCAGAATCAAACCACAGTCCTGTTCCCAGGACAAAGATGTCCAGAAGCAAAACACACGCATGTTCCCTGGGAACAGGGTTCCAGAAACAAACCTCAGTCATGTTGCCAGGCCACAGGTTTCCACCATCAAACCTCAGACATATTCCCAAGGCACAGGGTTCCAGAATCAAACCGTTCTCATGTTCCCGGGCCACAGGGTTCCAGAATCCACTGATGTCATGTTCTCCGGCCACAGGGTTCCAGAATCAATCCTCAGTTATGTTCGCAGGCTACAGGGTTCCAGAATAAAACGTCAGTCATATTCCCAGTCCACAGGGTTCCAGAACCAAGCCTCAGTCAGATTCCCAGGGCACAGTATTCCACAATCTAAACAGATGTCATGTTCCCAGGCTACAGGATTCCAGAATCACGCCTCAGTCATGATCCCAGGCCACAGGGATCCAGAATCAAACCTCAGTCATGTTGCCAAACCACAGGTGTCCACCATCAAACCTCAGACTTGTTCCCAGGCCACAGGGTTCTAGAATCAAACCGTTCTCATGTTCCCAGGCCACAGGGTTCCAGAATCCACTGATGTCATGTTCCCCGGCCACAGGGTTCCAGAATCAATCCTCAGTTATGTTCCCAGGCTACAGGGTTCCAGAATAAAACCTCAGTCATGTTCCCAGTCCACAGGGTTCCAGAACCAAGCCTCAGTCAGGTTCCCAGGGCACAGTATTCCACAATCTAAACAGATGTCATGTTCCCAGGCCACAGGTTTGCAAAATCACGCCTTAGTCATGTTCCCTGGCCACAGGGATCCAGAATCAAACCTCAGTCATGTTGCCAGGCCATAGGGTACCACCATCAAACCTCAGTCATATTCCCAGACCACAGGTTTCCACAATCAAACCGATTTCATGTTCCCAGGCAACATGGTACCAGAATCCAAACCGATGTCATGTTTCCAGGCCACAGGATTACACAATCTAACATCAGTCATGTTCCCAGGCCAATGGCTTCCAGAATCAAACCACAGTCATATACCCAGGCCACATGGTCTCAGAATCAATCCTGAGTCATGTTCCCAGTCCACAGGATTCCAGAACCAAGCCTTCAGTCAGGTTCCCAGGGCACAGTATTCCACAATCTAAACAGATGTCATGTTCCCAGGCCGCAGGTTTCCAGAATCACGCCTCAGTCATGTTCCCAGGCCACAGGGTTCCAGAATCAAACCAATGTCAAGTTCCCAGGCCATGGGTTTCCAGTACCAGGCCGCAGTCATGTTTCCATGGCACAGGGTTCTACAATCAAACCTCAGTCATGTTGCCAGGCCACAGGTTTCTGCCATCAAACCTCAGTCAAGTTCCCAGGCCACAGATTTCCAGAATCAAACCTCAGTCCTATTCCCAGGACACATGGTTCCAGAATCAAACCTCAGTCATTTTCCCAGGCCACAGGGTTCCAGAATCAAACCAATGTCAAATTCCTAGGCCATGGGTTTCCAGTACCAAGCCACAGTCATGTTTCCAGGGCACAGGATTCCAGAATCTCGCCTCAGTCATGTTCCCTGGCCACAGGGTTCCAGAATCAAACCAATGTCAAGTTCCCAGGCCATGGGTTTCAAGTATCAGGTGGCAGTCATGTTTCCAGGGCACAGGGTTCTACAATCAAACCTCAGTCATGTTGCCAGTCCACAGATTTCTGCCATCAAACCTCAGTCAAGTTCCCAGGCCACAGATTTCCAGAATCAAACCACAGTCATATTCCCAGGACACATGGATCCAGAATCAAACCACAGTCCTGTTCCCAGGACAAAGATGTCCAGAAGCAAAACTCACTCATGTTCCCTGGGAACAGGGTTCCAGAAACAAACCTCAGTCATGTTGCCAGGCCACAGGTTTCCACCATCAAACCTCAGACATATTCCCAAGGCACAGGGTTCCAGAATCAAACCATTCTCATGTTCCCGGGCCACAGGGTTCCAGAATCCACTGATGTCATGTTCCCCGGCCACAGGGTTCCAGAATCAATCCTCAGTTATGTTCGCAGGCTACAGGGTTCCAGAATAAAACGTCAGTCATGTTCCCAGTCCACAGGGTTCCAGAACAAAGCCTCAGTCAGATTCCCAGGGCACAGTATTCCACAATCTAAACAGATGTCATGTTCCCAGGCTACAGGATTCCAGAATCATGCCTCAGTCATGATCCCAGGCCACAGGGATCCAGAATCAAACCTCAGTCATTTTGCCAGACCACAGGGTACCACCATCAAACCTCAGTCATATTCCCAGATCACAGGTTTCCACAATCAAACCGATTTCATGTTCCCAGGCAACAGGGTACCAGAATCCAAAGTGAAGTCATGTTCCCAGGCCCCAAGATTCCACAATCTAACATCAGTCATGTTCACAGGCCAATGGTTTCCAGAATCAAACCACAGTCATATTCCCAGGCCACATGTTTCCAGAATCAAACCTCAGTCAAATTCCCAGTCCACAGGATTCCAAAACCAAGCTTTCAGTCAGGTTCCCAGGGCACAGTATTCCATAATCTAAACAGATGTCATGTTCCCAGGCCACAGATTTCCAGAATCAAAGCTCAGTCATATTCCCAGGACACATGGTTCCAGAATCAAACCTCAGTCATGTTCGCAGGCCACAGGATTCCACAATCAAACCACAGTCATGTTCCCAGGAGAAAGGTGTCCAGAAGCAAACCTCACTCATGTTCCCAGGGAACAGGGTTCCAGAAACAAACCTCAGTCATGTTGCCAAGCCACAGGTTTCCACCATCAAACCTCAGACATGTTCCCAGGCCACAGGGTTCTAGAATCAAACCGTTCTCATGTTCCCAGGCCACAGGGTTCCAGAATCCACTGATGTCATGTTCCCCGGCCACAGGGTTCCAGAATCAATCCTCAGTTATGTTCCCAGGCTACAGGGTTCCAGAATAAAAGCTCAGTCATGTTCCCAGTCCACAGGGTTCCAGAATCAAGCCTCAGTAGGGTTCCCAGGGCACAGTATTCCACAATCTAAACAGATGTCATGTTCCCAGGCCACAGGTTTCCAAAATCACGCCTTAGTCATGTTCCCTGGCCACAGGGATCCAGAATCAAACCTCAGTCATGTTGCCAGGCCATAGGGTACCACCATCAAACCTCAGTCATATTCCCAGACCACAGGTTTCCACAATCAAACCGATTTCATGTTCCCAGGCAACATGGTACCAGAATCCAAACCGATGTCATGTTTCCAGGCCACAGGATTACACAATCTAACATCAGTCATGTTCCCAGGCCAATGGCTTCCAGAATCAAACCACAGTCATATACCCAGGCCACATGGTCTCAGAATCAATCCTGAGTCATGTTCCCAGTCCACAGGATTCCAGAACCAAGCCTTCAGTCAGGTTCCCAGGGCACAGTATTCCACAATCTAAACAGATGTCATGTTCCCAGGCCGCAGGTTTCCAGAATCACGCCTCAGTCATGTTCCCAGGCCACAGGGTTCCAGAATCAAACTAATGTCAAGTTCCCAGGCCATGGGTTTCCAGTACCAGGCCGCAGTCATGTTTCCATGGCACAGGGTTCTACAATCAAACCTCAGTCATGTTGCCAGGCCACAGGTTTCTGCCATCAAACCTCAGTCAAGTTCCCAGGCCACAGATTTCCAGAATCAAACCTCAGTCCTATTCCCAGGACACATGGTTCCAGAATCAAACCTCAGTCATTTTCCCAGGCCACAGGGTTCCAGAATCAAACCAATGTCAAATTCCTAGGCCATGGGTTTCCAGTACCAAGCCACAGTCATGTTTCCAGGGCACAGGATTCCAGAATCTCGCCTCAGTCATGTTCCCTGGCCACAGGGTTCCAGAATCAAACCAATGTCAAGTTCCCAGGCCATGGGTTTCAAGTATCAGGTGGCAGTCATGTTTCCAGGGCACAGGGTTCTACAATCAAACCTCAGTCATGTTGCCAGTCCACAGATTTCTGCCATCAAACCTCAGTCAAGTTCCCAGGCCACAGATTTCCAGAATCAAACCACAGTCATATTCCCAGGACACATGGATCCAGAATCAAACCACAGTCCTGTTCCCAGGACAAAGATGTCCAGAAGCAAAACTCACTCATGTTCCCTGGGAACAGGGTTCCAGAAACAAACCTCAGTCATGTTGCCAGGCCACAGGTTTCCACCATCAAACCTCAGACATATTCCCAAGGCACAGGGTTCCAGAATCAAACCATTCTCATGTTCCCGGGCCACAGGGTTCCAGAATCCACTGATGTCATGTTCCCCGGCCACAGGGTTCCAGAATCAATCCTCAGTTATGTTCGCAGGCTACAGGGTTCCAGAATCAAACCAATGTCAAGTTCCCAGGCCATGGGTTTCCAGTACCAGGCCGCAGTCATGTTTCCATGGCACAGGGTTCTACAATCAAACCTCAGTCATGTTGCCAGTCCACAGGTTTCTGCCATCAAACCTCAGTCAAGTTCCCAGGCCACAGATTTCCAGAATCAAACCTCAGTCCTATTCCCAGGACACATGGTTCCAGAATCAAACCTCAGTCATTTTCCCAGGCCACAGGGTTCCAGAATCAAACCAATGTCAAATTCCTAGGCCATGGGTTTCCAGTACCAAGCCACAGTCATGTTTCCAGGGCACAGGATTCCAGAATCTCGCCTCAGTCATGTTCCCTGGCCACAGGGTTCCAGAATCAAACCAATGTCAAGTTCCCAGGCCATGGGTTTCAAGTATCAGGTGGCAGTCATGTTTCCAGGGCACAGGGTTCTACAATCAAACCTCAGTCATGTTGCCAGTCCACAGATTTCTGCCATCAAACCTCAGTCAAGTTCCCAGGCCACAGATTTCCAGAATCAAACCACAGTCATATTCCCAGGACACATGGATCCAAAATCAAACCACAGTCCTGTTCCCAGGACAAAGATGTCCAGAAGCAAAACTCACTCATGTTCCCTGGGAACAGGGTTCCAGAAACAAACCTCAGTCATGTTGCCAGGCCACAGGTTTCCACGATCAAACCTCAGACATATTCCCAAGGCACAGGGTTCCAGAATCAAACCATTCTCATGTTCCCGGGCCACAGGGTTCCAGAATCCACTGATGTCATGTTCCCCGGCCACAGGGTTCCAGAATCAATCCTCAGTTATGTTCGCAGGCTACAGGGTTCCAGAATCAAACCAATGTCAAGTTCCCAGGCCATGGGTTTCCAGTACCAGGCCGCAGTCATGTTTCCATGGCACAGGGTTCTACAATCAAACCTCAGTCATGTTGCCAGTCCACAGATTTCTGCCATCAAACCTCAGTCAAGTTCCCAGGCCACAGATTTCCAGAATCAAACCACAGTCATATTCCCAGGACACATGGATCCAGAATCAAACCACAGTCCTGTTCCCAGGACAAAGATGTCCAGAAGCAAAACTCACTCATGTTCCCTGGGAACAGGGTTCCAGAAACAAACCTCAGTCATGTTGCCAGGCCACAGGTTTCCACGATCAAACCTCAGACATATTCCCAAGGCACAGGGTTCCAGAATCAAACCATTCTCATGTTCCCGGGCCACAGGGTTCCAGAATCCACTGATGTCATGTTCCCCGGCCACAGGGTTCCAGAATCAATCCTCAGTTATGTTCGCAGGCTACAGGGTTCCAGAATAAAACGTCAGTCATGTTCCCAGTCCACAGGGTTCCAGAACCAAGCCTCAGTCAGATTCCCAGGGCACAGTATTCCCCAATCTAAACAGATGTCATGTTCCCAGGCTACAGGATTCCAGAATCACGCCTCAGTCATGATCCCAGGCCACAGGGATCCAGAATCAAACCTCAGTCATTTTGCCAGACCATAGGGTACCACCATCAAACCTCAGTCATATTCCCAGATCACAGGTTTCCACAATCAAACCGATTTCATGTTCCCAGGCAACAGGGTACCAGAATCCAAAGTGAAGTCATGTTCCCAGGCCCCAAGATTCCACAATCTAACATCAGTCATGTTCACAGGCCAATGGTTTCCAGAATCAAACCACAGTCATATTCCCAGGCCACATGTTTCCAGAATCAAACCTCAGTCAAATTCCCAGTCCACAGGATTCCAAAACCAAGCTTTCAGTCAGGTTCCCAGGGCACAGTATTCCATAATCTAAACAGATGTCATGTTCCCAGGCCACAGATTTCCAGAATCAAAGCTCAGTCATATTCCCAGGACACATGGTTCCAGAATCAAACCTCAGTCATGTTCGCAGGCCACAGGATTCCACAATCAAACCACAGTCATGTTCCCAGGAGAAAGGTGTCCAGAAGCAAACCTCACTCATGTTCCCAGGGAACAGGGTTCCAGAAACAAACCTCAGTCATGTTGCCAAGCCACAGGTTTCCACCATCAAACCTCAGACATGTTCCCAGGCCACAGGGTTCTAGAATCAAACCGTTCTCATGTTCCCAGGCCACAGGGTTCCAGAATCCACTGATGTCATGTTCCCCGGCCACAGGGTTCCAGAATCAATCCTCAGTTATGTTCCCAGGCTACAGGGTTCCAGAATAAAAGCTCAGTCATGTTCCCAGTCCACAGGGTTCCAGAACCAAGCCTCAGTCAGGTTCCCAGGGCACAGTATTCCACAATCTAAACAGATGTCATGTTCCCAGGCTGCAGGTTTCCAGAATCACGCCTCAGTCATGTTTCCAGGCAACAGGGTTCCAGAATCAAACCAATGTCAAGTTCCCAGGCCATGGGTTTCCAGTACCAGGCCGCCGTCATGTTTCCATGGCACAGGGTTCTACAATCAAACCTCAGTCATGTTGCCAGTCCACAGGTTTCTGCCATCAAACCTCAGTCAAGTTCCCAGGCCACAGATTTCCAGAATCAAACCTCAGTCATATTCCCAGGACACATGGTTCCAGAATCAAACCTCAGTCATGTTCCCAGGCCACAGGGTTCCAGAATCAAACCAATGGCAATTTCCTAGGCCATGGGTTTCCAGTACCAAGCCACAGTCATGTTTCCAGGGCACAGGATTCCAGAATCTCGCCTCAGTCATGTTCCCTGGCCACAGGGTTCCAGAATCAAACCAATGTCAAGTTCCCAGGCCATGGGTTTCAAGTATCAGGTGGCAGTCATGTTTCCAGGGCACAGGGTTCTACAATCAAACCTCAGTCATGTTGCCAGTCCACAGGTTTCTGCCATCAAACCTCAGTCAAGTTCCCAGGCCACAGATTTCCAGAATCAAAGCTCAGTCATATTCCCAGCACACATGGTTCCAGAATCAAACCTCAGTCATGTTCGCAGGCCACAGGATTCCACAATCAAACCACAGTCATGTTCCCAGGAGAAAGGTGTCCAGAAGCAAACCTCACTCATGTTCCCAGGGAACAGGGTTCCAGAAACAAACCTCAGTCATGTTGCCAGGCCACAGGTTTCGACCATCAAACCTCAGATATATTCCCAAGACACAGGGTTCCAGAATCAAACCGTTCTCAAGTTCCCAGGCAACAGGGTTCCAGAATCCACTGATGTCATGTTCCCAGGCCACAGGATTCCAGAATAAAACCTCAGTCATGTTCCCAGTCCACAGGCTTCCAGAACCAAGCCTCAGTCAGGTTCCCAGGGCCCAGTATTCCACAATCTAAACAGATGTCATGTTCGCAGGCCACAGCATCCAGAATCACGCCTCAGTCTTGTTCCTGGCCACAGGGTTCCAGAATCAAACCAATGTCAAGTTCCCAGGCCATGGGTTTCAAGTATCAGGTGGCAGTCATGTTTCCAGGGCACAGGGTTCTACAATCAAACCTCAGTCATGTTGCCAGTCCACAGATTTCTGCCATCAAACCTCAGTCAAGTTCCCAGGCCACAGATTTCCAGAATCAAACCTCAGTCATATTCCCAGGACACATGGATCCAGAATCAAACCTCAGTCATGTTTGTAGGACCCATGGTTCCACAATCAAACCACAGTCATGTTCCCAGGACAAAGGTGTCCAGAAGCAAAACTCACTCATGTTCCCAGGGAACAGGGTTCCAGAAACAAACCTCAGTCATGTTGCCAGGCCACAGGTTTCCACCATCAAACCTCAGACATATTCCCAATGCACAGGGTTCCAGAATCAAACCGTTCTCATGTTCCCAGGCCACAGGGTTCCAGAATCCACTGATGTCATGTTCCCCGGCCACAGGGTTCCAGAATCAATCCTCAGTTATGTTCCAAGGCTACAGGGTTCCAGAATAAAAGCTCAGTCATGTTCCCAGTCCACAGGGTTCCAGAACCAAGCCTCAGTCAGGTTCCCAGGGCACAGTATTCCACAATCTAAACAGATGTCAGGTTCCCAGTCCACAGGTTTCCAAAATCACGCCTCAGTCATGTTCCCTGGCCACAGGGATCCAGAATCAAACCTCAGTCATGTTGCCAGGCCATAGGGTACCACCATCAAACCTCAGTCATATTCCCAGACCATAGGTTTCCACAATCAAACCGATTTCATGTTCCCAGGCAACATGGTACCAGAATCCAAACCGATGTCATGTTTCCAGGCCACAGGATTACACAATCTAACATCAGACATATTGCCAGTCCAATGGCTTCCAGAATCAAACCACAGTCATATACCCAGGCGACATGGTCTCAGAATCAATCCTGAGTCATGTTCCCAGTCCACAGGATTCCAGAACCAAGCCTTCAGTCAGGTTCCCAGGGCACAGTATTCCACAATCTAAACAGATGTCATGTTCCCAGGCCGCAGGTTTCCAGAATCACGCCTCAGTCATGTTCCCAGGCCACAGGGTTCCAGAATCAAACCAATGTCAAGTTCCCAGGCCATGGGTTTTCAGTACCAGGCCGCAGTCATGTTTCCATGGCACAGGGTTCTACAATCAAACCTCAGTCATGTTGCCAGTCCACAAGTTTCTGCCATCAAACCTCAGTCAAGTTCCCAGGCCACAGATTTCCAGAATCAAACCTCAGTCATATTCCCAGGACACATGGTTCCAGAATCAAACCTCAGTCATGTACCCAGGACACAGGGTTCCAGAATCAAACCAATGTCAAATTCCTAGGCCATGGGTTTCCAGTACCAAGCCACAGTCATGTTTCCAGGGCACAGGATTCCAGAATCTCGCCTCAGTCATGTTCCCTGGCCACAGGGTTCCAGAATCAAACCAATGTCAAGTTCCCAGGCCATGGGTTTCAAGTATCAGGTGGCAGTCATGTTTCCAGGGCACAGGGTTCTACAATCAAACCTCAGTCATGTTGCCAGTCCACAGATTTCTGCCATCAAACCTCAGTCAAGTTCCCAGGCCACAGATTTCCAGAATCAAACCACAGTCATATTCCCAGGACACATGGATCCAGAATCAAACCACAGTCCTGTTCCCAGGACAAAGATGTCCAGAAGCAAAACTCACTCATGTTCCCTGGGAACAGGGTTCCAGAAACAAACCTCAGTCATGTTGCCAGGCCACAGGTTTCCACGATCAAACCTCAGACATATTCCCAAGGCACAGGGTTCCAGAATCAAACCATTCTCATGTTCCCGGGCCACAGGGTTCCAGAATCCACTGATGTCATGTTCCCCGGCCACAGGGTTCCAGAATCAATCCTCAGTTATGTTCGCAGGCTACAGGGTTCCAGAATAAAACGTCAGTCATGTTCCCAGTCCACAGGGTACCAGAACCAAGCCTCAGTCAGATTCCCAGGACACAGTATTCCACAATCTAAACAGATGTCATGTTCCCAGGCTACAGGATTCCAGAATCATGCCTCAGTCATGTTCCCAGGCCACAGGGATCCAGAATCAAGCCTCAGTCATTTTGCCAGACCATAGGGTACCACCATCAAACCTCAGTCATATTCCCAGATCACAGGTTTCCACAATCAAACCGATTTCATGTTCCCAGGCAACAGGGTACCAGAATCCAAAGTGAAGTCATGTTCCCAGGCCCCAAGATTCCACAATCTAACATCAGTCATGTTCACAGGCCAATGGTTTCCAGAATCAAACCACAGTCATATTCCCAGGCCACATGTTTCCAGAATCAAACCTCAGTCAAATTCCCAATCCACAGGATTCCAAAACCAAGCTTTCAGTCAGGTTCCCAGGGCACAGTATTCCATAATCTAAACAGATGTCATGTTCCCAGGCCACAGATTTCCAGAATCAAAGCTCAGTCATATTCCCAGGACACATGGTTCCAGAATCAAACCTCAGTCATGTTCGCAGGCCACAGGATTCCACAATCAAACCACAGTCATGTTCCCAGGAGAAAGGTGTCCAGAAGCAAACCTCACTCATGTTCCCAGGGAACAGGGTTCCAGAAACAAACCTCAGTCATGTTGCCAAGCCACAGGTTTCCACCATCAAACCTCAGACATGTTCCCAGGCCACAGGGTTCTAGAATCAAACCGTTCTCATGTTCCCAGGCCACAGGGTTCCAGAATCCACTGATGTCATGTTCCCCGGCCACAGGGTTCCAGAATCAATCCTCAGTTATGTTCCCAGGCTACAGGGTTCCAGAATAAAAGCTCAGTCATGTTCCCAGTCCACAGGGTTCCAGAACCAAGCCTCAGTAGGGTTCCCAGGGCACAGTATTCCACAATCTAAACAGATGTCATGTTCCCAGGCCACAGGTTTCCAAAATCACGCCTTAGTCATGTTCCCTGGCCACAGGGATCCAGAATCAAACCTCAGTCATGTTGCCAGGCCATAGGGTACCACCATCAAACCTCAGTCATATTCCCAGACCACAGGTTTCCACAATCAAACCGATTTCATGTTCCCAGGCAACATGGTACCAGAATCCAAACCGATGTCATGTTTCCAGGCCACAGGATTACACAATCTAACATCAGTCATGTTCCCAGGCCAATGGCTTCCAGAATCAAACCACAGTCATATACCCAGGCCACATGGTCTCAGAATCAATCCTGAGTCATGTTCCCAGTCCACAGGATTCCAGAACCAAGCCTTCAGTCAGGTTCCCAGGGCACAGTATTCCACAATCTAAACAGATGTCATGTTCCCAGGCCGCAGGTTTCCAGAATCACGCCTCAGTCATGTTCCCAGGCCACAGGGTTCCAGAATCAAACCAATGTCAAGTTCCCAGGCCATGGGTTTCCAGTACCAGGCCGCAGTCATGTTTCCATGGCACAGGGTTCTACAATCAAACCTCAGTCATGTTGCCAGGCCACAGGTTTCTGCCATCAAACCTCAGTCAAGTTCCCAGGCCACAGATTTCCAGAATCAAACCTCAGTCCTATTCCCAGGACACATGGTTCCAGAATCAAACCTCAGTCATTTTCCCAGGCCACAGGGTTCCAGAATCAAACCAATGTCAAATTCCTAGGCCATGGGTTTCCAGTACCAAGCCACAGTCATGTTTCCAGGGCACAGGATTCCAGAATCTCGCCTCAGTCATGTTCCCTGGCCACAGGGTTCCAGAATCAAACCAATGTCAAGTTCCCAGGCCATGGGTTTCAAGTATCAGGTGGCAGTCATGTTTCCAGGGCACAGGGATCTACAATCAAACCTCAGTCATGTTGCCAGTCCACAGATTTCTGCCATCAAACCTCAGTCAAGTTCCCAGGCCACAGATTTCCAGAATCAAACCACAGTCATATTCCCAGGACACATGGATCCAGAATCAAACCACAGTCCTGTTCCCAGGACAAAGATGTCCAGAAGCAAAACTCACTCATGTTCCCTGGGAACAGGGTTCCAGAAACAAACCTCAGTCATGTTGCCAGGCCACAGGTTTCCACGATCAAACCTCAGACATATTCCCAAGGCACAGGGTTCCAGAATCAAACCATTCTCATGTTCCCGGGCCACAGGGTTCCAGAATCCACTGATGTCATGTTCCCCGGCCACAGGGTTCCAGAATCAATCCTCAGTTATGTTCGCAGGCTACAGGGTTCCAGAATCAAACCAATGTCAAGTTCCCAGGCCATGGGTTTCCAGTACCAGGCCGCAGTCATGTTTCCATGGCACAGGGTTCTACAATCAAACCTCAGTCATGTTGCCAGTCCACAGGTTTCTGCCATCAAACCTCAGTCAAGTTCCCAGGCCACAGATTTCCAGAATCAAACCTCAGTCCTATTCCCAGGACACATGGTTCCAGAATCAAACCTCAGTCATTTTCCCAGGCCACAGGGTTCCAGAATCAAACCAATGTCAAATTCCTAGGCCATGGGTTTCCAGTACCAAGCCACAGTCATGTTTCCAGGGCACAGGATTCCAGAATCTCGCCTCAGTCATGTTCCCTGGCCACAGGGTTCCAGAATCAAACCAATGTCAAGTTCCCAGGCCATGGGTTTCAAGTATCAGGTGGCAGTCATGTTTCCAGGGCACAGGGTTCTACAATCAAACCTCAGTCATGTTGCCAGTCCACAGATTTCTGCCATCAAACCTCAGTCAAGTTCCCAGGCCACAGATTTCCAGAATCAAACCACAGTCATATTCCCAGGACACATGGATCCAGAATCAAACCACAGTCCTGTTCCCAGGACAAAGATGTCCAGAAGCAAAACTCACTCATGTTCCCTGGGAACAGGGTTCCAGAAACAAACCTAAGTCATGTTGCCAGGCCACAGGTTTCCACGATCAAACCTCAGACATATTCCCAAGGCACAGGGTTCCAGAATCAAACCATTCTCATGTTCCCGGGCCACAGGGTTCCAGAATCCACTGATGTCATGTTCCCCGGCCACAGGGTTCCAGAATCAATCCTCAGTTATGTTCGCAGGCTACAGGGTTCCAGAATCAAACCAATGTCAAGTTCCCAGGCCATGGGTTTCCAGTACCAGGCCGCAGTCATGTTTCCATGGCACAGGGTTCTACAATCAAACCTCAGTCATGTTGCCAGTCCACAGGTTTCTGCCATCAAACCTCAGTCAAGTTCCCAGGCCACAGATTTCCAGAATCAAACCTCAGTCCTATTCCCAGGACACATGGTTCCAGAATCAAACCTCAGTCATTTTCCCAGGCCACAGGGTTCCAGAATCAAACCAATGTCAAATTCCTAGGCCATGGGTTTCCAGTACCAAGCCACAGTCATGTTTCCAGGGCACAGGATTCCAGAATCTCGCCTCAGTCATGTTCCCTGGCCACAGGGTTCCAGAATCAAACCAATGTCAAGTTCCCAGGCCATGGGTTTCAAGTATCAGGTGGCAGTCATGTTTCCAGGGCACAGGGTTCTACAATCAAACCTCAGTCATGTTGCCAGTCCACAGATTTCTGCCATCAAACCTCAGTCAAGTTCCCAGGCCACAGATTTCCAGAATCAAACCACAGTCATATTCCCAGGACACATGGATCCAGAATCAAACCACAGTCCTGTTCCCAGGACAAAGATGTCCAGAAGCAAAACTCACTCATGTTCCCTGGGAACAGGGTTCCAGAAACAAACCTCAGTCATGTTGCCAGGCCACAGGTTTCCACGATCAAACCTCAGACATATTCCCAAGGCACAGGGTTCCAGAATCAAACCATTCTCATGTTCCCGGGCCACAGGGTTCCAGAATCCACTGATGTCATGTTCCCCGGCCACAGGGTTCCAGAATCAATCCTCAGTTATGTTCGCAGGCTACAGGGTTCCAGAATAAAACGTCAGTCATGTTCCCAGTCCACAGGGTTCCAGAACCAAGCCTCAGTCAGATTCCCAGGGCACAGTATTCCCCAATCTAAACAGATGTCATGTTCCCAGGCTACAGGATTCCAGAATCACGCCTCAGTCATGATCCCAGGCCACAGGGATCCAGAATCAAACCTCAGTCATTTTGCCAGACCATAGGGTACCACCATCAAACCTCAGTCATATTCCCAGATCACAGGTTTCCACAATCAAACCGATTTCATGTTCCCAGGCAACAGGGTACCAGAATCCAAAGTGAAGTCATGTTCCCAGGCCCCAAGATTCCACAATCTAACATCAGTCATGTTCACAGGCCAATGGTTTCCAGAATCAAACCACAGTCATATTCCCAGGCCACATGTTTCCAGAATCAAACCTCAGTCAAATTCCCAATCCACAGGATTCCAAAACCAAGCTTTCAGTCAGGTTCCCAGGGCACAGTATTCCATAATCTAAACAGATGTCATGTTCCCAGGCCACAGATTTCCAGAATCAAAGCTCAGTCATATTCCCAGGACACATGGTTCCAGAATCAAACCTCAGTCATGTTCGCAGGCCACAGGATTCCACAATCAAACCACAGTCATGTTCCCAGGAGAAAGGTGTCCAGAAGCAAACCTCACTCATGTTCCCAGGGAACAGGGTTCCAGAAACAAACCTCAGTCATGTTGCCAAGCCACAGGTTTCCACCATCAAACCTCAGACATGTTCCCAGGCCACAGGGTTCTAGAATCAAACCGTTCTCATGTTCCCAGGCCACAGGGTTCCAGAATCCACTGATGTCATGTTCCCCGGCCACAGGGTTCCAGAATCAATCCTCAGTTATGTTCCCAGGCTACAGGGTTCCAGAATAAAAGCTCAGTCATGTTCCCAGTCCACAGGATTCCAGAACCAAGCCTCAGTAGGGTTCCCAGGGCACAGTATTCCACAATCTAAACAGATGTCATGTTCCCAGGCCACAGGTTTCCAAAATCACGCCTTAGTCATGTTCCCTGGCCACAGGGATCCAGAATCAAACCTCAGTCATGTTGCCAGGCCATAGGGTACCACCATCAAACCTCAGTCATATTCCCAGACCACAGGTTTCCACAATCAAACCGATTTCATGTTCCCAGGCAACATGGTACCAGAATCCAAACCGATGTCATGTTTCCAGGCCACAGGATTACACAATCTAACATCAGTCATGTTCCCAGGCCAATGGCTTCCAGAATCAAACCACAGTCATATACCCAGGCCACATGGTCTCAGAATCAATCCTGAGTCATGTTCCCAGTCCACAGGATTCCAGAACCAAGCCTTCAGTCAGGTTCCCAGGGCACAGTATTCCACAATCTAAACAGATGTCATGTTCCCAGGCCGCAGGTTTCCAGAATCACGCCTCAGTCATGTTCCCAGGCCACAGGGTTCCAGAATCAAACCAATGTCAAGTTCCCAGGCCATGGGTTTCCAGTACCAGGCCGCAGTCATGTTTCCATGGCACAGGGTTCTACAATCAAACCTCAGTCATGTTGCCAGGCCACAGGTTTCTGCCATCAAACCTCAGTCAAGTTCCCAGGCCACAGATTTCCAGAATCAAACCTCAGTCCTATTCCCAGGACACATGGTTCCAGAATCAAACCTCAGTCATTTTCCCAGGCCACAGGGTTCCAGAATCAAACCAATGTCAAATTCCTAGGCCATGGGTTTCCAGTACCAAGCCACAGTCATGTTTCCAGGGCACAGGATTCCAGAATCTCGCCTCAGTCATGTTCCCTGGCCACAGGGTTCCAGAATCAAACCAATGTCAAGTTCCCAGGCCATGGGTTTCAAGTATCAGGTGGCAGTCATGTTTCCAGGGCACAGGGATCTACAATCAAACCTCAGTCATGTTGCCAGTCCACAGATTTCTGCCATCAAACCTCAGTCAAGTTCCCAGGCCACAGATTTCCAGAATCAAACCACAGTCATATTCCCAGGACACATGGATCCAGAATCAAACCACAGTCCTGTTCCCAGTACAAAGATGTCCAGAAGCAAAACTCACTCATGTTCCCTGGGAACAGGGTTCCAGAAACAAACCTCAGTCATGTTGCCAGGCCACAGGTTTCCACGATCAAACCTCAGACATATTCCCAAGGCACAGGGTTCCAGAATCAAACCATTCTCATGTTCCCGGGCCACAGGGTTCCAGAATCCACTGATGTCATGTTCCCCGGCCACAGGGTTCCAGAATCAATCCTCAGTTATGTTCGCAGGCTACAGGGTTCCAGAATAAAACGTCAGTCATGTTCCCAGTCCACAGGGTTCCAGAACCAAGCCTCAGTCAGAATCCCAGGGCACAGTATTCCCCAATCTAAACAGATGTCATGTTCCCAGGCTACAGGATTCCAGAATCACGCCTCAGTCATGATCCCAGGCCACAGGGATCCAGAATCAAACCTCAGTCATTTTGCCAGACCATAGGGTACCACCATCAAACCTCAGTCATATTCCCAGATCACAGGTTTCCACAATCAAACCGATTTCATGTTCCCAGGCAACAGGGTACCAGAATCCAAAGTGAAGTCATGTTCCCAGGCCCCAAGATTCCACAATCTAACATCAGTCATGTTCACAGGCCAACGGTTTCCAGAATCAAACCACAGTCATATTCCCAGGCCACATGGTTCCAGAATCAAACCTCAGTCAAATTCCCAGTCCACAGGATTCCAAAACCAAGCTTTCAGTCAGGTTCCCAGGGCACAGTATTCCATAATCTAAACAGATGTCATGTTCCCAGGCCACAGATTTCCAGAATCAAAGCTCAGTCATATTCCCAGGACACATGGTTCCAGAATCAAACCTCAGTCATGTTCGCAGGCCACAGGATTCCACAAACAAACCACAGTCATGTTCCCAGGAGAAAGGTGTCCAGAAGCAAACCTCACTCATGTTCCCAGGGAACAGGGTTCCAGAAACAAACCTCAGTCATGTTGCCAAGCCACAGGTTTCCACCATCAAACCTCAGACATGTTCCCAGGCCACAGGGTTCTAGAATCAAACCGTTCTCATGTTCCCAGGCCACAGGGTTCCAGAATCCACTGATGTCATGTTCCCCGGCCACAGGGTTCCAGAATCAATCCTCAGTTATGTTCCCAGGCTACAGGGTTCCAGAATAAAAGCTCAGTCATGTTCCCAGTCCACAGGGTTCCAGAACCAAGCCTCAGTAGGGTTCCCAGGGCACAGTATTCCACAATCTAAACAGATGTCATGTTCCCAGGCCACAGGTTTCCAAAATCACGCCTTAGTCATGTTCCCTGGCCACAGGGATCCAGAATCAAACCTCAGTCATGTTGCCAGGCCATAGGGTACCACCATCAAACCTCAGTCATATTCCCAGACCACAGGTTTCCACAATCAAACCGATTTCATGTTCCCAGGCAACATGGTACCAGAATCCAAACCGATGTCATGTTTCCAGGCCACAGGATTACACAATCTAACATCAGTCATGTTCCCAGGCCAATGGCTTCCAGAATCAAACCACAGTCATATACCCAGGCCACATGGTCTCAGAATCAATCCTGAGTCATGTTCCCAGTCCACAGGATTCCAGAACCAAGCCTTCAGTCAGGTTCCCAGGGCACAGTATTCCACAATCTAAACAGATGTCATGTTCCCAGGCCGCAGGTTTCCAGAATCACGCCTCAGTCATGTTCCCAGGCCACAGGGTTCCAGAATCAAACCAATGTCAAGTTCCCAGGCCATGGGTTTCCAGTACCAGGCCGCAGTCATGTTTCCATGGCACAGGGTTCTACAATCAAACCTCAGTCATGTTGCCAGTCCACAGGTTTCTGCCATCAAACCTCAGTCAAGTTCCCAGGCCACAGATTTCCAGAATCAAACCTCAGTCCTATTCCCAGGACACATGGTTCCAGAATCAAACCTCAGTCATTTTCCCAGGCCACAGGGTTCCAGAATCAAACCAATGTCAAATTCCTAGGCCATGGGTTTCCAGTACCAAGCCACAGTCATGTTTCCAGGGCACAGGATTCCAGAATCTCGCCTCAGTCATGTTCCCAGTCCACAGGATTCCAGAACCAAGCCTTCAGTCAGGTTCCCAGGGCACAGTATTCCACAATCTAAACAGATGTCATGTTCCCAGGCCGCAGGTTTCCAGAATCACGCCTCAGTCATGTTCCCAGGCCACAGGGTTCCAGAATCAAACCAATGTCAAGTTCCCAGGCCATGGGTTTCAAGTATCAGGTGGCAGTCATGTTTCCAGGGCACAGGGTTCTACAATCAAACCTCAGTCATGTTGCCAGTCCACAGATTTCTGCCATCAAACCTCAGTCAAGTTCCCAGGCCACAGATTTCCAGAATCAAACCACAGTCATATTCCCAGGACACATGGATCCAGAATCAAACCACAGTCCTGTTCCCAGGACAAAGATGTCCAGAAGCAAAACTCACTCATGTTCCCTGGGAACAGGGTTCCAGAAACAAACCTCAGTCATGTTGCCAGGCCACAGGTTTCCACCATCAAACCTCAGACATATTCCCAAGGCACAGGGTTCCAGAATCAAACCATTCTCATGTTCCCGGGCCACAGGGTTCCAGAATCCACTGATGTCATGTTCCCCGGCCACAGGGTTCCAGAATCAATCCTCAGTTATGTTCGCAGGCTACAGGGTTCCAGAATAAAACGTCAGTCATGTTCCCAGTCCACAGGGTTCCAGAACCAAGCCTCAGTCAGATTCCCAGGGCACAGTATTCCACAATCTAAACAGATGTCATGTTCCCAGGCTACAGGATTCCAGAATCACGCCTCAGTCATGATCCCAGGCCACAGGGATCCAGAATCAAACCTCAGTCATTTTGCCAGACCATAGGGTACCACCATCAAACCTCAGTCATATTCCCAGACCACAGGTTTCCACAATCAAACCGATTTCATGTTCCCAGGCAACAGGGTACCAGAATCCAAAGTGAAGTCATGTTCCCAGGCCCCAAGATTCCACAATCTAACATCAGTCATGTTCACAGGCCAATGGTTTCCAGAATCAAACCACAGTCATATTCCCAGGCCACATGTTTCCAGAATCAAACCTCAGTCAAATTCCCAGTCCACAGGATTCCAAAACCAAGCTTTCAGTCAGGTTCCCAGGGCACAGTATTCCATAATCTAAACAGATGTCATGTTCCCAGGCCACAGATTTCCAGAATCAAAGCTCAGTCATATTCCCAGGACACATGGTTCCAGAATCAAACCTCAGTCATGTTCGCAGGCCACAGGATTCCACAATCAAACCACAGTCATGTTCCCAGGAGAAAGGTGTCCAGAAGCAAACCTCACTCATGTTCCCAGGAAACAGGGTTCCAGAAACAAACCTCAGTCATGTTGCCAAGCCACAGGTTTCCACCATCAAACCTCAGACATGTTCCCAGGCCACAGGGTTCTAGAATCAAACCGTTCTCATGTTCCCAGGCCACAGGGTTCCAGAATCCACTGATGTCATGTTCCCCGGCCACAGGGTTCCAGAATCAATCCTCAGTTATGTTCCCAGGCTACAGGGTTCCAGAATAAAAGCTCAGTCACGTTCCCAGTCCACAGGGTTCCAGAACCAAGCCTCAGTCAGGTTCCCAGGGCACAGTATTCCACAATCTAAACAGATGTCATGTTCCCAGGCTGCAGGTTTCCAGAATCACGCCTCAGTCATGTTTCCAGGCAACAGGGTTCCAGAATCAAACCAATGTCAAGTTCCCAGGCCATGGGTTTCCAGTACCAGGCCGCAGTCATGTTTCCATGGCACAGGGTTCTACAATCAAACCTCAGTCATGTTGCCAGTCCACAGGTTTCTGCCATCAAACCTCAGTCAAGTTCCCAGGCCACAGATTTCCAGAATCAAACCTCAGTCCTATTCCCAGGACACATGGTTCCAGAATCAAACCTCAGTCATGTTCCCAGGCCACAGGGTTCCAGAATCAAACCAATGGCAATTTCCTAGGCCATGGGTTTCCAGTACCAAGCCACAGTCATGTTTCCAGGGCACAGGATTCCAGAATCTCGCCTCAGTCATGTTCCCTGGCCACAGGGTTCCAGAATCAAACCAATGTCAAGTTCCCAGGCCATGGGTTTCAAGTATCAGGTGGCAGTCATGTTTCCAGGGCACAGGAATCTACAATCAAACCTCAGTCATGTTGCCAGTCCACAGATTTCTGCCATCAAACCTCAGTCAAGTTCCCAGGCCACAGATTTCCAGAATCAAACCACAGTCATATTCCCAGGACACATGGATCCAGAATCAAACCACAGTCCTGTTCCCAGTACAAAGATGTCCAGAAGCAAAACTCACTCATGTTCCCTGGGAACAGGGTTCCAGAAACAAACCTCAGTCATGTTGCCAGGCCACAGGTTTCCACGATCAAACCTCAGACATATTCCCAAGGCACAGGGTTCCAGAATCAAACCATTCTCATGTTCCCGGGCCACAGGGTTCCAGAATCCACTGATGTCATGTTCCCCGGCCACAGGGTTCCAGAATCAATCCTCAGTTATGTTCGCAGGCTACAGGGTTCCAGAATAAAACGTCAGTCATGTTCCCAGTCCACAGGGTTCCAGAACCAAGCCTCAGTCAGAATCCCAGGGCACAGTATTCCCCAATCTAAACAGATGTCATGTTCCCAGGCTACAGGATTCCAGAATCACGCCTCAGTCATGATCCCAGGCCACAGGGATCCAGAATCAAACCTCAGTCATTTTGCCAGACCATAGGGTACCACCATCAAACCTCAGTCATATTCCCAGATCACAGGTTTCCACAATCAAACCGATTTCATGTTCCCAGGCAACAGGGTACCAGAATCCCAAGTGAAGTCATGTTCCCAGGCCCCAAGATTCCACAATCTAACATCAGTCATGTTCACAGGCCAACGGTTTCCAGAATCAAACCACAGTCATATTCCCAGGCCACATGGTTCCAGAATCAAACCTCAGTCAAATTCCCAGTCCACAGGATTCCAAAACCAAGCTTTCAGTCAGGTTCCCAGGGCACAGTATTCCATAATCTAAACAGATGTCATGTTCCCAGGCCACAGATTTCCAGAATCAAAGCTCAGTCATATTCCCAGGACACATGGTTCCAGAATCAAACCTCAGTCATGTTCGCAGGCCACAGGATTCCACAAACAAACCACAGTCATGTTCCCAGGAGAAAGGTGTCCAGAAGCAAACCTCACTCATGTTCCCAGGGAACAGGGTTCCAGAAACAAACCTCAGTCATGTTGCCAAGCCACAGGTTTCCACCATCAAACCTCAGACATGTTCCCAGGCCACAGGGTTCTAGAATCAAACCGTTCTCATGTTCCCAGGCCACAGGGTTCCAGAATCCACTGATGTCATGTTCCCCGGCCACAGGGTTCCAGAATCAATCCTCAGTTATGTTCCCAGGCTACAGGGTTCCAGAATAAAAGCTCAGTCATGTTCCCAGTCCACAGGGTTCCAGAACCAAGCCTCAGTAGGGTTCCCAGGGCACAGTATTCCACAATCTAAACAGATGTCATGTTCCCAGGCCACAGGTTTCCAAAATCACGCCTTAGTCATGTTCCCTGGCCACAGGGATCCAGAATCAAACCTCAGTCATGTTGCCAGGCCATAGGGTACCACCATCAAACCTCAGTCATATTCCCAGACCACAGGTTTCCACAATCAAACCGATTTCATGTTCCCAGGCAACATGGTACCAGAATCCAAACCGATGTCATGTTTCCAGGCCACAGGATTACACAATCTAACATCAGTCATGTTCCCAGGCCAATGGCTTCCAGAATCAAACCACAGTCATATACCCAGGCCACATGGTCTCAGAATCAATCCTGAGTCATGTTCCCAGTCCACAGGATTCCAGAACCAAGCCTTCAGTCAGGTTCCCAGGGCACAGTATTCCACAATCTAAACAGATGTCATGTTCCCAGGCCGCAGGTTTCCAGAATCACGCCTCAGTCATGTTCCCAGGCCACAGGGTTCCAGAATCAAACCAATGTCAAGTTCCCAGGCCATGGGTTTCCAGTACCAGGCCGCAGTCATGTTTCCATGGCACAGGGTTCTACAATCAAACCTCAGTCATGTTGCCAGGCCACAGGTTTCTGCCATCAAACCTCAGTCAAGTTCCCAGGCCACAGATTTCCAGAATCAAACCTCAGTCCTATTCCCAGGACACATGGTTCCAGAATCAAACCTCAGTCATTTTCCCAGGCCACAGGGTTCCAGAATCAAACCAATGTCAAATTCCTAGGCCATGGGTTTCCAGTACCAAGCCACAGTCATGTTTCCAGGGCACAGGATTCCAGAATCTCGCCTCAGTCATGTTCCCAGTCCACAGGATTCCAGAACCAAGCCTTCAGTCAGGTTCCCAGGGCACAGTATTCCACAATCTAAACAGATGTCATGTTCCCAGGCCGCAGGTTTCCAGAATCACGCCTCAGTCATGTTCCCAGGCCACAGGGTTCCAGAATCAAACCAATGTCAAGTTCCCAGGCCATGGGTTTCAAGTATCAGGTGGCAGTCATGTTTCCAGGGCACAGGGTTCTACAATCAAACCTCAGTCATGTTGCCAGTCCACAGATTTCTGCCATCAAACCTCAGTCAAGTTCCCAGGCCACAGATTTCCAGAATCAAACCACAGTCATATTCCCAGGACACATGGATCCAGAATCAAACCACAGTCCTGTTCCCAGGACAAAGATGTCCAGAAGCAAAACTCACTCATGTTCCCTGGGAACAGGGTTCCAGAAACAAACCTCAGTCATGTTGCCAGGCCACAGGTTTCCACCATCAAACCTCAGACATATTCCCAAGGCACAGGGTTCCAGAATCAAACCATTCTCATGTTCCCGGGCCACAGGGTTCCAGAATCCACTGATGTCATGTTCCCCGGCCACAGGGTTCCAGAATCAATCCTCAGTTATGTTCGCAGGCTACAGGGTTCCAGAATAAAACGTCAGTCATGTTCCCAGTCCACAGGGTTCCAGAACCAAGCCTCAGTCAGATTCCCAGGGCACAGTATTCCACAATCTAAACAGATGTCATGTTCCCAGGCTACAGGATTCCAGAATCACGCCTCAGTCATGATCCCAGGCCACAGGGATCCAGAATCAAACCTCAGTCATTTTGCCAGACCATAGGGTACCACCATCAAACCTCAGTCATATTCCCAGATCACAGGTTTCCACAATCAAACCGATTTCATGTTCCCAGGCAACAGGGTACCAGAATCCAAAGTGAAGTCATGTTCCCAGGCCCCAAGATTCCACAATCTAACATCAGTCATGTTCACAGGCCAACGGTTTCCAGAATCAAACCACAGTCATATTCCCAGGCCACATGGTTCCAGAATCAAACCTCAGTCAAATTCCCAGTCCACAGGATTCCAAAACCAAGCTTTCAGTCAGGTTCCCAGGGCACAGTATTCCATAATCTAAACAGATGTCATGTTCCCAGGCCACAGATTTCCAGAATCAAAGCTCAGTCATATTCCCAGGACACATGGTTCCAGAATCAAACCTCAGTCATGTTCGCAGGCCACAGGATTCCACAATCAAACCACAGTCATGTTCCCAGGAGAAAGGTGTCCAGAAGCAAACCTCACTCATGTTCCCAGGGAACAGGGTTCCAGAAACAAACCTCAGTCATGTTGCCAAGCCACAGGTTTCCACCATCAAACCTCAGACATGTTCCCAGGCCACAGGGTTCTAGAATCAAACCGTTCTCATGTTCCCAGGCCACAGGGTTCCAGAATCCACTGATGTCATGTTCCCCGGCCACAGGGTTCCAGAATCAATCCTCAGTTATGTTCCCAGGCTACAGGGTTCCAGAATAAAAGCTCAGTCATGTTCCCAGTCCACAGGGTTCCAGAACCAAGCCTCAGTCAGGTTCCCAGGGCACAGTATTCCACAATCTAAACAGATGTCATGTTCCCAGGCTGCAGGTTTCCAGAATCACGCCTCAGTCATGTTTCCAGGCAACAGGGTTCCAGAATCAAACCAATGTCAAGTTCCCAGGCCATGGGTTTCCAGTACCAGGCCGCAGTCATGTTTCCATGGCACAGGGTTCTACAATCAAACCTCAGTCATGTTGCCAGTCCACAGGTTTCTGCCATCAAACCTCAGTCAAGTTCCCAGGCCACAGATTTCCAGAATCAAACCTCAGTCATATTCCCAGGACACATGGTTCCAGAATCAAACCTCAGTCATGTTCCCAGGCCACAGGGTTCCAGAATCAAACCAATGGCAATTTCCTAGGCCATGGGTTTCCAGTACCAAGCCACAGTCATGTTTCCAGGGCACAGGATTCCAGAATCTCGCCTCAGTCATGTTCCCTGGCCACAGGGTTCCAGAATCAAACCAATGTCAAGTTCCCAGGCCATGGGTTTCAAGTATCAGGTGGCAGTCATGTTTCCAGGGCACAGGGTTCTACAATCAAACCTCAGTCATGTTGCCAGTCCACAGGTTTCTGCCATCAAACCTCAGTCAAGTTCCCAGGCCACAGATTTCCAGAATCAAAGCTCAGTCATATTCCCAGCACACATGGTTCCAGAATCAAACCTCAGTCATGTTCGCAGGCCACAGGATTCCACAATCAAACCACAGTCATGTTCCCAGGAGAAAGGTGTCCAGAAGCAAACCTCACTCATGTTCCCAGGGAACAGGGTTCCAGAAACAAACCTCAGTCATGTTGCCAGGCCACAGGTTTCCACCATCAAACCTCAGATATATTCCCAAGACACAGGGTTCCAGAATCAAACCGTTCTCAAGTTCCGAGGCAACAGGGTTCCAGAATCCACTGATGTCATGTTCCCAGGCCACAGGGTTCCAGAATAAAAGCTCAGTCATGTTCCCAGTCCACAGGGTTCCAGAACCAAGCCTCAGTCAGGTTCCCAGGGCACAATATTCCACAATCTAAACAGATGTCAGGTTCCCAGTCCACAGGTTTCCAAAATCACGCCTCAGTCATGTTCCCTGGCCACAGGGATCCAGAATCAAACCTCAGTCATGTTGCCAGGCCATAGGGTACCACCATCAAACCTCAGTCATATTCCCAGACCATAGGTTCCCACAATCAAACCGATTTCATGTTCCCAGGCAACATGGTACCAGAATCCAAACCGATGTCATGTTTCCAGGCCACAGGATTACACAATCTAACATCAGACATATTGCCAGTCCAATGGCTTCCAGAATCAAACCACAGTCATATACCCAGGCGACATGGTCTCAGAATGAATCCTGAGTCATGTTCCCAGTCCACAGGATTCCAGAACCAAGCCTTCAGTCAGGTTCCCAGGGCACAGTATTCCACAATCTAAACAGATGTCATGTTCCCAGTCCACAGGTTTCCAAAATTACGCCTCAGTCATGTTCCCTGGCCACAGGGATCCAGAATCAAACCTCAGTCATGTTGCCAGGCCATAGGGTACCACCATCAAACCTCAGTCATATTCCCAGACCATAGGTTTCCACAAAAAAAACGATTTCATGTTCCCAGGCAACATGGTACCAGAATCCAAACCGATGTCATGTTTCCAGGCCACAGGATTACACAATCTAACATCAGTCATGTTCCCAGGCCAATGGCTTCCAGAATCAAACCACAGTCATATACCCAGGCCACATGGTCTCAGAATCAATCCTGAGTCATGTTCCCAGTCCACAGGATTCCAGAACCAAGCCTCCAGTCAGGTTCCCAGGGCACAGTATTCCACAATCTAAACAGATGTCATGTTCCCAGGCCGCAGGTTTCCAGAATCACGCCTCAGTCATGTTCCCAGGCCACAGGGTTCCAGAATCAAACCAATGTCAAGTTCCCAGGCCATGGGTTTCCAGTACCAGGCCGCAGTCATGTTTCCATGGCACAGGGTTCTACAATCAAACCTCAGTCATGTTGCCAGGCCACAGGTTTCTGCCATCAAACCTCAGTCAAGTTCCCAGGCCACAGATTTCCAGAATCAAACCTCAGTCATATTCCCAGGACACATGGTTCCAGAATCAAACCTCAGTCATTTTCCCAGGCCACAGGGTTCCAGAATCAAACCAATGTCAAATTCCTAGGCCATGGGTTTCCAGTACCAAGCCACAGTCATGTTTCCAGGGCACAGGATTCCAGAATCTCGCCTCAGTCATGTTCCCTGGCCACAGGGTTCCAGAATCAAACCAATGTCAAGTTCCCAGGCCATGGGTTTCAAGTATCAGGTGGCAGTCATGTTTCCAGGGCACAGGGTTCTACAATCAAACCTCAGTCATGTTGCCAGTCCACAGATTTCTGCCATCAAACCTCAGTCAAGTTCCCAGGCCACAGATTTCCAGAATCAAACCACAGTCATATTCCCAGGACACATGGATCCAGAATCAAACCACAGTCCTGTTCCCAGGACAAAGATGTCCAGAAGCAAAACTCACTCATGTTCCCTGGGAACAGGGTTCCAGAAACAAACCTCAGTCATGTTGCCAGGCCACAGGTTTCCACCATCAAACCTCAG